>NW_010973420.1:1079068-1400736 GCF_000737465.1 Haliaeetus leucocephalus
CCAGGTGCGCCCGGCTGCGGGGGGGGCGGCGCAGCCCCGGGGCAGAGAGCTCGGGTTCTCCCCCTTCCCTCCCTCCGAGTCTTCGACGGGAGAGGGAAAACCCTGGCGGGCCGCTGCCGTGCGTGGCCCGGACACGCAACGCCGCTGCACGCGCTTTAATTGACGAACGAGGAAGTCGGGTCCCGTTTCGGCAGGAGCCCACGTGTTCCTTATCTCTGCTTTGGCTCTGGAGAGGGGGAGAGGGAAGGGACGGGGGGAAAGGCGTGTGTTTTCCGGGGGCACCTGCCAAAGCCGGGCCCTGCGGCGCGGGGAGGCGGCGGGGCGCTGCGGCCGCCGGCGGGACCAGCCTCCCCCCAGCCGCCCCCGGTGTCTTGTCGTTGCAGGGGTTTTTCCTCTGTGGTGGCCCTGGGAGCCAGCATCATCTGCAACAAGATCCCGGGTCTCGCCCCCCGGCAGCGGGCGATCTGCCAGAGCAGGCCCGACGCTATTATCGTCATCGGGGAAGGGTCCCAGATGGGCATCAACGAGTGCCAGTTCCAGTTTCGCAACGGGCGCTGGAACTGCTCAGCCCTGGGAGAGAGGACCGTCTTCGGGAAGGAGCTGAAAGTGGGTACGTTGCCTCTCTGCTCGCTACCGACCGGCCCCCCACCCACACGACACCAAAGGGGGGCACACGGGGAGTCTCACGGGGTTGGCGCTGAGAAAGACTGGCTGGCTTGCATAGCTTGTGCCAGCCAGGGCAGGACCGTCACCTTCGGCGAGTTCACCTGGACGCTGTGGCTGCTGTTACCAACGTGACTGGCACCCGTGCTTCCTCCTCGCAGGGTACCTGCCGTGGCCCCTGCCGCGTTCAGGAAAGCACTTCCCCATGCGTTAGCTTCCACCACTGTCCTGCTCCCACAGATCCTTTCTGAAAGGTTTTCCGTTTGTGCGCTCAGGACAGCAGCCTTATTCGTGTACTTAGGGATGTGAAAAAGGTGTTTGGTTCTGGTTACAGGTAGTGGTCAGAGACCGAATGCTGAGTGGGCTTAGAATGACGCTTCTGGGGTGCAGGCACCTGGTGATACTGGCCTGATGTTCGCTCCCCTTAGGACCAAGGTCCAGCAATCGGTCTCATTGTTAGAGATTTCCACCACAGAGAACAGTTAGTTATTCTAGAGCAACTACACCTAGTGCCCTCTCTCTCACCAGAAAGAACGGGTGTGTTCTGGTTTGAGATGTCAGGGCATTTACAAAAACCGTTCCTGTCAACAGGCAGAAGATCCCATTTCCAGTTTCCATTTTTTTTTCAGTTATCGCAACAGTACAAAACACATCAAAATTCTTAACTAAAGCAGCATTTATAATGACAAACACAAATACCTGGGGAAACAGAGCTGAGGTTAACCCTGTGCTGCAAAACACGTTGTAGTGGAGCTTACCTCAGTGTTTGTTGATTCCACAGCACTTAAGATACAAAGACTGAGGAAAAGTGTTTTCCAAATACAGGTATAGCCATTTTTAGAGCCATTATTGAAAGCTAATCACTCGCAGTACAGCAGTCCGCATCCAGAAGTTGAAGTTGGGATCTATGGTTTCCAGCCTTGAGGCCTTTGTGCCTCCTCCCCACCCAAAATGTAGATGCAAAAACTGAAAACCCATCAAACAATGCTTAGCGTGATAGAAAACATGGATATTTAATGAGAATGGGAGAAGTGACTGAGAACAGAAGCTAGAAGAGCCCCAAGCAGTCATACAGCAGCTGTGCCCTGGCTTCTAGCTTGCTGGGAAACCCTCTGGACTGGACTGGCTCCAGGCACCGTTTAGTCATATACGGACAGGATACGTCCCTAGTACCTCATTCCTTGCATTCTCCTGAAACACAGAGATACAGCCTTGCCACTCTGCTTTGGAACTCCCGAGAACGCCTGGCATTAACTGAACATATATTTTATCACATGTGTGCACGCCAACGTGCGTATTTTCCAAAACTTAAGAGATATTTAAGGAAAGAACAGAAAGAGAACAAGACAACTAAATTTGAAAGCCCCGTGTGAGTTACCAATCTTTCAACACCTTTGATAATCAAACAGAGTGAGTCAAGTAGGGAATGTAAAAACCACCCTGCACGACATTGTGAAACATCTGAAAATGGACCATTTATTCAGATTAGCTCATTGTTTCTATTCCTTGAGCTGAGCTGTTCCTGTCAGTGATCCATGCAAGTGTTTGCCACTTATGTCAGTGAAGAGTCCATTTGGATGGCTGACAGGTTTGGGCTCATTTAGTCTAAGAGTAACATTTCCTTAAACAGAAAATGTGAGAAGGATTTCTTCTTCTCCAACAAATCATAAAACTGCAGAGTTATTGTGGTCTATTGTATAAACATGCACTCAGTTCCCCCCCCCCTCCCAAAATTGAATTATTTAGCTAGCGGGTTATATTTAGGTCCTTTTAAAGAAAGTCAATATTAAAGGAAGTAGACTTTGATCTGTCTTTGAGGTGATAACTCTTAATACGTTCTATCTATCCATTACGAGGCTAAGATGGATAGGGCAAATTCATCGCTGGTTTCGGAACACAGTCAAGTGTTGAATGGCATCCAAATTATAAAACTCATTTAAAGAATAACCAAAAACTTAAAATTTAAACAGGTTATACATTTATATTTGAAAATGAATTTGGATAAAAATTATGCAGGTTTGAAAACTGCAATGTTGAATTTTACTTGCACACAAGACATGCACGGTGTCTCAAGGATAAAAATACTTAGGCTCTCAAACACCATGAAATATTATAACGTAACCACTCCTGCTCAGGTTGTCTCCTCGTTCTTCTGCTTATTCCCTATCAGCAAGTAGAGAAACCTAGAATATCTGACACAGCTCATCTTTCTACAGCTGTAAGGAAAAAGCATCTGTTCCCTACATTTCTCTCTCTTTCCCTAATATCTCTGTATTGGGGTGTGCTCTAGGTTACCGTTCAGAGAAATAAAGGCTAATATTTCGCTCTGGTTAAAAAGGATAAAACCTTTGTGCCATAAAGCCCTAAGTCAAATTTGGTGCCCACAGACAGGAGATCAGGCCTGTGTGCCTTACGCTAAACAGGAGAGAGAGATGTGTGACACGAAGGACCGTATACCCTATAGGACGTATTTTAAGGTCACTGTGCACAAGAACGATCCAGGTTAACATTAGGGCAAAGATACTGCACCCTTGTAGCTTTTTTAATTAGCAGCAACAGCTCTAGATTCTCAGTTCTTTGGCATGGGGTGTATTACAAAATACTATTCCAACAGCGACTAGTACATTAGTACCTTTTATAGTATTCAAAGGCTGATTATATTTCTCGGCCAATTGCATCCTTAAAGTTATTACCTCAGAGGTACACGGGGCACCTTTGTCTTGCTGCTTGCAATAAAGTCAGTGGGCCACACATGACCTCATTCCGCGTTCCCGATTAGAGGCTTCGCTCTGCCTCTGGAGTGGCACTGATGTACTCGCTCTATGATTAGGATATGACTTCAGAATGACAGTAATGTGGCTCGCCTTGCCACTGCACTGCCGAACGCGTGCAGCGAGTGAAGTCTAATATCAATTTGGGAGGATGTGCTTAAGTAACTCTTATGCTAATAGGATTTGCGTGTGTTAGTCCATACAAATAAGTTCCCTTGGATACCACAGATTCTTGTGAACTATTTCCCAACCCATGGTTTTGATGGCACACCGAACTAAATCTCTTCAAAACCAGGTTTCATTACTTTCACCTTTACTGGGTAATCTGTTTTATGAATGTTATGCAAATGTACCCAGATTATTTAAATTCTCTTGTTGACACTGCAGGGTAGTGCAGGAGGCCTAAGTTCTCCTCGTGGCTGTGCTGTTGTGTGGCTGAGGGACCGTGGCACTCTCCTCTGTGCTTCTCCTTTCCTATTTTTAAAATGGCAACAGGGATACTGGCCTTGGTGAAACACTTTGAAGTCAGTAGAAGGAAAGCATCAAACAAAATTTTCCTGTTCTGATCTGTAGCATGTGTGTACCTGTATTTTAACAAACTCACATATAATCCGTCTTCTAGTGATAATTTAGCTGTAGAGTTATAGTAAGCAACCATTTAAATTCATCCATGCTTCATACGGTGTATTTGTGATCACAGGCTTGAGCTTCCAGCTTGTTATAGCATGCTCCCAGCCAGTGCACAGCATATACTCGCTGTTTCTTGTGTCATTTTACCTAGTTTGTCCTTCAAAAGTGAGATTCTTCCCTACTGACATACTGTGGATATCTTTCCATGAGAGCTGGTGACAGTAGTGCCAATAACATGAAGTGAAATAACAGAGTAAAAGTGACATCAGTTTACTCCAGCTGAGGACTTAGTCCATTTAAGACAGGAAACGATAAAGTCGCAATCAAGATCAACACAAGGATTTTTTTTCTAGACAATTCTGTAGACACTTTATTAATAATGTAAAGTCACAAAGAGAATTTTTAAAATAACCGTGGAGATGACGCAATGCTGCAATTATGGACACTTTTAAAAACAAACATACTTGTTTACAGTGGTCAGCAGTTCTGTTCCTGAAGACAGCCACAATCAAAACCAAGGTTTTAAAGCAGGATAGGCCAAAAAATTCCTGCCTACCTCTCTTCAGGTGAAATGTGTCTCAGGCCTAAACATCTGAGCAACCAGACATGCCTTTGATAGACTCTGAAAATCATACTTGGGCTCTGATGGATCACAGAAAGAGCAAGTGCTATGGCGAAGGCTTTTCAACAGGTGCCTTAGTAGCCCATTTTGCAGTGTGCAGCCTGGTGAACAGGTAGTCAACAGTGACTTTGCTGTTTGTGATAATCACAAGCCAAGGAGTAACTAGCTCAAATAACTGCCGTAGGACATGCATACATTTCATGGTATCTGGAGGACAGCGCCATATTGGCATCGTAGGGCGAAAGCAAAAAACTATGTCCTTTTGTCATAACTGAGCAGCATTGCCACTATTCAATGGGACTTGCCAAGTAAAGATAATACCAGCTGTTTGACTGCATCTCTACAAAGTGACACAGCAAAATGGAAAACTCATTTCAGTGCAGATCTATGAAAAGAAAGGCACTACAGCCTTGTAGAAGCTGTCATGGACCCTGCATGGGAGAGGATAGAGGGAATCAGCTGAGGGCTATGAAGACATGTAGTGGGTCTCCGAAGAGCATTACAGCAAAACTGGTTTCAACCAAGTTTTCATCCTGGTCTTTCTAAAATGCATCAATTCTTTGGTTTCTTTTACACTGAAAAATGTTTCAGTATAATCACACCGATACCTTTATCCATCTGACATTACTTATGTGAATAAGGAAAGCTGAAATCAAAACAAGAATCCACATGGACAAACCGGTCTTAAAACTTTTAAGCGTAGCGGGCCAGCTCAGTACCTACGTACATTGTGCACAATGCCTTTGACTCAGGGATCATTACAGACGTACCTAGATGTACACATTAAAACAGGAGAGGCTGTTAGCTTTCCTTTATACAGTACACTGTTAGCTCTACACTGCCCATTGGACTGAATTTAGCAGTAATTTAGTTTCCATATATTAAAACACACTTTTCTTCTACGGCTTCAACAATGTAAAGGAAGAGGGGACATTCCCACTCTTGCCTATTGAAACAAATGACAACTATCTTACAAGCCAAACTCTTAACTTGCTTGTTCAGTAGCTATCAGGAACTATCTCTTTCGCTAGTATGCAAAAGAGAACAAGATCTAGCTCATTCTCCTAACTGGTCTGGTAGAGTTAAAAGAAAAACAATAGAGTAAAACTTGATTCTTGAATTACAAAATAACAGACCAAGTAAATAACCACTGGTAGATCATAATGAAAATGCTTGCTGTTTTTATATTGCATGGAAGATTACCTGCACAAGTCTGTGGGGAAACTAGGTTCTAAGTGCTGCTGCACTATTCAGTGTGGTCAATACTTAGAAGAAAGATTGATAAATACTCTGTTTTCTGAACCAGTGATGTTGTGAACCCCCCGAGATATAGAGAAAAGAAATATTGTAATTAACAGGAGTCTTGCTATCTACTCAAGCAAGGTCAGAATGTGCATTTCTGTGCTAAGTTTCCAGCCCTTACAACCAGTTTTTAATGTCAGTATCTTGCACGAGAACAGTTATTTGCAGGCAAAACGGAGGCCAGGCTGAAATATGGCCTGAACATCCAAAACCCAGCATGCTGTTTTATGCCAAAAAGTCAATCTTTCTCAGCAGGGACTGTCACAGTAAGATAAAACATTGCCCCAAGGTCACTGCAGTTGGAATTCCCATCAGAAGGTTTTCATACCTGCCTTCAGATGTGTCTTGTGAGTACATGTCTCAGAGAAACAAAAAGATTACATTTCATCAGAAAGGTAGAAGAGCTATCTTCTATCGCAGGGTCAGTACGTGGCATTTTCTAAAGGCAGTGGTGTGGAGGGATCAGAGTCATCTGAAAAGGGGAAACTGTTGTTT
Source organism: Haliaeetus leucocephalus (assembly GCF_000737465.1). Classification (NCBI taxonomy): domain Eukaryota; kingdom Metazoa; phylum Chordata; class Aves; order Accipitriformes; family Accipitridae; genus Haliaeetus; species Haliaeetus leucocephalus. The sequence goes on from NW_010973420.1 coordinate 1,085,552, forward strand.
GAACTCCAAAATACCAGCTGTGGTTTTGGTAATGCACATGCTTTGAGTAGTAACTTTCTAAATTTCAAGAGGGTATTTTCAAAAATAATCACTGTACCTGGAGTGTTTCGTCTCCAAGAATTTCACGTGTTGAGGAAACAAACTTTAGCTTGTGAAAGTGGGCAGTGACTAAACTCCCCAAAGTCTCAAATGCCTCTTAGAGCAGCTCTACTTATTTTATTTATTGGTACTAATCTTCACAAAGAACATGCTGCTGACTTACAGGGAACTGTCTTTTTCATTTCAAGTCAGTACAATATTTTAAGGCACCAAACCCCTCAAAACTTTGAACCATTACAGAAGGGGGAAGAAAAATAGGAGGGGGATACGTAAATGATTTTTTTTAGCTACTATTTTTATTAATCACACATGCTAGGCTAAAGAAAGATAAAAATAAAGAAACCTGCAAGGCCATACATAGTCTACCAAGGAAAGAGAAGGCACACCCCTAAGTAGGCAGAGGATGAGTTCTGTTCTTCATTTTTCCTAGCTGTAAGTTATGACCTCTATAGAGAGATGTGAAGTAATGTTAGCTACGGCACATAATTGGCAAGGTACGTTGTATTTTCCATCTTTATATTTTCACAATCATATTTCAGCTCATGTCACTGCAGATAACTCCCTCTCTGACCCTTTGGCTTTAAATAGCAGAAAATACAACCCATGTTTTCCAGTGAGATAAATAGAAATTTGTCTTTTTTATTTCACAGCTTAGTCAATTTATGAGGTGGACTGGTAGGGCGGGCCAAGCTATTTAGAAACATACTTAGATCCTGAGAGGTACCGAACTGCTGAGCACCTACCGGCTTCCTGCAAGTAAATCCACTCTGTATCTTGCAGGCTTAGGTCCTGTTTCCCATGCAACATCAAGGTATTGTGCTTCTTTTTAAAACCAAGTTCTCATTTCTAATCAGTGTGAACGAAGCTTTTTACAAACTGTTCACATTTTAAGATTAAACTTCAGTTAGCTCAATTAAAACCAGAATGCAGACCACTCTTTGCAGCTGATACACAGGCAGGCTACTTGCTGATCAGCCATAGCCCAGTCTCAGGAACATTTATACACAAAAGCAAAGACATGCATGTGAGCGTTTGCAGGATTAATGCTCCAAGATATACATGAGTTGTATATAATTATGCTCAGTGTTAGGACAGCCACCCGTGCTGGTAATATTTATGTTTGCACTTACCTGTGATAATCTTAGTGCTTCCCTTTATGACATCTGACACTCCGTGGTGGTGGTTGACTCTGCAGAGCTCAGAGACAAAGTTAAAGGCAGCTTGGGATTGCTGTGTGGTGCCCAGTGAAGGGTCTAAAGACAGGACTCCGGTGCTTTGGAGGATGATTTGCATCAGCAGAGCGGAGCTACAGAAAGCTTGGAAGCCGTGGATGCCAAGCTATCTGCCATCAAAGCAAATGGAGCCGCAACACACTGCATGCCTTATTGAATTCTGGGAAAAATAGAAAGAGCGGGGAGATACTTACGTCCGACACATGAGGAAAAGCCCCTGTGTTCATACAGCACTGAAGCGCTTGTTTAGATGGAGGACAGCCCCAGGTCTGGATGGGGGGAGCAGACCCAGGCAGACATCGATGCCCACACCCCAATTCCAGGCCGGGTGCTGGTGGGTGGCACTGGTGGGGTCGGGAGCGGGGGCTGCCTCCCCTCTCCCCTCTCCCCACCAGCCCCAGCGCATCCGCACTGAGCTTGAACATCCCTTACGGTATTACAGCGGTTATACCTGGAAATGCTGCCATGGATAGACGGCCCTGTTGGATCACCGGCCTTGTAAATGACCAGAGCAACCTCTGACAGACTGCCAGATCCTTTCCTGAAGTTTCTAATGCTTGGAGTTCAGCTCTGGTGTGTGTTTAGCCTTCGCTTATTCGAGACAATGAGAAGAACGTGTCATTCGGGAGCTGAAAGGACAGCTTACAATTCTTGTACACATATAGCTAACTCTCCACCTTTCTCCAGAACTCCTGTAGGTCTCAGGAGGCAGCTGTCGTGCTTTTTTTTGCCAGTTTACTCATCACAAGTGGTTTTATGTGCACCCTTGCAAGTCACTGGCTGGAAAAGCCTCTACAAAAACCTCTTAAGTTGACCCAGCATCTGGGATCACGATTTGCACCAATCTTCCCACGAAGATCAACTGATTTGTTCATTATATGCATTTTTTAAATTAAATTTTTACTTTTTTTTTTCAAATATTAAAAAAAATAAATCATAGATTTGAGTCCAGTTGCAGATTAAGGATTGATTCAGTGGGAATTGTCTGCAAGAAGATTTAATTCCTGGGTCTCCACCCAATGTGTCTAGCAAATGGGTCAGAAAATTGTTCAAGAGACAGTTTGAGTAGGCTATGCCAATGAGTTCATTTTATTTAAACTCTCTCCAAAAGGTCTTTTCTGATCTCTGCTGAAAACATACTAGTTTACTCTTCCAGCTACCGTCTGATCTTTCTAGCTATCTAGAGAAGGTAATGACTGCAGATTAGGATTTTCCTCACTGTGTTCGATTATATGGAAGAGTGAAACCGTTGATGTTACTATCAGCCTACTGATTAACTATCTATTTTTGCTAGGAAAGAAGTGTTTTGCTTATTCTGGTCATTAGCTGAAGTGGGCTCTGTGTCTCACATGGTGTGATGCATTGCTGCCAGTTCTGTTCTTTCCTTACCCTGTATTTTGTACCATCTTCTCCTGCTTTGCTGACTTTCTTTGTCCTCCTGAACCAGAAGTGCTGTTCCCACCTATGAAATATTTTGTGATGCTACAGTCACCATCACCTACAGCTTAAATACGAGAGAGTCTCAGTATTGTGTTGATATCAAAGGCTGACCTTGTTCTAATGCTAAGATCCTGAATCTTTTACTACTAGATTTTCAGAGCGAAAGTAAGGCACAGGTATAAGTTGGCCGTCAGATGCACATAAAAAGCATAGGCTGAAAAGTAGACAAGAGAGAAAATAAAGGAGGATCATATCAGGTCATTTTCCAAATTGTTCATCTTTGGAAATCCAGAAGTGATGGGGTCGCGCCTTTCAACCTAACCCGTATTTTCAGATTAGACTGACTATGGAGCAGTACGTACTTGGTCAGCCTGCTCTAGAGCATCAGCAGAAGCACAGAGGAAACAAACCGTTGCCTGCAAGGAGCAGCTGCCTGAGCGTACCTTGTTAAAGCAGTGTTTCCCTCTGAGATCCTCCAGGCATTTCAACTGTCTGCTGAAATCAGAAGTAGAGGAGTAGTATTTGCTATTTAAATGTGGCAGGAAAATACATGTACTCATGTTATCCCATTTGGTTACAACCCCCCTATTACACTGTTTTAGTATCTAAAGCACTGCCACAGAAGAGGCTCAAAATGAACTAAGCTTACCCCTACCCTGTACGCTGACATTTCTATGAGCTGGACAAGGGTAATGAAGCTTTAAAAAGTGAATCATTTATGGAAAACAGGGACGGTGTGATGCAGACGTGACAAGCCTGTGCCATTTTATCAATACTGCACAAGTACTGAGGGACGTCCTACCTGGATCAATTCCTCCAGACGCTTGCTTTGTTTACCTTGTAATCTCCTAACTTTTAGTTTTAAAAAGCTGCTAAACTTTTCTCCCAAACAAGACAAACTTATAAAATAACTTAATTTGTGTAACATGTTTTATGATCAAGCTTGACGTTGGATTCTGATTCTGCTTGTGCTAGTTTTATAGTCTCTGCGTTACATTTTTCTCCCCTCTAAGAAGCAAAAGAACTGCTTAGTCTTTACAATGTTGAGTGTGTCAGATAAAAATATCGCAGTGTTTTTTATTCTAGATCTTGAAAACCACTTGTGCTAGATCAGAAATCATCCAACCAAAGGAAAAACAGAACTACACACAAATTTCAACTCAAAATATTTTTTGATGATGTCTCATTTGCTGCTTCATGAAACAGAAATCTGGTGTAATGCATTGCTCCCCTCTGGCCAGAGAAACTGGGACTTCTTATTGTACCTTCTCCTGTTTATCAGTGTGTTTCTCATAGTGTCGTACTTGAAATAGTGAGGATATTGTTGAGGATAAACTGGAGAAGGAACTAGAAAGATGCCCTGGCTGGTCCTCGTGGATTCACTCTGGAGTGGGACCCCACTTCCACCTGCCTCCTCTGGCCTCCCCACGTGGCCGCAGAGAGGCACTGAGAGCACAACTCCAAAAACACCCAAAGCCTGGGATTTCTGTCCAACATTCAGATTTTCATAAAAAGCCACTAGTTCTAGAAAGCCTCATCTGCAAAGTCCACAGTCATAACAATTCAACATTTTATGGTTTTTCTTTTTTTAAATAAGGGAAAACAAGAAATCCTTTGAGGAAGTCTGATACTTGACTACAAGTTCCTCAATAAACACAGTGCATGGCAGTATCAATGGGAATATTGCCTATGCTAATAAAAGGGCACGAAGTTGCCTATTAACAGATTTTGATTATGTTATCTTGTTTTCCATTTTACTTCCTTGCCATAAGGAATTGAGTATTTTTCATTAAAAGAACCATTTAGTGACAACTACAGAAATCTAGATCATATATGTAAGAGGGATGTAGCTGACAATGAAGTGCTTGTAAGATTTCTTTCCCTAGTGATTATTTTTTTGTGAAATCCAATAAACAGCAGAGATGTACTTGTTTCATGTATAATAAACTATTGCCAGCAGTTGAGGTCTGCCAGAACTTCACTGGCAGGTGTTTGGACAAGGGAAGCTGATCTTCCCATCTGCCCTCTCCTAATGAAGAGCCTGATTCTGATCCTATTGATGCAAGGGTACATTTTGTCATTGGAGAAGTAAGAGTAGGGGTAAGTTCTTAGTTTGGGAGATCCAAGAATTTTTAAAGGGCTGTTTGATATAGATGGGCAACCTCTGCAAACCTCCTTATGCGTTCATGTGGCCCCTGGTTCCAAAAGCCTCGCAGATCCCATAGGATCCACACATGGGAAATCCACACACCAGAATGCAAGAAAGCTTCGAGAAGATAAATTAAATCATAAATTTAAAGTGAGAACACCCCCAGACAAAGAGAGGCCTGTCATTATAGCCACACTGCACAAAATAATACTGGCTTAACCTCTTCCTCAGAGCCCTCTGGTGAGGCTGTTACTTTGCCTTGCTTTAGTCATGGTACCTACAACAGGCCAGGATTTTTTTCCATCCTGTGAGAAATTTTGAAATTCAACCCAAAACTTATTTCACTGAGTTTGCACAAATGTCCGTGTTAAAAACTTTGTGACACCTACAATGTGAAAAAAATGTTCCAGTTCAGCTAAAATATTTTCAGAACAAGATTTCTAGCAGAGGTGGTTTTCCTGTAAAAATACCTTTTAGTGTAGAATTAAGTTCCTGATTTTTTAGTAAGTTGAATATGGATGTTTTAGCAATCTCACCCCCAATTCCACCTATTTTTTCTTCTTTTTTTTTGAGCTAGAGCATTTGCCACCCCACCCTTTTGCTATTAAAAGTTTAGTTTGACTACTACTAATACTATCTGGAGATATATATATAGGAAGTTGCCTAAATAATACTTTATCTCCTACTACCTCATGGAGAGCTATCATTTTAGAGAGTGAACATCCACAAAAATCAATACTTAGAAGAGTAGAGACCTGCTTATGCCTGCAGATTTACAGCACTTCTAATAATAGCCTTCTGATGTTCGCACCGCAGGAACTTGCCTATCTATTTCTAACTAATGTCACCATGTTGTATAATGTATTTACGGCACTGTTTTAATTTCAGGTAGCAGAGAAGCAGCGTTCACGTATGCCATCATTGCTGCTGGAGTAGCACATGCAATTACGGCTGCCTGTACACAGGGCAACCTGAGTGACTGTGGTTGTGACAAAGAAAAACAAGGACAGTACCATAAAGAGGAAGGATGGAAATGGGGAGGCTGCTCTGCTGACATCAGATACGGAATAGGATTCGCCAAAGTGTTTGTGGATGCCCGGGAGATTAAGCAAAATGCAAGGACGCTCATGAACCTGCACAACAACGAGGCCGGGCGGAAGGTAAGTGCCTCTGCCCTCCCCCAGACGCGGCCAGCTCCGGCCGAGGGTTGGAGGTGGGCTTAGATCACGTACAGTGCATGAGAACTGCAGCACGCTTTAGTGCTAACCTCATTTTACAGTAGACAAGTAGGCACCTTTGCAAGTTATACAAGCTCGTTGGACCATCTGTCCATCAAACATTTGTCTAAATGTTACTCTTTACAGCTGTAAAAAGAAAAAAGCAAACAAACATTTTATCTGGAAAGTCAAATGGTACTTATGATAAAAAGCTCGCCTGCTACTGTGTGGGTAAATGGGATTCTCGTCAGGTTCAGACATGAACTTCGCACTCATTTGAAAAGGGATCATTTTCAACCCAACTGTTTAAACCTTGCTCTTTGTGCGAGGACTACCTCTACGAGGAGAAAAATACTTTAGCAAAAAGACCACAGGCTGACTCACTGTTACACCATGATATGGATTTGGTTTCTCATTTTGCACAGCAAGCTTCCCGCCCCCTTCCCATTCTTTGGGACTGGGTAGCTGAAAGCAGCTACTGCAGAACCAGCGTGCGGGAAGACGGGAGTTCAGCAGCTTCCAACACACACGTTCCCTGGGATCCTGGGCACCGAGTGCCCTGCGTTTCTGCCTTCGCCGTTTGCTGCACTTGGCCAGTTTTCTGTTTGTCAGTGGCAGCCGTTGCAGATGCAAGACCCAATCTGATCTGTGCTCCTCAGATCCTTGCACGTCAGGCGTTTCCCAGAGACCTCAGAGCGGTCTCAGTGGTGGAGGGGCTCTGATTTACACCGGCTAGGAACAGCCTGGGATGTCCATGTGCTCCCCATACAGCCGCGTGCAGGTGCAGTCCAGTGCTGCTTTCCATACGGGAGTCACGTTTTGCTGATCACATCTTATGGAATGAATGTAAATCTTCTTGCTTTCTTAGCTCTCTATTTTACCTTCTCCACTGTTTGCACTCCTGTGCATTAGTACTGATTTTAGCATTATGTTAGTGTGACTTAGAAGCAAATGGGAGAAGGAAGTTAGGAACAGCAGTTAATTTGTGGATACTATTTTTGTTCTGGTAATTACCTGTAGGCTCTGAGACATCTCCACTTATGCTGGAGCCAAGCAGATTGTATTGAAGAGAAGTCATTTCCACCCCAAACAAAAGCCTAACCCTTCTTTTATTTATTGCTACTGCAGTAGTTTTACAGGTGAGATTATGGTTTTACTCTGTCTAGTAGCCCGATGCCTGCGTCCGGCTGTCTAGTGCAAACATGGTACTTCAGAATACTAGCAAAATGAACACTGAATTCTGAGAATAACTCAAGGACTAACCATTAATATTTGCTAAACAAATGATCTGAGATCTTTATTACTTGGCTTCTGGTAGCATGAAGGCACATACTGAAAAGCCTGGTAAAACACCAAGGCCCACAGTCTGCTCTGTTACACGAGCACAAATCCACTGAAATAAAAAATAGCAGAGGAGTTTCACCTTTGTGGGAAAGCTACTTCCTTGAAAGGTCTGCTTTTATTTGATAGGTGCTGGCAGTAAAAGAGTCCCAAGAAATGACATACCAGCCTACAGAGGACTGCAAACATAGATGGAACTGGCTACTGCCTAGGAATTTTTTTCCAAGGCAAAGCTCAAAGACATGGACAAAAAAAGAAGTTGCATTTTTTGTCTCCATTATCACCCAGGTATGGACCTAGGCTAGAGGAGGAGGGCCGTTGGTCCTGGAGCTGGCCTGTGGGAGCAGCCTCCCCTTGAGGACATGAGGTCTTTGTGCATCTCACCTGTATGTGCACAATTTGCTGTCCTAAAAGATTATGCCTGGAAGATTCAGCTCTACGCATTGTTAACTGGGAGAACAGTGGTGTGTGCTATCTCTGGCGATCTGCCATTCCTCCAGCAGGCTCAGGAACTGTTCTGATCTAGAGATATTTCTACGCTTCTTCCTGCATCTCTTACAGAGCAAAATTACTGATCTTTGTTCGAACAAATCTCTGTTTGAAATCTTCAGGGGAGAGAAAGAGTAACATTACTGAGAAGAGGCATGTTACTCCACCATCCTGTAGAGAATGAATAAATGATGTTTTTGCTAGAGAGATTCCTTTCAGGCTTTGCTCTTATGTGAAAGATCACAGTATTTAAAGACAATTGGCAGAGGGAGGCCATTACGGGTATTTGGCAAGCTAGGTCTCTCACAACCTAACCCTTTCACAACAAAGACTGTCTTGTTTTGAGGTGGTACTCTCCCTTTTGGAGCAATATGGATCTTATCAGCCTCCACACAATCTATTCTTGGTGGCTTTCCTCTGGGCTACAAATTCTTGTCTAGGTTTACTTGCCTTTGGCTAGGTTTTTGATGATACTTATGCACCTAGGAGACAGACTGGCACCTACTGGGCTTCCAAAAATAAAAAGATGTTCAATTCTTATTGATTTGTTATCTTCACCTGTAGGCACTGCTATGCTGTTCAAAAGTCAGAAGTCCCCTCTACTTCTCTGGTCTTGCAATGTGAAACTGCACTGTGTGCTGTGCCCACTTGCCTGGGCGCTCATGAATGACCTGTGAGAAGGTCCTTCTTTAGGAGGACACCAGCTGCAGGTGATTCAGGGTGCACTCTAGTAAATCATACATATATTATTATCTAGTTGTCTTCTTAAGAATCACTGGTAAATTCATCTGTTCCATCTTGGTGAGCAGGAGATGACAGACTGCACTGCAGTAGGCAGGCCTGCTCGGCTGACCAGGGAAACTGAGAATAGGTAGGACTGCATGGTATAAACCAACAGAGAACCACCAGGAAAAGCCTGATCCAGACTTTTCGGAGATCTCAGTTCAAGACTTTCCACCTTCCCATAGTCTTGTTTTACCTAGGCAGCCGTCTCTCTGCTTCCTGCGGTGCCAACAACGGTCTTTCTGAACCTACTGAATACATGACTCTGTCAGAGCAATAGTACAATTATCTGTCGGCTCTTTCTAGAAGTAACCGAAAATCGACTGTGTCAAATGTGGAGGGCATAGGCGAAGAACACCCATGTTCCTTTTCCTCAACAGCCTTGGTAGTGCAATGCTTGAAAAATACTCGTGTGCACACCCGGGATGCAGCGAGAAGCACTCCCACCCGAGATCAGCCTCTGTGAAACGTCTCCATTTCCAGCGGCTCCCCCACTGCAGACCAGCGCCAGTGATGCCAATGGTTCCTGCAGAATGAGCACCCATGATGCCTCCGCTGCTGGGGCAGAGCAAGCAACAGTTTTCCTTACTGTTAAAGGACAGGGCTCTAACTCCGTTTCTCTCTTTGTCTTGGCGACAAACCACCAGGACTCAGTTTTGTAGCACATAGGCACAGCTTCAAAGTTCCCAGGCTACTTGGAAGGGAAGGGGCAGAGTTCAAACCAGGGGTTGCATACACCCTACAAAACTGGCCCCAAGCAGCCTGAGAAGCCTCACATCATTTGTCGAACCTATGGGAGAGCAGCTATGTCTGACCTCCAGAAACAGAGTTTAGGGTGTCTTTCCTCTTTGAATTAGTATTTCCTGAAATGCTGATTCACTGCAGGAAGAAGCAAGCAGTACAGGGAGAACAGGAGGAGAATTCATAACAGCTGGGTCAGAAAAGAGAGATAAAGCTTGAATTAATTTAAAGGCATAATCCTGATTTGCCCTGCAAACTTCTATGTGAGGGGTTATAATTGCAAGACTGAATTATCTGTTAGCAAATTTGTCTTCTCAAGTACAAAGTTAATTAAATTACTGTAAGTAACACAATAACGTATGTCTGAGAGATATTTATGCTCCAGGAAATAAAAATGTTATTTTCCAAGTTATCCTGCTAAAAAATAGCAAAGTAGGTACTGAAAGGCTCTACATATTTTGGCTGTAAACTTTTCATTTTGACAGCATGGCAAGGTACATGACCAGATTGCTCTCCCCTCTCTTTTTTTCTGTGACATTGAAATTCCACGAATGGCATCTTGCATCAGCGTTACATCATATTAAGTATAATGCAATATTATGAGTCATTGTTATAAATCATGGGCACAGGCTGCATTAGAAGGCTTTTGCAATTCAAGAGCACACCAAGGTGGATTTTTATTCAGCGTTTCTCTTTGGAGGCATACCTAGGTGCACTAACTTTGCAATGTATCTTCATCCTCTGAATCAGTAGTGTTTCAGTTTTCCCTTTCAGCTCTAAGGCTCGTAGGAGAAGTGCAGTACGTGCCTAACAGAGTTGCTGCAAATATCAGACAAAGCTATGAGAAACCAGAAGGTGTTTCTGAAGTGGATCATGCAATGATCATAATAGACTGAAGTGCTTAGTATTTTATCCTTTAGGGAAAACTGTAACAACATTGACATGAAACACCAGCATTTGGAAAGCATGGAGTTCAGGAGTTCTCCCGAGCTATTCTGTAAAGCCTACACTTACGACACTCACCCCCTTTACTTGTTAGCATCTCTGAGCTCAGTTCTTCCAGTTCTAGTATAGTGTGCAATCACCACACCACTGCAAGAATTTAACTACCCTCTAGAGGAGACAGCTCTTTCTACTTCATTCAAGATACCTTTTACTTTAACTAGCCTATTAGCCTGACTACAAGCAGCAGCACAGAACACAAGCTCTTGCAGATGAACCACTTGAAAGGTTGTAAGCATCTAGTGCTTTGTTAGAAAAGACACAAGACTAATAAAAGAGGCTGCCAAACAATTTAACATTTATAATTTTTCTGAATAGGCATGAAATTCTGGAGATTTACTAGTTCTGTCTGAACTAAGTCTTAAAGCATGGGAAAACGTGGCACTATCCCTGCTTGCGCCCATGTCTCAGTTTGGCTGCCTGCAGTGGAGAGGGAGTGCAGCTTGTGGGCTTGCAGCCCCACTGCGGTGGCCCTGCCCAAGGAAGACCACAACCTTCCAGGGGGACCCCAGCAGGAGCTCCATTTCCAGAAGATGGTCAGAGATGCATACTGCCTGGCAAGTGCAGTGCTAGCAGGCTACAGTCGGTGTGCCAGAAGGACACGGGGCCCATAGATTCCTTCCCACATATATGTACCAGCTGTAACCTGGCCCTAAGCAATCTCTGCACACAGCGCAATTGGCTAATAGTAACCAAAGTCATGTACTTCTGTATTCAGCTGTCTCTCAGCTCCATCAGAAGGAACATCTCTAATGGCACACGTGCACCAGAATGAAGTTTGCCTGTTTCTGGAGCTGCTGAAAATTACCGTAGACTCCAGAGAGTCTAGGAGACCAGCTTCGAGCAGAGCAGAACTAGGTGAGGCTGCCCTGATACTCCTGGCACCAGCCATCAAGTGATTTTATAGTATCATCAGCACAGCCACATGTTTCTCAGAGTTCAGAACTTAACAGTGCTCTTGCAATTGCACTTAACATTTTCCAATGGTTTTTCCCCTTCTTTTTTTTGGCACGGGCACAGAAATGTTCCTGATTTTTGTATTCAGAAGCTTCTAGTTCTTAATGTTAGGGATGGTCCTTAAATACAAAGCTGATGAATTATTTTCCTCTTTACTGGTAGATACTAACTACTTGTGAAACAATCAAAGCTGTGGTACGTTCCTGATTTAGAGTGGCTTGAAGTTGGAAAACACTTTTCAGGAATAACTTTCCACTTCTAGTTACAAGTTCCTGTGAGGGATCCTGAAGAGAGAAGCATACCCAGGACTAGTTGTGATGCCCACTTGCTCAAGAGCTTGTTCATTTACATCCAGTTCCCCTTACTAATCCTGCACTTGGCCCTCCATTGTCAACAGGTGTGTTGAGCACATAAGAGCAACGAGCACAACGCTTAGCCCTGTGCTGCTCCTGCAACACACAACTCACTGAGCGCTTTCCGAGGTTTCTTGCCTGGCCGATAAGAGACCAGAAAAAGGCCTCCTATGTGTCCATTCCCATAGGAAGATGGGGAGCTTGGTCTGTTGGCAGGGAGGTGCCCCTTGTTGATAGTGGCCGTAGCAATTCTGAGAGACTTCAACTGTAGCTGTTTAGACCCCTGACAGATGAGGTTGGCAGACATGTTAACACGGAGCCTGGCAGTGGAGAACGGGGCAGAGCAGTGGCACAACTGTAATGGAGATAACCATGCCTAAAACACCACACAACCAATCTTCAGCCAGAGCAACACACAGCACTTCCACTCATAAAGCAATGGTAGTCTTAACAAATAAAAAATGTGTCTCCACTGCTAAAATGTCATGTAACATCTAGAAAATCTGATGTTAGGTGCACCAAGTATGCCGATGTAGAATGTTCTGGTAGCTGGCTTGCTTAATTAAGCTGTACAATATTTTGCCTCGATTAAACTGGGCAGATGAAGAAGGTTTAGGAGAAGGTTTATACATGTGACTTGTGCCTCGTTGTGACGAGATGGAATACGTAAAAAACGCTTCTGACAAATCTCCCTGACATGGCTGTAAGGTACAGGCAAAGAGGAGTGTCCACCCACAGACCTGGGTCCATCCAGTAATAGCACGTTATCCAAGGTAAACCCAGTCCTGTCCCACCCCACAGTTCCTGCGCTTCACGCCCCCCCTGCTCAGAGAACCTCCCTTGTCTCCCAGCGCTCCAGCCTGAAGGCCTGGCACCACAGCTGTAGTTTAATGCAATTAGAAAAGGAGTATTAGGTGCAACAAAGTCTTTCCTGGCAACTTCATCACCACATGTTTGCTGGGGGGCAGCAGGATTTCCAGAAAGGCCAAGCACTGAATTTGGAGGAAGTCCAAGTCACTGAATGGGAGAACTCCCACTGAGGTTGGTGGGACCACAGAACGCAGCTAAGTGCTCCCAAAAACCCCATCCCTACTGAGTGTTTGCAGTGCACAACAAGACTCTGCTGGGCAATTTCCTAGGTGTGAAAAAAAATATACATTCTGTGCACTCTTACAGTATTTTGTTTGTATGTGAAAGGATCAAAGTTCTATTTTATGGCTTTCCTACTTTTTTTTAGATAATAGTCTTAAAACAAGTCCAAACTTGACAGACAAGCTCTGCATCTTCTCAACAGCCCAGGGTAAAGATAAAGGGAACATTAATGTTAGTCTAAATTATGAGAGGGAATGGGACTGCACAAGTAACTGTAATCCACAAGAAAGAATTTTCATTCCACTTGTCCTCCACTTTCAGCTAATCAGAAATTGTGATACATGGTCCTACTTGTATTTTGGCTTTCAACTCCCTCCTATATCTTATGTGGTTGAAAACTGAATTCCTGATTTACACTGAAGATTAGGGAATGATAAATGCTATCACTTACCTGCAGTTGCAATTTTAGAGGATTCTGGCATTATGAGCAAAACATGCATTTCATGTATAGGATAACTAGAGCTGACAATCTGTCATATTGCTGACAAAGATAGCTGAGACTGAGGGCCAGGGTCTGTTAATAAATAACAAAGATCTCAAATTCCATATTTAATATCATGCACCTTTTATAACTGAAATAATCAGATGCTTGCTATAATGATCAATTTGCTCAGAAAAGCTACTGGCTGGGTCACACATTTTTGGACATTTTCTAATTTAATTCAGTCTTTCTCTTTGGACAGTTAGCAACATTTCCCACAGGGCATACACTTGTCAGTCAGTACTCAGAGGGGAACATCATCTATATGAAAATAGTTGCTGTATAGATTATTCAGTTCTCCCAGTGTTTTCATCACATTTGCATGGGACCCTTGGTAGAGTCTTCAGTGTCTCATGTTGCAGAAAAAAAGCCCTCATTTCTAAACAAACATTACTGATTTGAAACAAATGCAGCTGTCACAAAGCATAATCCCTTCAAAGCAAATACGTGCTATGTTTGGGTATTGTACATCTTATGCTGATCATGTAATAAAAGTTGTAAGAAAGAGAAAACATAGCGCCTATTAGCCATAACTCTGACCTATGAGCATGGCTGGTTTACCTTGTATTATTTCTATTAACCTGTGCTTTTTGATGTTTTATTGAGAAATTCAATCAGAATCCAGTTCATACCTAAATTTAGGCCTAAGTTGTTGCAAAATTTTCAGAAATAGCTGATGAGCACAGTTCTGCTTCTCCTGTATTCCCCAGATGACATTTATCACACTTCAAATGTAGTTTTCCAAACTTAGGACTGATTTCCTTGCATAAAACTAGACACTTCCGTCTCCATATTTCAGCAATTTTAGCAAAACCCAACAGAAGACAGGTAGGTATTGGCCAAATTAGCAGAAAACTAACGGTTAGGCTAGGCTACTCACTGAGAACATTTTTAATACACAAACAGGCAGTGTTTATACCACACATAAAGTTTACAGTGAATTATGCTGGAGATCTTGCACTGTGCAGTCTCATTCATTGCATCTCTGACAAAGTATACCCCTTCATCATGTAACTCGAGGTTTGCGTGGTTGAATCTCCTCTACCATGCTGTGTCAACAGGGACAGAAAGTGGAATCTTCTACAGTTACAACCTAAACCTCTAGAGTCTGAGCTGAAAGTATCTCCAGGAACATTTGAAGAGCCTTGCATGAACTGAGTTGCCTGGGCTAAGCGGAGACATTTGGAACAATACATAACAGAGGTTTTGGTAAAGATGAAAGTTAAACCAAGGTTTGGTTCAAATGCTTTATTAGACACTTGGTGGCAGAAAACTCTGAAGTCATGAAGCCCTGAACACTCACCAAAAGCAATAATTGCCAGCATTTGCTGTACAAATGGAACAGGCTCTTGCTTTAATGGAAAGAATTTCCAGGTATTTTTGAAGTAAACAATTAAAAAATCAATTAAATGGAGAACAACCTTTTAGTCCAAGGACACAAACAAGGCATGTTTTGGTCCTGGAAGAATGTAGAATGGATCTATTATAGAATAAGGGTTTCAGGTAATTGCCGAGAGAATGTTTGGCTCTGCATGGCCAATTAGGGCCAAAAGGCACTAGTATTAATTTGCATTACAACTGGTTATTGAAATGACCCTGAGCCTTCTGGTATGTAAAAGTGAGATGTACCTAATGGACTACATTTGGTCCTCTGGGACAAACAGAAGGAAAGTGTCAGTATTCACAGACTCTAAATCAAATCGAAGCCAACATCTATTGCTAGTGCTCTGGCAATGGGTTCTCTTGGTAGTATCAGCTGGTGGCCTACACTAAGGAAACTAGCCGTGCCTTAAGCATACTAGATCTTAAACTAAATGTAAGACCACACACTATTATGATTACAACCATGTATTCCCTTACAGGGCTATTCCCACATGAGATTTTGATCGAGTCATAGCACATACTGTTATCTTTGGATACAAATCCTGCAGTCATAAAACAATTAACTATTGAGATGGTACAATAGTTAGCATGTAAATAAAGAAGTTCAATAAGGACTCAAGAATATGTGTCCAAAAGGCTTGGATTAAGACCTTGGCTAAAAAAGAAAAGCTCCAGGAAATGTAAACAATGACACAGTGGAGATGCTCTCCTGCAAAAGCATGTCTTACAGGCAATGACAAACTCTTTGTTTGTGAATTGCCCGGGGTTTAATAACACTAGCCTTCACACTGCCACCTGGAGTATTTAGAGGATCTGTATCCTCCCTGTGGTCTTTTATTTCACAGAAGTTTCTTCAAGATGTCTACCCTTTGTCATCTTTGGTTGAAATTACTAAAAAGGTGCAGCCGTTACCAATGGGACATGAGAAGATAGGAAGGCAGAAGGGAGCCAGAGACCAAGTGAGCACGCACTTAGACTTTCTTTTCTCAGGAAATCAACCTGAGAAGTCTGCCTTGCTATAGTTGGAGCAAATTTAGGCTAAAAGGTGCAATCAAATTCTTAAAATATTTTCCAGGACATTATAAATTTAAATAACTATGCTAAGGAATACCTTTGCATTAAGATTTTTTTTGTAATTCTATTTAACAGAATTATACTTTATATTAAGGTTCCTCTTAAAGAGAGATTTATAAAATTAATATCTGATTAATACATTAAATGTGTCCTGCAGACATGCGTGGTTTCTTTTATTGATGGGTTTATGTACTGGTGAAACTGGTGGTTAGAAGCTATTGTTACAGGCATCCTATGACCTTCTGAACTGAAGACCTAGAGCAGTTGGGTAACCCTTTGTTAAAAACATCAATCTTGATATCAAGACTCATTTATACATGGCTTATAAAGAGGAACTATTAATGGTATTGTTGGATATTGCTACTTAACTCACCTATAAGTAGAAAACAGGTAGATCGATTAACAAAAAGCAACAGCTATGTCTGGTCTGGAGGGTGAGCTGACTGAGGGGAATTACATGCATCAATACAGTAAACCTCAAAAGCAAATTCCTGTTAATACATGATTGCTCGCCTGTAAGACAAAAGCTTCAACTGTTGCTTAAAATACCTGTTAGAATGAAAAGGAGAAAATCTAATAAGCCGGGTAAGCAAGACAGAAAGCCAAAGAGGTTTGCTTAGGCTGCACTAGGCATTATGCATAAAATTAGGAAATTCCACTTTCTTCTGTATAGGAGGAAATTTTCATTGACAACAGGCCAGAAGATCCTTGTTAAAATTCTTGGCCTGAATACGGGCATGCTGATCTTGGCAGCTGCTAGGCTACAGAGATAGGCTCTGCTGGTAGGATCTTATCTCTGATAAGTGGAAGCTATTTGAAAACATGGAAGTGTGGATCTATTGTCCCAACTGCAACTGGAGGGGGAAAACTCTAATGTATAAAATTTAATTTGAAAATCATCTTTGTAGAACAATTATTCTCACAAGCATATTACAATTAACACCAAAATCATGTTACTTTATGATAATGTGAATATTTTGAATTGTAAACACAAAGTGTGTGGAAATATGTTCACAAAACACAATGTGTTATTGTGATCAGGTTTCTGCCTTATGAAAACTAAAATAATTGCCTGCTGATTAGCTGGAGGAGTAATGGGAAATTTCTCTTAAAATGACAAGAATAGCTATCACTTTCCTGAGCAGCTCTTGCTTGATGTGCCAGCACGGTGATATCCCACCCAGGGTACAACCATCCTTGGCAATGGGCTTGTAGTCTCTGCCACGGTCTAGGTCATGTTATCTCTGCAAAATAGCACGACTGAAGGGAATGGAAGTGAGTTTGAGAGAGCTCAGGTGCTCTTTCCTGCTGAATAAAGGGTCTGTAGGCAGAGCGGGCAATGGGTACACCTTCAGGGTCATTTACCAAGTTGTGAACAGTATGTTAAGTATGAGGATTGAATCTTAGAGATCTCTCTCTGTGAATCAAACATGAAGACACCTTGTGCTTCTTTCTAGACCAAAGGAGTTAATAAGAAGTTAAGCTAAGAAATACTGCGTTTTTATAAAGGCAGTACTGAAAAATGAAAGTAGAAGTACTTTGAAATCACCTGAAAAGCTTGATAGAAAGGAAAAACATCCCTTGTTTACTAAACTACTGGCTTGGAGAACCAAAATTTATATAAGTTTTTCAGCATGAGAAATATGCCTTGCATCGTATTATCTGCTGAGTACCTAAGGGTTAACTCTCATAGTTTGGTATGCAACTAAATGAACCTATAATTAACTGTGTGTGGCTATTGGTTAAAAATGTTTGGAAGCAATATGAAGTGATATTATTTTGCAACTAGTACTCCTGCCAGTACCTGGCTTTATTAGTTTAGCACAAGAGGTGTTTTCTGATTAGTTGTCTGGAACAAGTAAGACGGTTCTTTTGGTTTCTATCACTCTTTGGAAACTTTTCTCCTGACAGCTTAAGCATTTGTCAAAATTCTCTACCTGGTTGCTCCCAATTCCTTACTATACAATGCCAGCACCACTTCATTTGAGTGCTTCACTACCAGTGGGGAGAGTTACACGGAAGATGAAGTTTAGTGAGGATGAGTCAACCCTGTACCATTCCTCTCTGTGTACATTAGCTGTGACAAGGGTGAATTCCAGTTGTGTCATTTCCTGTTTTCCTTACAGTTTTTACATGAAGAATGACTCAGGCTCCATGACATAGCCCAAAGTGACAGGCAGCAGTGACATCCCTGCCTGAATAACCCCCAAGACTTTAACTCACTGTGCTCCCAAACTGAGGAGCATAAATAAGTTTAGTTCATCTTATCTGGCAGCACTTCCAATTTCTTCAGAAATTCAGCATGCTAAAATATAAACTATAAGCACAATTACTTTCTTTCTTTTTACAAAACCCAAACCACTCCATCCTATATTTTGATGACAGCTTGATGCATTGACATTTAGAAGCCCCGAGTATGGATGAAGATCACTGTACCAAGATCAAAACTAAAAACAGACACACTGGACATAGGATGCTGGAAGAATTATATTGACTTCAAAGAGGTCGAGGTCGGCAGACATCACTCAGTTAAGATTTCATTGACTTTATTACTCTGATCTATACATTGACTGCAGCATTGGGCTCCTAGACTGAAGTAGGGATTAGGGAAAATGGCGTTTTAAGCAATGGACATTCGTCATCTTTTTAATACATGGCAAAATACAGCACAGATCACTATTTTAGAGAGGCCTGTTTTAGGAGAATCAGAATTTTGGAGGGATTTTTAGTTTGTGACCAGAATGTAAGGAAGGTAGATATGATCTAAGAAGAAATGTTATGTTGGTAACATGTCCAAATCCAGAAAAATTGCTGTCTCATTTTCTTTGTAAACTCTCTTAGTGTCAGTGAACACCATGTTGTTGCTTTATTTTCAAAACTCCTTGATCATCATCTTTTATTCACTTCTGGCATGAACATGCTATCCAGTATCTTTTTGGAGAGGAAGATATGTACTGTAGAAAACTTACATAGTGATAGGAAGGTGAACTAGATACTCTGTCCATAACTCTGTAACACCACCCCCCTTTTCCAGTCTATTTTAGCTTCATTGTACAAAGTGCCCAGGTAGGCCAGACAACCAGACTATTCAGTATTTCCCAAGCTAAAATCCATCATACCCACAGTATCAGTTTTGCTTGGACAGCAGCAAATAACGATTCTAGATAAATTTTCCCTTAACCTTACAATCCCTTTTCAGTAAGGGGCTGGGAAATCACACTTTCACTTAAACAAGTATAGAATATAAAATAACATGTTGAATGTCTTTAAGACAATTCAGCTATATTCTGATAATAGTGGGTGAAAGCACGTTAAAAGAAACCAGATATTTTTCAGAACTATTTTTTCCAAGTTCCTTTTTATGACTGATCTTTAAACTTCCTACATGATGACACTTACTTGGCACTGCATTGATCCAGTCTAATCTAGGTGATAATGGGTCTCCCAAGAGTTATTTTCTAAAAACAAGTAGTTTATCAAACACATTGACAGTTATGTTTTCAAATTATTTCCATTTTTTCGGTTAAAATATTTGCCTTACTTTTAAATAGAAAAATCCACAAAACCAAAATGCAAGTCAGACCGGTCTTGCAGACAGATGCACCAAGAAGCCATCACAGCAGTAACCCCTCAATAAACTGTCAAGCCAGCTTTCAAGTACTGAGCTTTTGTCATTAGCAACTCAGAAGGTCCCACACCAGGAAGCCCCCATCTCACAGCCTATTTGCCAATAGACAGTAGGAACATGCTATTTTCAATCTATTTCCTGATATAAAACTTGCCTAAGCATTAGTTTAGTAATTTGTAGTTGAGAAAAACTTTTATAAGAGGACTTCCTGCTAACAGGAGAGAGAGTGGGTAAGAAGGTTTTGTATTTGATATTACACAGAAAACTTTGTCACCCACCACGTCCCCTAAGAGTATGCGAAACTCAACCTGAAGCTCGCAGTTCCAGCTTGTGAATTAATGGTTTCGATTTACATTTTGATGACCAGAGAGAGACGAGGGTGCAGGTACTTTCTCTCTGGGGAAAACTGGAATGTGTTCATGAGAGATGTAAAAAGGCAAGGAATCCCACAGACTAGATTGCAGCTGTTATCAGATATGATGGAAAAGGGAGGGGGTGAGGGAGAAGAGAATACCTGGTATGAGACCTGCTCCGAGGAGGGACCGTCTGATGTGGCAGTGTGGATTTCTGCATGTATCATTCCTCTCAAATCCGTATCAGATTTTGCTGAGCTATTAACATCAGGTGTTGCCACATCATGCCCGCTATCTCTGCAAGCAGTATCTTGATGAAGATAAATAAAAACTTAAGAACCTTATTTGACTTTCACAGGCCATGATTAGATTTGCAGAGCTGTCAGAGAAAAAATATTGAGGAATGAGCAAGCTAGATACAGGCTCTAAGCCACATACATGAAATCCACTTTCATAGTTACTTTTGCAAAACAGAGGGTTTTGGCAGAAGTTTATCCTAGGAGCAGCTACGGTGGGATATAAGGTGTTCTCTTAGAAGGACTCCTCACTGACAGAAAGCTAAAGTATTATGACACCTTGTTTTGTTTCACATAGCAGTTCCTACAGTTTGAAAAAAGGCAAGGGCCATGCCTTATGGTTTAATTTAAGAGCATTATTAGGTTGTGTAAGAATCTGTTGCATTAAATCTCTCCTTTTAAAAACAGCTAGGTCCAACTACTCTTCAAAAATAACAATCATGAAAGCATCCCGTGACATTTATTTTCTACTGCTCTTTGTTTTTTGGTCCCAGAAGTGGTGATAAATTGATTTAGTACATGGCAAGTCATGAAGGTTATCAGAAGTATAAGAAAAATATGCAGGAGAAAATATTTTTTTCTGCATTCCTCTCATCTTTTACTGCCCTTGCTCTCAGACTTCTGTGTTCATTTGCTATTCCGCACAGTGCCAGTCGTTGAATGAGGGGTATTAGGTGTTCTGTCCTCTAATTTAAAGAATACAACTTACCCAGGGAAAGAGAACATCTCATTCAGTTTGTGTGTGCTGACAACAGTGCATGAGTACTGTGACCATACAGAAAGACTAACTAATATTTTTTTCTTTACTTGTTTGATATATTGTGGAAATAGAAGCTGCATTTAAAAATAATATCTGCATACAGTCAACTTTTCTATAAAGCTGAAGTAAAGGGCAACTAATATTCCAGGACAGAATGTATGAAAATAATTATGAAACTCTAAAAAGTGCATATAAGAAATGTAAGGAACTTCCTGCTTTGTGGCGGCATAGAAAAAGGTCAGAAACAGTACACAAAAGGTTAAACTTTTGAGCGCGCAACATTTCTGAAGTCTTCATTTTTAAGGGTATAATGAGTTACAATCTGGAAAAAGTGTTTCTGCTCTTTAAAATAGGATATCCATTATTGAAGGTAGATGGTGATATAGGGAAATACCACCCATCTGTGATGTTTCTAGCTTTATGTCATTTATCACCATTCTCTTGGCTGTCTTCATAGTTAGTCCTCAGACCAGCATGTTGCCTGATTTTCTTTAGAACACCTATTCCTAGGAAGGTACAATGGTGATTTGATTGATGTAGGTCACATGCTGTGGTGATTTCCCAGCCATTTTTTTATTTGAAACAAAAAATTTCTTGTTATCAGAAAAATGGTTCAACCTGCCAGGGGTCGTAGTATTTCTGAGATAGTCATGGCTCACAGTCTTCAGCGTATCGAATTTGTTTGATACTGACATCAGATATTATTCTTTTGTACAGATTTACTAATCAAAAAAATGAGAAAAAAAATCTTTTGGCTGTGCTTAATAAGGTCTTCATAATATGTTCAACTGAAATAGAAAGACTGTCTGGAATGAGTCACTCTTAATACGGGACACAATCGGTTCCTAACTCATCCACAGTTAGTTTGCCATAGGATATCAATGCAAAATATGTTATGTTTCTACGGAACAGGTTTTACAACAGCTATATTAATATAGTTAGTGAACATCCACTGATGGGAAATAATATTTTCTGTTTAAATATGCTTTTGCTAACTTTAAACTTGCATTTGGGTACTTTTTTATTATGCTGTTTCTCTCATATATTAAAGATTTCACAGGGTTTGTCTTCAACAGCAGTGTTTCTTCTTTTATACTCTCTCATGCTCATTTTTGTTTTCCAATCAAAAAGCACCAAATATTATTTCTACTTTCCTCAAGTTTCAGACCTCTGGTGTTAAGACAGTCCTACAAGTTACTTAAACAGTAACATCCTTTTGAGATTACTGTCACACTTGAATAAAACAAGTGGCAGAGTAATTTCCTAGTCATTTTAATTAGACATAGTCCTTTTACTGCTTGTCAAATCAATCTTACATATACATCTACTGCCCTTTTCAATGCCTAGTCTCACTCTAACCCTCACTGCCTGTTGCTCTAGAATGATTTGGTTCTCAAGTAAGTTCATTTGTTGAAAGACTAAATGTGAGATGACTTTATTGTATTAGTTTAAAACAATATCTTTACTCAATGAATCCTTCTTCAAAAGCAAAAACCGTATCTCTAACATCATTCCTGAACTTTGAGGAGCTTTGTCTTATGGCTACAATTGCCTCTGAAAGTAATATAAATCATAAATCCTCATCTGCCACAAGCTGAAAAGGGCAGGGTTGCATCTGTCCATTGGCCTCCCCAGCCCACAGAAATGTTGTGACCACTCTCCAGGCCTTGCCATGTTCTCTGGAGTGAAAAATTCACTCTCGTTTTGCCAATAGTTGTGTTTTCTTTGACCTATAGTAAAGGTATGTGTGCAGGCACTTGTAGGAGACAGGTATTTCCTGACCCAGATGATCTGATGTGATTATGGCCTCGGTGGGATAGGAATCGGTGTCTGTTGTCTCACTAATTACATCTGCTTCACATGTAGTCTGGCGACCGAGTTATTTCTGATGAAGCAGTAAAGGGTCCCTGGCCTCAGGCACTGTGCTATTGGCAGCGTATTGACTGTGAGGCAGGATTTCGTTTCCATGGGAATCCTGTTGGTGAAGGAGAATGCACTGGTGGTGCAATGGTCACCATTTCGTGCTGTAAGTCCTTCAGGACAGCTTTGGCATCGAGTGCTTTAGAGTTCTGGTGACTGAACCCAGGGCTGTGCAGTACCTGGACCCCACATGAGTGGGATGTGGGGTCCCAGACTGCCCTGGCAGATGCATTTGGAAAGTCAGCTGACTTTAGATGCTGGAAACGCAGGGCCGTACACACCGCCGAGTAACTCGGGTAACAGAGATGCTGAGCTGAGAAAATCCACCGCGCGAGGGTCACCAGTGGTTCTGAGCACCCACAGCGCCTGTCCCAGCACCCTGAGGACACACTTCCCGCATGGCTGCAGGGCAGCGGCGGCAGCACTCGTAAGCAAATGCCACTCCCGCACCGAGTCGCACCAGGCAGCACTTTCTGCTGGTTTCACTGGAAACCAGGACCGTTGGCCTAGCCAGCTCCCAGCCAGGGTGCCAGGACCAGACAGCCTGCCCGCTGCAGGACCACAGCGCTGGTACCAGCCCATGCAGCTCCTGGGCTGCGGGGTTCTCCAGAGCTACGGCTTGCCACCCTTCCATGACGCACCCTACGCATTCTCCGCAAAACTGGAGGTGAAGAAAAAACATGTTAAGTTCCTAATGGCAGTGCCCAAAGGTACTGTATCTGAAGATAACATCAATAGAGAGAGCCAGCGCAAGTTCTCTTCACACAAACTATTTCCCAGAGGCTAATGGCAAGAGGGAGAGAGAGAGAGAAAAACAAGTACTGACAGTTTACTGTAGGAGCTCAAAGAAAAAGTGGACAAAGCTAAAAGAACTCCAGCTCTTTGTTCGCATTTAATCCAGTTCAGAGCATTCACTGGTGCATACAGATTTACTTTCCATGGCTGACAGAGCTGGATATGGTCATTTGGTAAGAAACAGAGGAGCTAGGATTTAAATTTTGTGCCCTTCAGGCTCTTACATTTTAGGAAAAGTCAGTCTATAACATATGTAAAGTTTTAATCTAATGCAAAAAGTGTGAGCTGCTGGCTTATACCTTCAAAGAAACAAATCCTGATCTTGAGAGGTCAAGAACACTTTCTGGTTTTAACACAGATCAAGTTTTTAAGGGGTAGAGCACTTCTTTTGGCTCACGGAAACCAAGGGAAAGACTGAGGCCTCCTGTCCCTACCCCAAAAATCCCCCATTTTATTTTCTTCCTTCTCTTTTCAGCTCTCATCTTGAATTTATAAAGGCACCGATTTATCAGAGGCTACTAGAATAATCTAATGGTATTAAAATACCACCATCCACATATTTTAATGCAAAACAAATAGTTCAAGCACCTGATATCACAGTACAATAAAACTATCAAATCACCATTGCAGGCTTTTGCTTTTGCTGAGGATGGATGGTTCAAGTTACAAGTAGCCTATTTTCTAAAGGCTACAGAGTCAATTCATCTCTGGCTGAATTTGCAAAACACCGCATTGAAAGACAGCACCAGCAAGGAGGATATATATACAAGAACAGAACCAACAAAAGGGTTTGTGAGCAAAAGGTAGAGAGGCTGGGTTAGAAAAGGCAGAACTGGAAGGGGAAGTTCAGTTGCAGACTACGGTGGACCCAGATTAGGCAGATGTATTGGAGTGATTTTAGCACAGTGTATTGGAAGCGCACCCCCAACAAGTGCGTAGAGAAAAGGGAGGGTTAGCCAGTAACTCTTAGGAAGTGCTACCTCCAAAAAAAAAAAAGAGAGAGAACAATAAATGTGGCACAGCATTAAAAGACAAAACTCCTTCTTATCCCTCTGCCCCCTTCTATCCCCCTCCAAGCATTTTTGGTCATCTGAGAAGGACCCCTCACACTTGGGCTCAACTGGTATTGTCCAAACTTCTCATGTTCAGACAAAACCAGACCTTTTTAGCCTAACTGCTTGTGCCCAGCCTTGGCTGAGACCAGAAAAGCAGAAGCTCGTTCTGGTTGGCATCGTGTCACCCAGAGCAGGACACCAACACGTGACACGAGGCCGCCCGGTTGCTGAACTGCTCCAGCCGCTTGCTCAGCTCTTTCCAGTGGAACTACTCGTTCTCTCAGAGATTGCTGGCTGTAGATGGGATGTTAACGAAATAAACCAAAAGGCAATTTAAGCTATTTAACTACACTTCAGGAAAAAAGACCTACCTGGATAGATGACACTAAGCCATGATGCATTTTGTATTAATGTTTCAAGTCAGTTTGGCAGATCCTGATGGAAGACGAGTTAGAAATATTTTGTTGCAAGTTTGAACATCATACCAGGATATAAGGCCAGCCACTTGAACAAGAGCGGTGATTGAATTAGGGCTGAGAAATGTATCCCTGGCTAGTTTCAAATTAAAAAAAGAGAGCTTTTAAAAAGGTACAAATGAGACTAAAAGAATTTATGTTATTTTTCCGGTTTCTGTACTATAACTCCTTTTCCATCTCCTCATCTATCTTCTAAGTGCACTACCTTATGAATGAGTGAGCAATAAAAGAAGTATGCAGTGGCTGAGAGAGAAACTCAAGATAACAAGATAATGCAAAATGTAAGCCAAAGCTTGAGCAGAAGTGCAAGTTAAGATGTAGATCTGAGTATAAAAGTTTCTCACATCTGAGTTTTAGGGCAGTCATTAGACAGTTTGCATGAAAAACTAATTTAAAACCAGTAGCACAAAATGTGACCTAATGTATGCTAAGTTCACCTGTCAAAATCTTGGACGTGTGCTTTCTAGGGGTTTTAATCCAGTCTTCAGACCACAAGTGCTGACACTTCACTTATAGACTAAAATAAAAATAAAGCTACTTTAATGCCATTTAAATCCCAATCTTCATTGAAAAGGGGCAGAGGAAGAACAACGAGTAAAGAAGCAGCTACAAACTGTCCTAAGGTTAGGCAATAGCAATTACTGTGCCTAGGTGACACGGGAACAGCCTCAAGACCAAAAGGTACAAGAATAATAAGCTGCTAAGTGTAGTCTTTAGATTACTTGTTTTAAGGCTGCCAAGAACAGGACTGAGCTATGTTCACCGGTGTTAGTGCACGACATGATCTGCTGGCTGCACAACTTAAGATGTGCTCTTTCTCCTTGCCACCCCTAGTTTATGCTGAGATTTTAGACTTGAAGTCCCAGCACACGTGTCTAGCGTTCGAGCCGGACTTGGCTCCTTCAGTGCAGGCTGCCGTTTTCAGCAGCAGCTGGTGGAAAGGCAAATGGTGTCTGCATGGCAAGTTTTCCAAAAGTCCAAAACTGAAGTGGGGGGTTGTAGCAAAGGTTTAGTTCAATTTCCACATCCCTGACCTCCCTCCAGCCTTCTAAGCTGCCTAGGTTTGGGGCTGCACAGATCAGCTGGGGTTTCTCAGTGGAAAAATTATGTGGCCACTCCCTGAACCCAAATAATCCCTCTGTCTGGGCTTTCCACTGCTGGTATCTGGCAGGTTAGGCAGAATTTAGTCATCAAAATTATTATGTTCTCTTTCAAGCAAAGACCAGCGGGAGATTAATTGCTGGAATTAGGTATGTTTTCTAGCATTAACCAAATGTAGCTACTAAGGGGGTCAGTTATAGGGCTCAGGACAGACAGCAGGGACTAAGCTGGTCTCCAGTTTTATTTGGCAAAGACTGGGTTGGTAAATAAACAGCAAGAGGGAGAAGATACAGGGATAAAGTTTCAAGGGATGTGAAGGTTGAAGGGAAGATGAAGCTTGTTACCTTCAAAAGGAAAGTAGTGACAACTCAGGCATAAGTATGAGAGACCCCTACAAAGAAGAGAACATGAGACAGGGTGGAGCAAGCCTTGATGTTTAGCTCTTTGAGATGCTTTTACAGTATTAAGGAGGTAGAAAATTTTTAACAAGAACTGATGATAAAACATGAAACCAATTCCTCATCTTTACTCTTACCCTTTATGCTCTAAGACAGACCTAGTTTTCTTGCAAAGTAGCTGGGGCATTTTTTATGCTCCATTATCCACGTGAGAGGAGCCCAAACACTTAAAACTCCCCAGAAAGTGCAAAGAACTTAAGACTATGGTGTATCAAAATAATAAGTTTTCCAAATTGGAGCATTAACTTGAAACATTTAGAACAGATGATGCCTGTATGAATAAATTATCATCTGCTCTACATTGTTGATTAATGTGAGACCAACAGGAAGATAAGCATTGATAGACTTTATCAGCTTAATCACATATTGCACCAGCTTATGTCATCTTCAGGTGCAAGAACTGAAATGCAGTTTATTTTTGAACCTCTGTTTACAGAAATCAAGTTCTAGTACCTATTGTTGAACTTTCAAAGTATCCTGCACGTGGCATTTCATGTAAAGGTGTGATTTTCTGCCAGTTCCTAATTTCACTGCCATATGCCAAAAATTGCAACAACAGGCAAATCTGAAGCACTGTACGATCATATTGCAAATGAAAGTGAAGAAAAGCTGTGGCTAAGGGGGGGTCCCATTTTACCTTTTGTCTGTGGGCTATGAAACTAGGCAAAGTTATCTTCCCTGCTTAACTTGAAGTGCAAATGGGGAATCAGCTTTGCAGGCAAGACTCATTTGACACTGGTGAGCACTTGCTACCTGGGGTAACAGTGTCACCAGGCAAGCAAAACCCACAGCTTTGGTGGGAACGTGGCTTATGTCTGGTGGTAACTCATGCTGGATTCATTCAGTATGCATCGAATAACACTGGTTTTTTGAAGAGATTCTAGATTGTATTAACGCATCATTCTTTGTTCTTCCAAATACAGATTCTGGAAGAAAACATGAAGTTAGAGTGCAAGTGCCATGGGGTGTCGGGATCCTGTACCACTAAAACGTGCTGGACAACTCTGCCTAAATTCCGGGAGCTGGGCTACATCCTTAAGGACAAATACAACGAAGCTGTTCAAGTCGAACCAGTGAGAGCAAGTCGTAACAAGCGTCCAACCTTTCTCAAAATAAAGAAGCCACTTTCCTATCGCAAACCCATGGATACAGATTTAGTGTACATAGAAAAATCTCCCAATTATTGTGAAGAAGACCCTGTCACTGGCAGCGTGGGAACACAGGGAAGGATGTGCAACAAGACAGCCCAGCAGTCTAACGGGTGCGATCTGATGTGCTGTGGTCGAGGTTACAATACGCACCAGTACTCAAGAGTGTGGCAGTGCAACTGCAAATTTCATTGGTGCTGCTATGTTAAATGCAACACGTGCAGTGAAAGAACAGAAGTATATACCTGTAAGTGAGTACATGGCTGGGCAGGCTGACATGTCCCTGGCCATGAATACATTTGCACATGCACTCAACGTACCTACACAAGACTGTAGGAAAGACCTGCTTTCCCAGAAGAAATGCTGATGAATGGAGCCCTCTCTTTTCTTCTCATGTTTCATTGCTTATGTGGATACACATTTCAGACTCTTATGAAAGTCAGCCAAGAAACAAAAACAAACAAACCCCACCCCGAGCCACCTGACACACAAAACAGAGAGAAAAAGATCATCTCAGTTAATCTGCACCTCTAAAGCAAGAAGCATTGACTGCCTTGTGAAGAGACACCGGTCAGAGAAAAATCTCTGAGTGTGGCAACAACTTCTGGTTTGGAAAAAAGATGGTCAAAAACTTCAGTGTACAGGGAGCAGGGAGGGGTAGGGGAGAAATCCTCAAAAAAGGGCTCTGCACAGGATGGGATGGACAGTGCCTCATCGTGAATTGCCCATGTGAGTGTGTGGATGACACAGATTTAGGCTTCCACACTTGTGAAAAGCTTCTGCTGGTCTTGCCCGTCTTTCCACTTCATACCATTTGCTACAGCGAGTAGAACTGTTGACATTTTCTGTAGACACTGCTTTATCTGCCTTTTTCGTGTGTGTGTGCTGCAGATTTTAGCACAGGGATTTGGGACACTTGGGCATAATAATAGCAATATTTAACAATTTATTCAGATAAAACTAATATTAATTTATTTAATTAAAAAGAACTCTACCAACGTTTTTGGAACTATTCTGCAATTAAAGTAGATAGCTGGCTTTCTTTGTGGAATAATTTTTTAGAAACAGCAAGGAAAAATGGAGCTGTATATATTATTCTTAACTAGGATATTTCTATTAGTTGGACTTGCAGGATATGTTCTACAATACTAGATGTTTAAGTACAAAAGCTGGCATCTTTATATATATGTACATACACAGACACACACTGTTGTTTTTGGGGTTTTTTTTGTTCGTTTGTTTGTTTTCTCCTGTTTGCTGCTAGTTGTCTGGAACAAAAGTCAAGTGGTAGGGGTTACAATCTTTACCAGTTTTGGTGGTTTTTTTGGTTTTTTTGTTTTGTTTTGTTTTTTTTTTTTTCAATTAAAGAAAGAAGCATTAATAAAGTCCTGTTTGGAATATGTCTAAAAATAAGAAAATCCAGACAAACTTCCTTCTTTTGGAAAAATCAACCATAGGATAAAAGAGTATATTTTGTAAGAGACTATTTTTATATAAATATTTTATTTATACTATGTCTGCTTGTTCAACCTGTACTTTTTCTCAAAACAGGCATACAATTTGTAATTCGTACGCTATTTAACAGAGAAAGGGTAATTAGTTTGTGGACACAACAGCAGCAAGCTGGATACATTCAGCTGCAATTGGTGGATGTGTCAGAAAGCAGAATGAACTTTCTCTCCGGATGTGTGTACAAACTGGCTCTTTTCCTGCAGCTCAATTTGCAGAATATGCAAAACAAGAACAGGGTATGTAGCATCAATTTTGTCACATGGCTTGAATTCATGATTGGTATTAACTGGATGCTCATTTATCCCATTCAAGAAAAAAAAAATCTGAATTAGCTTCCCACATGCGTCAGTCATTAAACTGTGGCGTTATGACTAGCAAATGTGCTGTGTATGCTGTCAGTTAAACCTCTATATTGTGTTACTGTCAAATTTGATTTTAATCAGTGGAAGACTGTAGACTATGACTGTAAAAACTAGCATGATACACATCGTCTGATTCTCATAGATAGGATACAAAGCTTACTTTTTGTCCAACTCTTTTTGGCATTTACATTATTCTTTGCCCCCAACAGGCCAGAGCTCAAAAATCCAGAAAAACTTCTAGGCAAATTTAAATACTACTCACTTGTTTTTCAGAGCCCAGCTAAGGCATTTTGCGTTCCCTTTATGGTATTTCCTTTTTATCACTGCTAATTTCTTCAGATATTTGAGTGGTAAATATTTCTCTGTTGTTAGAATCATTCTGTTCCTCCTGCTTGACTCATTTATGACTGATAAAAAAATAACCTAATTTTAATGTTGTTTTTCATTGGGTAAGAAAAATGGCCCAGCGCTACTGATGATACTGCATGTTTTCTGTCTGGGACAGACCAGAATCTTCCCTACTTCCAGACTACAGGATCTCATGCCTTTAATGAGTCTAAGAGGGGCACCACTAAAGGAAAGAACCCACCACCCAGCATGCAGTGCATTTCACTGACTCCTGTTGATAACAGCAAGCATTACAAGGGGTAGATGATACATCTTGTGTCCATTGATCTTTCTGAGGCAAAGCTCCTACCTAAGACTGCGAAAACAGGGAAAGTTTTCTGAGAAAGTAAACAGAAGTATCACAAAAGATGTTGCGAAGTTTCACTATAACAACCTAACCTTTTAGAACTTGTCTGAATGTGGCATGGTGGGTTTTTTTAACTCACTTCTTGTATATATGTTATTTATGTAAGAACACAAGCCCATGCAGTACCTGATCCTAGCAATGTATAATTAGGGTTAAATATACAGTTTCTTTGCAGACCTGCCACTTGACACAAAATAGAATTTTTATGCAATTCAGACACCAGCATGGGATATCAAAGTAAAATGATTAACGTAATTTACTTTCATACTTATGACTTGTCAATATAAAGCAATATAAAAGCAATTTTGGGGGGTAATTGAGTCATTGCTTTTAGTTCTTCTAAATTCTGCACATCAAGAATTGATAAGACATAAAATGCAATGAAGTACATACAGTATGGATGTTAATTACAACACTATATTATGGTTAAATAATTCAGATCTAACATTTAATATTGGAATTCTCCCCCAGCTTGTATTGGATTTTTACTTAGTGGATACCATATCATAGTCAAAAGTGTGTTTTCTTCACTGATTAGAATTATTTTTAAAATTATTACTTTTGCAGCATGTTTTTACCATAGAAAAGTAATCTGTGAAACTCCTGCTTCCTGTATATTTCAGTATGCAGTGATGTGCAATGTACAGCTAGCAGATTAATTATTGAAGGACAAATATCTTTAAACAGTTTTACTCACAATAATAAAGAACTGGATGCACAATGAAATGAATTTGGTACACATTTTCCCTATATTTTACAGTATTGCTGATGATCAGTTCATTAATTAGAGAAAATGTCAATTTGTTTGATAATTGGAATAACAGTTTGGGAACTATGAATTAAAGAGCAAGGAAAACCAAACACTGCATTCAGCTAGAAAGTATTTGGAAATTTGGCTGTGTCATCTTAGATAGGAGAAATCTGGCCCATCAGAATCTGCCATGAGTCTGGAGTTAATTGGTCATTCGCTAAATGGGCTTGAATGGCATGAAGAATAAACAGGGCAAGGAGAAAGATTTATGATTTTGTAGATATTCCTCTCCCGACAACAGTTTGTTCTTTGTCCTCAGGGATAGAAGAGCTCTGTTTTTACTTGGTGAAGAACCACACAATGGGAGTGAAATGCACACAACTGCAGAACAATACAGCTCTCAAAAGAAAACACATCTTTTCATCTCTGCTAACCAAGGGAAGCACTGGATTGCTGTCCACATTAATAACCTAGCTGAGGCTTTTAAAGAAAACATGCATTCAAGAAGCAGGAAGAGTAAGACGAGTAGGAAGCATAAGAGAACAAGCGTAATTGCAAGTTGGGAAGCTATTATTTATGAAATCTCACTTCCTCATTTGATAGCAGAACCCTGATTCATGGAAATGAAGGAGTTCTGCCTTGGGATTCCTAAGCAAGTTTTAAGGATTTTATCTCTTGGCCCTTTTAAAAGGACAACTAACGTGAATACAATTAGCTTGAATACTCGAAGTACCTACATAAAACATGAATCAGTCAATGATTAAGTTTTCTTTGCCATGTATGCACAAATCTAACGGAGATATGTCTTTCAACAGTGATAATTAAACTGAAAACATCCTTAAAATGTACTCTTAAGTGGCTCATTTGGTAAAGTTATTGTAAGGGTACATAGTTACTTAGAAAAGGAAAATAATGGACACATACCATACCACACAAGGCTTTTAATGGACTATCCTGTGGATTACAAAACTGTTTTTAACTGACCACACTTCAAAATCAATTTGTTGAATACAGAAACATTGCAGACTACAGTCAGGGTGCACATATGCAAATTAAGATTCAGCATAAACATTGCTGACATTTTTACATTTATCATTATAATAGACATCAGGAAATATGCACTCTGAACGTCAAAATGAGTGTATTAACTAATACAGCCCCCTGCCCCCAACTTGTAACCCCAAGAAGTCAACTGAACAAGAAGCTTTCCAACTCCGTTGTTGGTAGAAGGACTAAACTGCAGACTCAGTGACTGACAGGGCTGGCCAAATACGGCAGATACTGTTGCTGTCAATCAACAGCGGTGCAGTCTGAGTCAGGCTTGAATGTTCCAAAACTGTCCAAAACTGAACCAAGTACAGGAATTTTATCACACAGCAGAACTTCAGATGATGAAGCTCATCTAGATTCCAAAACATTCTCTCTTAATTCATGGTTATCTTGAATAGTTGTCATGATGGCAAGTAACCTCATTTGCTAACATAATTGATGTTCTTCTGGTCAAAATCATACCAATAATTCCTCAAAGGTGGGCTTTTTAATCTTGAACAAAAATTAAGGGAATCCTACCTATGGAAACAAACAATTAATAACAAATGATTAAGTCAAAATGATGAAGAGATGTACTTGGATCTAAAGGACTCCAAGTGTTTGAAGAAGGATACCAGAACTTTGTGATTCTCTTGTCCAGAGGTGGTGCTGTAAAACCCTAAAGGCTCCTTTTGATGCTTTGGAGTCTTATGAAATCACTGATTTTTCCATTTTGTTGTTATTACATATTCATAGATTCATCAATAGCACATATGTAATTTGCAATTGGGAGGTCAGAAACAAGTCGCAGAGAAATCTCACTTCTAAGTGTAGCACAATATATTTACTACTGGTGCTCTCAGGTTCATATAATTCCTTGCTTGTATTTTTGTTAGCAAAGTCACTGCATCATGCTCTTGTTAGGAAAGATGCCTGCTTTGTAAAGAGGTTTGATATCTCTGGGAGAAGAAGAGATTATATTTACCTTAGAGAAATGTTTTGAGGATTTTATGTGCCCCCCCCCCCCCCCCCAAAATGCGGTAAAGAGGATGGTATTAAAATTGCACCACTTACCTATGATTATTAACACATAGCCAAACTCTCTCAGCACAGAAAACTTAACCCTAGCTTTTGTGTTTCCTATGCTAGCTCGCATCCTTTCCCTATATCCCCCAAATACATGTGGCATATATCGTACCAGATCCACAGTTGATTTTGTGGTTGCCAACAGAAACAATTCACTAGCAGTACATCAGAAACCCAATACTACCAGTGTAGAAAACCCTGTGCACCTCTAATTTATAAGAATGTACAGAAGTTTTTCTTGGGAACAGCACATTATGCACAACTTTCTGTTACTGCAGTGCTTTACTTCCTGATTTTCACAAGCATGCCTGCCTGCAACATGTCTGTGCTTCTTATTTTGTTTTCTCCAAGCACTTGGAGTTTTAGCTCTCTATAGAGTATTTATAAGCTCTCCGATCCATTCCCAGTCACTGATGGCTTGTGTGTCTTGATTTTTGGTCTGTATGTGGGGCTACAATACAACAGAGGGGGAGGACACTCAACACACAAAAAAAATCATTCTTTAATCCTTTAAGTGTACCTTTAATTTTTCAGACCAATACAAGAAATACAGAATTCCTCCAGTCATCTAATACACCATGTCCTCCTAACTCACCTTTTCAATATTATTGGGAAAGCTGCACTGGTGTTTTTTTAAAACAAAGTTAAAGAGAGTGGACTGGAAGAGGTGTTCTCTAATAGGCTAAACTTGCAGTAAGAAATTGTAGCAAAAACCTGTAAAGAGGCAGTGCTGAGTTTTGTTCTTTATCAGGCAGACTTACCAATTTAAGTGGGACTTCACATGAACAGTCCTATAGATAGTGCTTAATATTATCCATTAATCACATTTACTCATTGTTCACAACCCTTTTCCAGTCACTAATTTTTCTTATTCTCTCAATGTTATTGAGCTTGCTTCACTCACATAATGTCAGCAAACACTGCTTTACCTATTAATATTTTACAAATTAGTTTGGCAGATTCTCTCCTGGATCCTTTATGCCATTTCTCCTTTTACCCTGAAAACCTTTTATTATTTACACAGTAAGAGGCCATAATGCCTTGATTACAAAAAAAAACCCCCAAACTTAGTTTTGGGCCCCATAGAGTTTAGAAAATTAAACCAAAATCCATTAGAGAGGTTTCTGGTATTGTCCCAAGGGTTGCATTTTACTGTCACATACTTTGACTCATCATCAGCTGGGGAGCTTAGAGATCCTCCAAGTGATGGCAACAGTATCTTGAAGAAAAATGATTTCTACCGAACTCCAGGCTGCTTTTTAGTATGGTCAGAGAAAAGCAGTTCGTTAGACAAGAACTAGTCTAACTAGGAGACAGGTAAAGAAACTTGAAAGGTAAAGAAATTAATAGCCAGATAGGGTGCTGCCCAGAAATGCTTTGGAAAACAGAGGAAAAAACATACAAGGAGGAAAACCCCTGTAAAACTCAGTGCATGGAAGGCACACTACTGAGTCTACCAGGGAACACAGAAAGGGCTTGGCTAAATGGACAGATTTTAGCCAAAGCTAAGCCTGCCTAGTTGTTACACAGCTCATAGAGCAATTTCATTTGGCTCAAGCCAAATCCAAACATCTACTCCATTGAATCAACAAGAAACCTGTCTTATGAGTTGTTTCTTGTACTTAATTTCTTTCGAAGAACTTTTCTTTTGCATGTGGGCCCATGGAAATGTGCGCTATGGGCATCACATCCGTCCACATATAGCTTATTTTTTAAATGATTGAAATTTATCTGAACTGTTTTAAACTACAGAGGATATTAAATACCTGGCATCTTGAGAAACAAGTTAACGAAGAGGGACAGAGAAGATACAGTACAGGTAGTAGTGTTAGACCATAATGCCATCACTCAGGAAGATATAATTTCTTACAAAAAAAAGCTTTTTCATGTATTTAAAAAAAAAAATCAGGATAATTCCGTTTGGCCTTCTATAATGCTGTGGTGTCAAGTTGTACAAATGTTCTGCACTGAGCTTGGCCTCGGTCAGCCAGTATTATCCCCACAAACAGACAGGAAATCAGGAGACACAAAGCACAAGAGAGTTGGCCAGTGGGCACAAAGGAAGTCTGTGAAAGAATTAGGACTACGGCCCAGATTTCTCAGCTTTTGCCATCCTATTTTAAGGAACTCAAGCAATGACTGATTTGCCTCCTTTTATAAAATACATATCCAGATTTTAGTGTTTTGGAAATGTATTCACTGCATGTAGGAGGTTCGCTGCGTGTTCTGTGTAGCTGAAGTGAGGAGACTCCTTCTCAACCTCATTAAATGCTAAGCACACAGTAATTAATATAGCCTCCACATTAAGTATGAGTCATGCACCAGGGAAATCATAGAAACCTGGTCTCATGTTTTGTCTCCTTAAGTCAAATGAATAACAAAGACGTGAGGCAAAGGAGGTAGCAGAGAGTAGGCTTTTTAAGTCAGAAGATGTGGACAGCAGTTCCACAGAGGGAACTAATAGCCTCTGGCAAGCTGAAACTCAGTGCAAAGTCTGAGGGTCTCCATGAAGCAGGGGCAAGTTGCTGTGATGCTTCATCACTGAAAGCATACAAAAAAGTTAGCAAAAATTCTAATGGAAAGTGTTTAATAGGACAGTGCTAAACCGCATCGTATTTTCTGCCACCAAAAGAGGGAGACGTGAGGTGACTCACTTGGGTCAATGAGTTGTACCAAATAAGTATAAATTGTGAGATTTAGAATAGAAGCTAAAAAAAAATAATAAAAGGATTAAAGCCTTTCTGAGAAGTTAGAAAGGCAATTTATCTGCTTCTGTCTCTGCTTTTGTACTCAGCTGGGGTACCAGTCAGAATATTTTGACGCTTGCCCATCTTTAGTTGCAAGCCACATGAGCTGAATTCAGATTAAACGGTAAAGAAAAAAAACTTCCCAGAATATATATTGTGTTTATTTAGGCCAGACCAGCTTGGACAAAAGTGCAAAATCAATCAAAGTCTAAAAGGAAGCTGGCAAACTGTCAGTGCCTCAGCACATCCTAGCTGCGCTTCCTCCATGAGAAAGATGACAGTGAGGGGCTAAGAAAGTCTTAGCGTTTATAACATAACATTGGTTTATATAATAACAAGATGAGATAAGGTGATACACAGACATTAGTTAGTGACTACAAACCAAACTTGTCATTTTGATGACTTGTTTGGGCAGGAGTGGTAGTGGCCGAGTGATAGATTATTCTCCCTTTATCCCTCCACAATGACATCTGCTTTATTCACAGATCAGCCACCAGTTGCTACAACAACGCCAGTGTGCTTTAGAAAATGTTGTTGAGCTGCTGAGAGAATCTTGGCTACCCATTAGCAAAATGTTAACTATGCAAAACCAAATAGCGTTTGGTTTTGTTGTAGGAAAGAAGTCAATGCTCCGCAATAAGTAAGAATGTCAAAAAGAATTTACATTCAAAAAGTAGAGAAGGGGTTTAACCCATGATATCACCATGATTCAAAAATCCCCCTGGAATTCATTAGTGAGACATTAGACCTGAAGAATAGAGAAAATAAATAATGAGTTTTAAAAAGAAAGAACAAATACACTTTCCTCTGAGCAGCTTGTTGTCTGCAGCATTTTAACATGTCCGTTGCCCCTTCACTTTTCCTGTTCTTTGTCTTAGATCTTTACACAGTAATCCTTTGCTAATAGGGTTGCATTTATTTTTATTTATTTATTTTCTTCCCACTTAGCACTGTGAGGAGACACTAGGTGCTGTTAAACCATGCTAGGAAACTGATTTGGCTGCCAGTAAAGTCTCTTGCTCCCGCTTCAGTAGAAGGTGAGAGAACCTCACGCTCCAACATATTCCTTAGAAAGCCAATTATAGGAAAGCATTTGCAGGCATTTGTAGGAGGAATAGCTTTGTCCTCCAGCCAAAGAATGCAACATCGCGTTTGAGAGCCAAACAGGGCATGCCATGCCTGAGGGAACAGGAGCGACGCTGGGAGCAGGTGAACGTCCCCCTAATAAGTTAACTGCGGATGGCATAGTGAAGACATATGGTCAAAAGCACTGAAATCTCCAGCTGCTAAAGTAGCTACTTTGTGGAAGAGGCGTCCGAGCTGCAATGTTTAGAGTGAAATTCCTCCAATTTCTAGGAAAGCGCTGCTTGTCATCTCCCAAGTGATTCATGTCGGGCTGCCTGCCACTGACGGTGGTGTTAATATATGTTGGATGCATCTAACACAGAGAGAGGTTTCCCCTGCTCCCGATCCCTGCTTCCCTTTGAAATAGAATGGGTCTATCTGTCTTGGTCATAATTTTTCATCCACCTCAAAGTTAAGTGAATATAATTCTTAATTTGTTTTCCGAATGACTGAAACAATTTTCTTCCCTTTGTCTCCCCAGCAAGATCAGATCGATTTTATAATGTGTTGTACTTCAAATTTAACTTCATTAAATGTTTATAACATTAAGAGATTAATGACATAAGCCCTGTCTGTGGTATTTATAGGCTTTATCAAGAGACTGAAGACTTGAAAGGACTGAAGTTCAGGTTAATTCTTTGAGAGCTAATTTCAGCACCTATTCTCATCTGTAAAAGACAAAATACTACTAGTATTTCAGGGCTATCACGTTAATTTAACTGCAGTTTATCAACCGCATTTACCACTGAAGTTCAAAATCTAAAACCAGACCACAATAGATCATAGGTGTATTGCTTTTCTGTAAATAGGTCCCGAATATTAATTTGATGATCTGGTTACATAACCAAGCTCCAGAAATTTTAAGCTACTGATTACTGGAAGAATATATGTGGAAAATCATCAGTAACCATTTTTGCTACATTCTAAACACTTGTTATAGTTGCCTCCCCAAAGTGGCTTACTGGGTTGTATATGCTCCCAGTTTGATTATTTTCAATAGGCATTTTCACGTTAAGATTGCAAACCCATATTTTTAAATGAAGAATGCACCTATATTTTGCTGCTCACCACCATACTGTCCAATTACCATATGTCTGTTTTCCCTCGTCGGTCTTGAGCTTTCTGCTTCTTCCAGAGATCCTTTCTAGCACTGTTAATCTTCAGCCCGTGGGAATGAAAGAGAGATCAGGAATACTAGTGCTAGTGCTGAATTGGCACCAGTTGAATTATATTTGAATGCAATATTAATTTTCAAGGGAGTACAACTGGGAAGTGGTTTGGGGCTTTTTTTTGTTGGGTTTTTTTTGGCATTTTGGTTTTTGGGTTTTTTTTGGTTTTAGTCCATAGTATAATCAGAGCTTCTGAAGTGCCAGTGGAAAACTGTGTTCAGAAACTGATGGCTGCAGGAATCCATACCTGCTGTGCACATCTGAGCATGCTTCTCTGAGCACTGCCTATCCTGATTGCCCAGGGAAGGCACTTCTGGAGCACGAGAGGAGACATACCTCTAGCACTGCTGCTATAAGCGCTCAAGAGAGTAAATATAAAACAGGGAAACAGGTGTGTAACAGGTGACTCATGGGTTGCTTGAAGCATTTTAACATGTTGGATCATACCTTCCCAACTTTATCCAGGAATACCAGCAGACATTCTAGTGTAGCTGAGCAGTTGATTAAATTCAGATTTCAGTTGGTCTAACGTATATCTGGAATGAGCATATGGGACTCGGTGCTGTTCTTTTAGACTTAATGCAGTTCAAGACTAAGTTCAGCAGCTCAGCACACCTACCCAATGCACCAGTGATTCACTGGGAGTTTCGTCTTTTCAGAGGCTAAAGTTCACTGTCAACTTTAAAGAAAGAGTACAGCACAAAAGGTAATTTTTAAAAGGACTCTGTGTATCACAGTTACAGCAAGCAAAGAGAAAAGCAGTATTGGCCAGTGTCGTTGTCATGACTACAAATTGAAATCTCTATCTTCCACATGTACGGTATGTAATCTGGGAAAAGTCCAAAGAGCATCCTTAAAAAGCCACTAACATCTGATCACAGTCCAGAGCCCGGAGCGAGAAGCGGAGGCAGTCATGCCGGCTCAGCCCCGGAGCCAATCTGCTCAGCAAAGCAGCGCCGACGGGTGCCATCCTCACCCAGCCACCAACAGCCCACACCAACAGCCCTTCTTTTGGCTGTTCCCCCGTGTGTGTGTGCAGGATTGGCAAAGAGGGCAGTTTCTTTCACAGCTATCCAGTGAAAAACCAGCACATATCCCTACTGCCCCATGGACTGCCAATTTCAGCTAATTATACACTAGGAACTTTATTTCCTGAAAATGTATAGTGCCTTACCAAGAGGTATGGATAACATCTTCATCTGCCAGAAACAGGATTAGTTTTGACAGAGTTATGTTTACAAACATAAAATTTATCACTTTTTTTTTTTTTTAAATAGCACCTGTGTACACCTGGAACAAGACAGTAGCTAATGATTTATGTCGGACAGTAACAACGGCTGTTTTTGCTGGAACTATGCCATAACTTAGTGTCTGTTACTCTGCCCTATTGGGTCAAGACAACACATCAGTCAAGTAAATCACTTAAGTAAATTATTGAGAACTTAAATTGACTTTTTCTACATAATATGTAATTACTTCCTTGAACCAACATTCCCTTACCTCACTGATCTAAAAAGCTTTCTATTTATTTTTTAACTGAATATTGATTGAATTTAAATTACAGCCAGCATGTACTATTTATCTGAAGTTCAGATTCTAGGGAACAAACTTTCCAACAACTTTGCCAGCCTTTGCTTGCAGTTCCTTGCCACCCACATGCCCACGTCACTCAGCACAGCGAGCCTCAGAGCTGCAGATTTGCCCATCACATTCACAACACAAAAACGGGCCTGATGCATCTGCTGAAACCTACGGTGCCAAGGCACTTGAAATTAAATTTCTGCGGGGCCTGGAGGTGCTGAAGGTAGTGCAGCAGTACAGAATAAGATGAAAGACAAGTTTGCAACATCAAGTTCTCACCAAGATGTTGTGAAGCAATGAGGATTTTTGCTGTATCCGGCAAGACAGTTAAAGCCCAGAACTGAGAATTACAAGTGTAAAATCTCCATGGGGACTACAGAGATGTAGAGTCCCAGAAGGCTGTATCTGTTACTGACTACGCCTATACTCCTATCACAAGTCTAGAAGAAAAACCAAATATGCAGAGATTTCTCATGTCCTTGCAGAAAGACAGCAAGAGAGATTTTGGCAGATCACATTCTGCTCCTGAGCTCTCGCCCTTACTTCAAACACAGGGTGCACATACATGGCATTGCAATAGTGTCAGAGCTCAGCAGCCCTGAGTCAGAGAAACCTGGCCAGGTCAGCCTCTTTGCACAGATTTTTGACCCGTGATCTATAGTGTGAAGGCAATTCAGTTAATAGGATGTGGGCCTGTATCACTGGAATTGTTTCAGACATTTAGGAAAAAAACCCTCTGAGTGCAAATATCCTTCCTGTCAGATAGTTGTGTCCTGTCCTCAATCATCCTCCCCAAAACTGCCCTTCAGAAACCTATTAAAAAAAAATCAGTCTGTAAAGTATTTTTCCTGCTTTAGGAGATGATCAATTGGAAACAAATACCAATCATTTTCAAAAGTGTCTGCATGCAAATTTGGTGGAGTGGAGGAGAGGCAGGAAGGAGGCTCTGGACTCGAAGAAGGAAGTTCTCAACCTGGAGGAGTCTCGCAATAAAACCTCTCACACAGACAGAGATCACGTACTCTGTGCTGTTTTAGGCATAAATAAAAACTCCTTAAATTTAAGTTTGAAATTATAGTCAAGAGACCCTGGGCTGCAAAATATGTCTGGCTTTAAGAAAAGGCCAAGGAGGTGGCTGCCAATCCTAGCAACAGCTAGGAGGAGATCAAATTTGTCAACGTGCACCATTTAATATTCCTTAGTCAGAATTGTTTCCGGTTAAAATTGGCAGAAGTGGTGAATATAATTCTTTTAGTATTTTATTAGCGAGATGGGAAGTTAATGGGAAAGGGCAGCTAGAAGTACTTCTGCTAAGGCTAGAAAATACATTAAAGTCAGCACTGTCATGGATTACACCCAAGGTCACAGGATTCAGTCACAGGAATTGATTAGTGATATTTACAACTCAACAAATTGCTTTAAGCAAGTGTGACATCATGCCCCACACTGTTTACCAGAGGAACTACATACAGTGAGGCTATAAAATAGCTCATCAGTCCGTGAGTAGGTTAATGTAGTTGGTGTGATCTTCAGCTAGAATAATTCTACTCTCCCAATCTAATGTTCTGTATGAAGTTGCAACTGTGTGAACCTAGGAAAGCAAGAAGGGTGTTGTTAGTCGAGCTTACACGTTCCTGAACACTCTGCTGACTAACTTCTATAGCAATCCCTTTTATTCAAATATGAGATTAGAGAAAGCCGCTTTCCATTTAAAGCGTTTAATTGTATTTTAATTAAGAATAATTTCAAAAAGCAAGGTCCTACTTGTATCTGTTGCAACAGCATAAAGTGAACCCTCTCAGCGCATCAGCAGACAAAATAGCATGCTGTGGCCAAGTCAGCTCGTGCCTGTATCCTGAGAAGTTCTCGTTACCAGACAGTTATGGACACTTGGACTGAATCTTTGTTTCTTAGTTTTACCCTGGGTTAGCTGAACATGTCAGTGCAGACAGACCCAGGGAATCCTAAAACGAGTCGTTTCATAGGTTGCCTAAGGTCTGTGAACACAAGCAGCTGGAGGAGAAAATTCCCAACCTGCCCCGATGGGGGTATGTAATGGCACAGCTCCTCCACGCACGCCCCAGAAGCAATCTGGAGATAGGAACACTCCCGAACCCCGCAGACAGCAGTGGATGGAGCTAGCTTTGGCGGCCGAGGGAACCCCTCCCGTCACGCTGACGTGTGCTCCATCTCACGCTCGCCATCCTGCCCCGCTGCCGTGCGGCTCCTCCGCAGGCCGTGGCTCTGCCCCCGCGCACCCCACGGAGCTGCCCCTGGGGCAAGTGCCTCCTCGAGCCCTGACCTTCTTGCTCAGCAGTGCACAGTTTTTCACTATAAAGAGGGCAGTTTTTTTTCAATTGCCAAAGGAGGCAAATCCCCTTTTGTGTAATTGCATGTGCTTCAAGGGGCTTGTGGACTTTCACCAACTGGTTTGTACAATCAGACTTTTTCTCCTCCCTGTCGGAATCTGTCGTTTTCTAATGTATTACACTACATAGCAAATTGAATGTGGGTTTGTTGGGCTTTTTTACTAACCTTTATGAATCCTCTTGAGTGATCTGTGGATGGGATCAGCAAACAAATTTTGTTCTAGCTCTCCAAATCCTGACACATGAATTGATTTGAGCAGGACACATTAAGTGAATGATGGATCTCTGCCAAAAGGGCATGTAGGATTTTGCAAGGGGGAGGGGAAGAAGAAGGAGACTTTGCTTTCTTCCTTTTTTCTCCTTCTTAGCCAGTCTTGTTAAGAAAGGGCAAAAGCACTTAAATTCATTGCTCTCAAAGTAAATTGGTTTTCTTTTCTACCCTCTCAGAAGTCCTTTTTCTTCCGGGCTTATGCCATTGTTGCCTTCCTCATCCTTAAAGCAAAAAGAGGTGAGATGTCTGCTCACCCCCAGCGCTGCGTCCCCTCTGCAAGCGGCCGCAGCTCTGCTCCTCCGAGATGCGCGCTTCATGTGGGTTCAGTTTCTCCCTGGCTGCCT
The DNA here is from genome assembly GCF_000737465.1 of Haliaeetus leucocephalus. Classification (NCBI taxonomy): domain Eukaryota; kingdom Metazoa; phylum Chordata; class Aves; order Accipitriformes; family Accipitridae; genus Haliaeetus; species Haliaeetus leucocephalus. Next base: position 1,128,535 of record NW_010973420.1, read on the forward strand.
TGGCATTGTCATCTCTGCCATTTGCTTCCTAAGGCTCAGCTGACAGTTTCTCAAGCACATTAAGGCTGGCAACAAGAGCAGGGCTGTTGTAATAAATGACAGTAAGATCACAGGCTTGAGGGAGCTTGTTCCTCTCCTTTCGCAGCTCTCTTGAGAAGTTTTCAGAGGCTGCAGTTATTGCCCTGTTCTGTATGCCGAGCCAGAGCTTTTGATGCTAATTTGTTGGCACTGCAAACTCCCACTGCAAACGATAGATCCCATGACCTTCTTCAGTTACAGATAACACAAACTACAGTTATATTTAAGTGGCATATTGGTTAACCTCAGTGGCTTGCAATACGGTCCTTTGACTCAATTTCTATCATTAATAAAGGGTTACATTACAAAGGCACCTTGGAGTTTCTTGTGGGGAAATCTAGCCAACAAGCTCTTTCTTGTGAGCAGTTTTCTGCACTGAGCTTCTGTTTAAGCCAGGCCGTGCATTACAAATGCTCTGAAACACCAGCAGCAATGAAGACATTAACACCGCATTAGTACAGGTATTCTGGCAAAATGCTTTCAAAATTAGATGCACTCTGTAGTAACTATTATTGCTGCTATCACTTTCAAATCCTCTGAAAGGATTTGTGGACAGAATCACCACATAAAATCTGGTCTGGCTCACCGCATCCAGTGGGACTACTGGATAGATAAATACCACTAACAAGAGAATGGGACTGGGATATGATTTTTGTCTTCAAAAACACGAGACCCAGCTACCTCACTGTCTTGGTTTAACCCCAGCCAGCAGCCAAGCACCAAGCCGCCGCTCACTCACTGCGCCCCCCCCACAGTGGGATGGGGGAAATTATTGAAAGAGAAAGGTAAAACTTGTGGGTTGAGATAAGAACAGTTTAACAGAACAGAAAGGAAGAAACTAATAATGATAATAATAAGAATAATAAAATGACAACAACAATAATAAAAGAATTGGAATATACAAACCAAGTGATGCACAATGCAATTGCTCACCACCTGCTGACTGATGCCCAGTTAGTTCCTGAGCAGTGATCCCCCCCAGCCAACTCCCCCCAGTTTATATACTGGGCATGACGTCACACGGTCTGGAATACCCCTTTGGCCAGTTTGGGTCAGCTGCCCTGGCTGTGTCCCCTCCCAACTTCTTGAGCCCCTCCAGCCTTCTTGCTGGCTGGGCGTGAGAAGCTGAAAAATCCTTGACTTAGTCTAAACACTGCCCTGCAACAACAGAAAACATCAGTGTGTTATCAACATTCTTCTCATACTGAACCCAAACCACAACACCATACCAGCTACTAGAAAGAAAATTAACTCTAACCCAGCTGAAACCAGGACACTCGCTAAGAAAATCTGTGAAACCCAGCTCTTTTGTATTTTGGGGGAGTTGAGTAGTGTTGCATTTTATAGTCAGAATCCAATTTTTTCACACACATATATACACGCATTTCAACATCCAGTACCTGACACCAAGAAATCTTTGCCACAACCCTTGAAAACTCATTGATATCAGTCACTAGCAATGAACACGCTAGCTGCTCCTAGCTGCACTAGTGGAACATGCGGTAGCTCTGCAGTAACACCCTTAGGAATCCATCCATTACGGAGCAGTAACCAGCAACCATGTGTCAGGAAGCACATTATATATGCATTACTTCTGTGTTGGTTTGAGGGGAGAATGAATGCCTAGTGGTGACAAAGCCTCCCTGAGACCTGACACAAGGTGGTGACGGTCAGCATTTCAGCTCCTGGGGAAAGCTGCAGACCAAACTGCCTGAGAGTCTAGAAGCAGCAATAGAGTCAACAAGGAAATAAAACTCCTAACTTTTCTGGAGAGACTTGGACAGGGTCCTTGGGTAGCTCTTCCACTCTTAAAGCCAACACACTTCCCTCCATTGAGGAATATAATTTTCTTTCTTATTGAATAAAAATTGATCTTTTTATATTAATCTAATCAAATAATAAGCAAGCAATGAGGGTGCAGAGTTTGGGTTACTAGAAAGAAAGCCATGTCCCATTAGTGTATTTTAATAAGCTGCAGAACCAAATATACCACACTTTCTTCTGGATACTGGACACATGGATGACCAAACCAAAACTTGCAATACTTTCCACTGTAAAAGCCTAGGACACACCATTCCTCGGTACTACTGCCAAAAGCCTATTTCCTGTTATCTCAAGGAGATCTACAATACATTGTTTTCACAAGAAAAACAAATCACAATTTCTTCATCTCCTCTCCTTCCCAGCAACAGAGACTTCCTTCCCAGACTTCTTTTCGCGAATGGAGCAAGGCAGCCACCATAGGCTGTATATACTGCTTCTGCTTCAGCCCTAGATGTGAAACTGGATGAAGGGGTTAACCCATGTGAGTTCTTGCTGCCGTTCACATTTCAGTCAACTTTTTCTATGGTTATTGCCTCAAAAATGGTACTCTTAAGCAAACCTTGTAGAGTCCACAAAGTGTACTTCTGACCAGACCTTTATACCTGCATGGGCTTTTAGTCACCTTTGAAGGAGGGTTAGTTTCAACCAAAAGCAAAAGTTGAAAGTGTTATACAGATTTTTCTGCTTCTCAGAAGGACATTCAATATCAGAACAAAATATTCAGTAACTCTTAAATTTTACTTCATATGGCTATATCATATCTATAGCTACTTTTACCTACAACTGTCTAAAAACCTATGCAGGATTTCAGCAGACAATGAAAGTTTTGTCTTACTACTAGAGGTGGTGTGCAGCCATAGTAAGTTTAGCCCTGTATGTTGTACACCCTTTAGCTCGTACATTAAGAATTGTATCATCTTCATCACAGAAACCCTATTCCACATCAGAGTTGAATCCATGGCTCTAGATCGCAGGAATTTATCATTCTCCTGAGATATAGCACAGCAGGACCTGCAGTATGTAGTGATAAAGTTTACATCAAATGCATGCACTGTTGTATGCACAGTTGTCAGGTTACAACAGTGTTTCAGGATACCATCAATCTGTGTAAATGCATACATACAGGCAATGTCAGAAGTCCCAAAATGGAAAAGTATGGAAAAAACTAGGGGGTTCCAAACTTCAACATTTTTTTTTTTTTTTAAACAAGGTTTTTCTTTTACAGTTCAGTCAACATGGCACATAATTCAGAGCTGCCCTTCACTCTGGTCTGCTGCTACAGAAGGGAAAGAAGGTGCAGACAGCTTCTCACTCCTTCTCAAGATAAACAAGTTCTAGATCATTTACCTTGTTTAAAGACACATAGAAGAGTCTAACAAGCAAAAAAGCTACTGAAAGGAAGGTTCTCCTCTGAAAAACAGAGAACAAAATGAATGGGTACCAATCTGTGCAGACAGATTTCATTTACATCTGTGATTCTTATCCATTCCTTTCTACCTCCCATCCCAGTACCTCCATCTTTCGTACACCAGTTCCTCTCCCCTTACTCTTATTTCTTTATTCTCACTAGTATCATCTCCCCATTCACTGCTTGATTATACAGAACCAGGTAAATTCAGCCTAGTAAAGCCAATCTGCTCCTTGTTTCCAATATATTGCATCTGAGTCAATTATGTGCCAAAATTGTCTTAGACGTTCTAAAAGCTGATGTAGTTACATAAATAAAAAATCATTACTGAATTGGCTACAGATCTGCTCATTCATCTAATTCCTCAATAGTTTGTTCAAGAGTGTTAATTATTAGAAGCTTATCATTAACCAGCTTGCTTTTGTTACCAAGATTTGTCTTTGGTTTGCCAGGGACAAGACTGCTGAAATTCTGTTCTGTTGTCTGACTTGCATCTTGTCAAAGGTTATGAACTGGATTTATACGGTATGAAATGATGAATGGGGATTGAGTAATTTCATATATTAGCATTTCATACTTGCTTAAATGAGACAATTAAGACAATTTCTACAACATGTGTAATTGTTCCTATACATCTCAAGTAAAGAAATACTACAACTTCACTATGTCATAATAAGTCTGAGCATCCAAATATCTTTTAATCCTTTCAGTGAGATTTATGATCATGCAAATGATAGCATCTTCTCCTTTTTACTAAAATAAGGCACGAGCATATGATGGAGATGTCAGCACCTGACATGTCTAGAACAACATTTAAACCCACACAGCAATGCACCTACACTGCAGCATGTGCACTCTTAAACAAGTGATTCTCCTGGAAAAGATTTTCCTCCTTTTTGTTTTGTACTTCCTGGAAATATCTATCATCAACTCAATATAGTTCAGGAAAGCATTCTGCTTTTAAACATGCTAGGTCAGATTATGCTGCCAGTAAACAGGATACTCAAGCGCAGTAAGATCCAGAAGTGGTAAAGTCTATCTTTAGTCCTATGCTACAGTACACGGAAAGTGCAGAATTGTGGCAGTTTATGAATGCAGGAACCATCCACTGGGGATGAGTTGTCCAACTCACTTTCCCTTTTCTCCCAGTCACTAAAGGTGATGAGCAGGATACAGCAATGAGTAAGATAGAGAGGTCTTAAAAACTAACAATTAATAGAAAATCAGAGGGTCTTCCCAAATGCTCAGTGCCAAGTGTCACTCCATTTCTAGACCACAGCAAAGAGAGAGAAAGAGAGAGGGAGAGATCTGCTGGCTTCCATGAACTGCATATAGTGCAAGACTCATTCAATGGCATCCCACTCTGTTATGTGGTGTAGGTAATGTCACTAACCTTTGTATTTTATGCAGCTGGAAGCAGTACTGCAACTATGTACTGTCCTGACGCAATCCTTGAGGTATAGGCCTTGGCCTTGCCTTGGCATTCATAATTGCTGGCAGACCCCAACAGCTCCTTCTCCTGTGCACACTGCTTCCCTTCTCCACCTTCTTGAATGCTGAAACACCTTGAACTCTTTCTAGACTAGCTCCATTTCCTTTCCATAGCAGTCTCAATATGAAAGGTACCTTCTTGGATTGATATTAGTAGCATAGTATTTTAAGGTAATTACATTAGCTTGATGCCCTCTTTCTTCAGTGATTGCTTTGGCAATTAAAAAGCATTAACTAACAAAGTCAAAGATCGGTAGGTTTACTGAATGACTGAATATTTACAAGTATATTGTACTTTAAATTATTCCTCAGCTTTCAAGAGTAACTATTATAATGTACATCGCTGTATTACATTGAGCACTTCCTCCTATTAGATTCTTATGTAATGAGATAATTTTCTTCCTTCAAGAGTAGTATTCATATCAACACAGGAGACAAAACACTTTTATTCCTTTCTTCTGTGGGTTATTTGGAATAACTCCGTAGTCCATTCTTACAATTGGTTATTAAAGCACAAGTTGTTCAACTCAACTAAGTGGACTGAAATCACACACAAGTTTGAACGACTATGGAATGCAATCAAGTGACGCTCCACTACATTTAATGATGCAATGATGGAAAAATAAATCCCCAAACCCCAGATCCGTACAAAACACATGGCGTTAAAAACTACAGTGCAATGTGAGACATCAAAGCGTGTATTATTCAGGACAGCTGAATTCACGTAGTCAAATATCATTACATGATAATTATACTACTAAGGTCTGCATGTTGTGGGGGGCCTATTATTTCATGATTTAGAGCACATTGTCTCATTCTCTAACCTATAAAGCATTACAAATAGGATTTGCAGGGTGGATGTTTCAGTTTTAAATGAAAACTTTGCTACAAAGCAAGTAAAATTAAGATCTGTACATCTAGGTGGAAAGAGTGGAGACAAGTACAGCATAACCATGATCAGCTGACTCCTATTAGACTACTTAGGTTACAGAATTCTTCAGTAGAAAGACAATCCCTGAAAACAAACAAACAAACAAACAAACAAAACCCACCGTCCTCAGTGAAATGCACCTCTAATGTAAGACTGCATGGGAAAATTATTAGTATTCTCTACAATGGCTAAGGTTGTGCCTGATGAGCCCTGACGAACCATGACTACATCAAGACTAAGTGCAGGGCTTTCATTCTGCAAGACCCTTGTGTTCACTGAAACATGGCTTAGTAATTGCTGGCAAGAGACTCGTACTAGACCGCTTAATTCCTGTCATAGAGATGTGCCATAGTCTCATCTCCTAATTAAAGAACAGTGATCTGGACTGTGCTCTGGGATGATGTAGACCCATGTATTTGATACAGTCTCACAACGAAGCCTAAAAAACTTTCATTTAACTCTCCTTCTGTGCTTGTGAGTTTGAGTACAGCAGCCAAAATATTCAAACAACATAAGAAACTCTTTGAATTTTCCAACCCAATTTTTTGCAGAGCAAATTGGCACAGATAGTCACATCACAGTTATCATCTGTCCTGAAACTGAGCTTTCCAAGCCATTTCAGCACAAATTTTGAGGCTGTCCTTTGAAACACAGATAAAGTCCTTGACTAATGCTGTTGTGAACTAAAGTAAATTCAGATTCTGTAGGGGTGTTTTGAAATGCAGGATTTGGCTCAGAACAGATTATCTTCCAACATTTGAACATTTCAGCCTTTTCTTGGATTTCATTGTCTTTCATTTGTTGTGATTTAATCCAGGAACAGGGAATGACTGGGTCCTTTCGAACTGCTCCTTCCGATGGCTTCTTTGCCACATCACTCTCTATTCACTCTGTCACTTGTGAAACCATTAAAAACGGCTTTTGATCTCACTAGCCACATGCATTTCAATAACAGCGACCTCCTTCTGCTTGTTCCCCATATTGCATCTCACACCGGGACTTAAGCTGGTTTGCAGTTCAGAAAATTCCCAGAGACAGGAGGAATGGATACATTCTGACTTCACGGATCACACTAACAATTTTGAGTTCCAGCAGAGAGAAAAAATGGGTTTGTGACAAAACAGAGTAGTCTTTCTTGAATTTCATGGACTGTACGTGTTGCTACCTTTTTTAAAAAAATTCTTTAAATATCTTCAAATTTTCCCCACAGCACATCCTCATGGGTTTTGCTAAAGTCTTTAACCAGCAGTCAGTAACTCTGTCAAATCATAGCAGCATCTGAGACATGTCCAAGGTGCTACTTACAGTCTCCATGGAATTACTCTGTTGGTTTGTCATTTCTGCCTTGTCAGTGTTTAAGACCAAATTCAAGTGTGAGGACTAAATGGGTTTGGATACCCAAACACTCTATTCACAGATACATACAATTTCATGAATTACACTACTTCCCTTTCTCATTGGAGAGGTCATGTGGTTCAGGAAAAAAGTCTGGCAGGTCAGTGTAGTGGTACCAGGAGTCCTGGTGCAGTTACCTCGAGTTACCTCGAGTTCTCCCTGTTCTCTTGATGCTGGAAAGATCACCCCAAATCACAGTACAAGATGTTGGGGTCCCCTTGGAGTATCTCAGGTTCTCTCTCCTTTCTGGCTTCCCTCTGAATTTTCTCTCCTGGCATGCCTGCCCGCCAGAGCCTTCCCCAAAATTCTGTAGATTCCCTACTTAGAGCATTGGGCAGAGAATACCTCTTTGGTGACCAATCGGTTCAAATCACACTGCTGTATTCTAACCTGCCATTGCTGTCGTTGATGTTCACAGTTTGTTTGATCAGAACACTTCTGGACAGGCTTGCACTTCTTCATTATGGACAGGTTGTTTGGATAGTTTGGCTATTTATATCCCTGAGTGTACAAACACTAATCTATGTTCATTCTGTTTGGACAAGGGGTTGGTCATATTTTGCATACTTCCATTAAAACATCCATGTAAGATGGATAAATTTATTTTGTCAATGAAGAATATATATATACATCTCCTCTAAAATGAGTGATGTATGAAGCCTTAGATTTAAGTTCTATGTTTCATGAAACCTACAGAAGCATGAATTTGGTGCTCAAGGACCAAATGCTGATTACTAGAAGGGAAGTGCTCACACCAGGCAAAGCAAAGAAGTCCCCCACAAAATACAGTCATTCTGTCTGCAGAGTCCCACGTGTCAAAATTTCATTGAAGTTAATTGCAAGTCATGACAGGAGTCAAAATTAATCTGCTGAACTACTGTTCACATGTATCCACAATCTGTGCACTAGTGATATCAAACTGTTCAGAGCTCTTCATGTGAGCAGTTGTTAACAGACTCAGGTTTGTAAACACTTTAAAAAATTCTTGCAACTTAAGGAAATCTTATTATTATTAGGGAAAATTCCTATCCTTTCTCCTCATACTAGGCAGTCAGAAAACTAGGATGTCTTAAATTCCTTGAATTTAAAGGAGTTTGAGATGTGCTTTGAAATGAGAAATGTATTTCCTCTTCCTGTCTCAACTTCCATTTAGCCTGAATGGCTGAAGTTACTCTAAAAATGTTTTATATTTAACAGAAAAATCAACAGCAAACAGATAAAACACAGAGAATTTCAGAACTCAGAGTATGTGTTTTTCTTCCCTCCCCAGCTGCTTCTACGCCAGCTAAAAGAAAGGAAGTGGGGCCATCACGTTATGAAGAAAGTCCAAACCATACCAGTCTGGCAGATGTATGCATATGGGAAAGAAGAAGGAACATATGAGATGAAATATGGTTCTCACTCCTTCTTGGGGCAAACCCAAGAACTTTTCCTTTCCTATGTGTAACAGCACACAGGCTTGGTGAACACAGTGATTCTCCCATGAACTTGGTCCTTCCACAGCTCCTCTGTTGTCCCAACCACATTCAGAGTTGAAGAGACCAGAAAAATCTTTTGGCACCTCAGTTTAAATTCGTTTCCCTGAATACTTTGCAATCAAGTGAAATATAACATAGGTACATCCAAGCTATTTAGAGCATCCAGAAAGCCTCGCATCACAGCACATGTGAACTCGCCCTGGTGAAGCGGCGTGCTGGAGTACAGCGTGCTCTCCCCCAGGCATGGCCATGCCCTCAGTTTGGCAGCCGAGCTGTTTGCTGAGGCCAAGATCTCAGTCCCCAGAGGAGCGCTCATTCCTTGCATTTTTAAGGGAAGCAATTCTGACACTTTTAACAGAAGCAGAACCAACAGTTGGTTGTTTCTCCTCTTCTCTTCTACCAACAGGTGACTTTGAGCTGAATTAAAATGGGACTTGGAATGAAAAATAGCCACTTTTGCTCTGCAGCCTCTAATTACTCGAAGCCATTAAGAAGGTTTTGTAGAATGGAAAAGCTGCAGTGTTATTTTCATTTCTCTTTTCCCTTGTTGGTAACCTACGCAGCATCTGAGGCACTCTCTTTGTGCACACTGAGCTGGATCTGTAAAACAAAGTCTGTACAACACACTCCATCTAACGAAGCTGTTTGAGGTAAATAGCTGCCTGACACCCTTTGAGATTTTCACTCCTCTTATTTCTTCTCTTTTTTAATTCCATCTCAGCAATGGCTAGTGCTCTGGCTGAATGCAAGGCCCTTCCTCTTCAGAAGCTGATTGTAGCAAGACTTAGATTGCTACCCCTTTCGAAGAAAAATGCCTCTTGACAGCTCTTTGGAATGAAGGGGGAGTTACGTGCAGGGGTGACACTGGCAGAAAGAGTTGGCTCTCACCATTTCTTGAAACTGCATAATGAATGAAATGTTTAACAGAGGAGAGGATGTAGGGCTGGCAACACGTATTAGTTAAAGGGCTTTTTGAAGCCATCTGTCCACCAGCTTTAGCCACTACTGAATGAAAATTCGTTTTGAAAGCAAAAGGGACAGACACTCTAATCTTCCAGCTCTTCATCCTCCACTGCGAGCCAACCAAAGGCACTTGCAATGCTCAGGGAAGGAATGCGTTCCTCAGCTAAGGGAGGACTGCTTTGCAATCATTTAAAAAGGTTATGCTGACAATACTTATGTCAGTTAACAGTATTTGTAAGTGCAAAGTACCAATAAGGACTGAAACAACGAAAGTCAGCTGCGTTAAAATCAGCTACCCCTTATGTGCACTTCAGAGTGCAAATTAACAGAATTTTAGATAAAGCAAAGAGAGCTTTAGTCTCTTTTCCAAAAATAAAATTGTGGTTTAGTGCGCCAGTCAGAAGTCCTGACTTTTGGCTCCTCTCTTTAATCATGGAACCAAAAATTTCCTGCTATGGCTGGCCCTGCTGATGCTAGCTTTGGAAGTACCATTCTTAATCATTTATGCTCACCTCTATTTCTGCACAGACTGAAGGGTAAAACAATTTCCCGTATTGTGGGGATAATTTGTAGTATTTTCTCTTCACACAACTCGGACCAAATAAAAAGCTTACTAGCTGGTCAGTGCAAAACTGAGATTTGCAAAGAGCATACAAACATTTTATTTAAACATTTATGAAACTACCAAAAGAGTACAAATTGCAGATTTAAGAACTCTCTACCATCACAGTGAGCAAACAGTAAGAAAGAGAGATCATTTCACACACAACAGAACATGAAAACGCAGTTACTCTCTGATGAAACTCATCATACTTGAGACCCGCTTCCTACCCAACACTGCACTGTTGATTCAACACAAGCGCAAAAGAGAATGAAACCATGTTTAACCACTAACCCTACATTACCAAATGTGGGAAAATGACGTGTTAATTTATGCAACAGGATCTGAAGAGTAATGTAAAAGGAAAGAAAACCATCCAGGCAAATGTCTTGGGTGCGCCCTGGCCTACTGGATCCGTGCACCTGGCAAATCAGCAAACTAAAGCAAACAAATGTGGGAAGTAAGTTCATGTTTCTGAAGAAAAGAAAATAAGACAATTTCCCTCGCCCCCATTCTAAGTTTGCATTATTATACTTTCCCAGGGCTATTCCATATTAGTTGTTACCATCATTCACGGCTGTTGTTTAGACAGCTTGAGCAGTGGCAACAGAAGTGAAGTAGATATTTATGCAGTTGAAACTATACCATGCAAGTGCATCTTTGGTCCTAATTTCAGCAGGAAGGGATTATATGGAGAGAGTTAAAATGGATATAATCTTGAGGGAAAACTAAGTCCTTGAAAGAGTTGTCCCAAAATGTTAAAAAGTAGCATTTGAACAATGTATTCTCTTAGCGGTACCTCTCTGTTTAGGTTGCATGGTTTGTCATCTGGAGCCCAAATAGCTCACCCAAAATTACAGCCTGGAGCTCCGGTCCTACTAACAGAATATTTTGCAATCAGCTTGCAAAGGGCCTATTTGTTAGTTACAATGTGTATGTGTGTGAGGCAAGAAGAAATAAGGTGACATTTGGAAACTTTTGCACTCTTCTGTTGGCAAAGCCGTGAGAATTTGTGCATAAATCACACACCTGCAAGACAGCTCTGGGACTTGGGGTCTGGCAGGCACTACCCTGAACCACCAACGGGCATCGACGTGGTCCCATGCGGGTGGTATGCAAGCCAGAGGCAAAGCTGGTAGGAGCCCCAAGGGGATGGAAATTGAGACCCTGTGGCAAGCGATCAACTTTTCTCCCAGGGCCTGGAAAGCTGTGCTAAGGGACTCTGGCGAATCTGAGTCCAGGCTTGGCTGGAAGAGCACAAACAGAGAGAAGGACTTGTGGGTCTTGAGAGACCTGGTGGAGTGGTGTTAGGGAGGAGGCTGTGGACCTGCACGGCCCAGAGCTCAGCAAACAGGAACAGCTAACAGACACGGCAGTTTGCTATTACGGTTGCTATATTTATTACCATCGATCAAAATATTTATCTGCAAAGTGCAAATTTATTGAAGAGTTTAGTCCTTTGCTGTACTCAGAGTACCTAATAATTACCAGCCTTTTCAAAACAGTACATTGCAGAAAAATAAAGGAAAAAAACTGAAGGTAAAAGGTACCATCTACCAATTTCATCAGTGGCATACTAGCCTGAGCAGGTGTGTGTGTAGTAGACTGTAATTCACCACTGGGGAAAAATGGTGACACTGACTTGTGTGCTGCTTTCTCCCCTGCACTTAATTTAAGCAGGGCTGGACAGAACAGATTAAAGCATAATATAATGAAAGACAGAGAATGTGCTTTGTCCAAATGGAAAGGGAGTTTTAATGAATAGTCATATAAAGTAGAATGTGTATTCTTGTTTATGTGAACCAAGTATCTACAGATTAAAATGACTGAAAAGTATCTATCTAGGTCTATTTAAAACTGGAAAGGGGGAGGCAATTTGAAAAATAACTATTTTATCTGCTAGCAAGCTGATAAGGGAAGTGATGTGACTGAATGCTGCTTTTGTTTAAAAGCAACCGAAAGATAAGAACCAGAATCCTTGCAGAGATGTGTGGCCAGGCTACATTACTAGCTGGACACGACTTAAAAACCCCAACCCCTAACTAAAATGGCAAATTACTTACTTGGCAAATACAGAAACATAGCCCCGGCTTGTGCCAACTCCCAGTCCCAGCTCCACCGAGGCACCTGAACAAAGGCCTTTCAGAGGCAGTGTAATTTAGGCTACCCGAGTTAGTCAGGATGCTCAGGTGTATAGAGGGGCCTCACGGAGCACCAGACAGAGACAAATTCACATGGAGCAAGCGAAGCACTTTGCTGGCATGTGGACGTGGGTTCCGGAGGCTATTCCCAACACAGAAGACAATCACTGGCAGGTAATAAAGGAGGCATTTATGCGATATGTCAGCAGTTAGTGCAAAGCTTAAAAGAAATGAGATCATGTGGCAAGATAGCATTCTCTGCCTTTCCCCCAGGGGAAGGAGCATTACTGTTATTACTATAAGCCATTGTTACCGCTACTTCTTTGAAATAAAACGTGACACAGTATCGTCAGCTGATACTTGTGCGATCGCAGCTATCATAAATTGTGGTTTCCAGAATATTAATCTCCGGTTACGCTATGCAACTACCACACAAGTGCGCAGCCCAGAGACAGACAGAGCCTAGGAAAAAACCCCTCTGACAACCCTCAAACAAGACTGCCCCCCCCCCGATACCGCTTTACTCTGAGCTTTCAAAAGTTAAAAATAAAAAGAAAAAAACAAAGTAAGAACAAGTTAATATGACAAGTTTCACTTGCCCTCTTGGCATAGACAGTGTAGCTATAGCAATTCAGTCCAAAAGAGATGAAGGTTATCCAGTTCTTCATGCCCTATTTACTAGGCTTTATCAGATTAATTTTCCATTTATTTTCTAGATTTTATATAGAAAAAATAACTCTACAATGATCTTTCATTTGAAATGCAAATCTAATCACTTGTTGTAATGGGCATGACAGTTACAATATGGCTCCTATTAAGATAGAATACCTTGAGCAAAACAGCTTCATTCCAATTTCTTAGTACATGGAGAAACATAATTTAATGAAAGGATGTAAACATGGAAACATCAGAATTTATTTGAAATTTCAACTTAATTTTTATGGTATCCATAAAAACTTCAATTTTTCTTTAGAAAAGTCACAGACATGCTATTCGTTTCTTTTTAAACCTTAAATGAAGCATATGTATCGCAACTGTACTTTAAAAAATTAAACTAACAGATAATTGAAGAACAAATGAGGACCTTCTGAGGTTGAACTATTGTATGTCTATTAAAACACTTGTTAAACCACTAAACATGGGGTTTTAAAAGCTAACCTTGTCGCTTCACCTATGGTTTAGTTATGTCCAACTAATGCTAAGGAGATTTAACCATGCTAAAAAGTATTAAGCAAATTAAATAAAAGAAAACAGCGTGAATGTTTATATTTATCCCTCTGTGACTTGCACCTATAAATTTTTTTTGAGAGTGTAATTTTTTTTGTGATAACTAAATTACATCATTTATTAAATGGAAAAGTTTTTGCCCATGGATTCCAGGCCATGAGTCAATGATGTGAGAGTAGGAAGTACTATCTGGAACTAAATTTCCAAACTGTGGGAAAGGCATGCTGCTTATTTTCAACATAAGCATACAGAGTTGAAGTAAGCGAGTGCATAATAGCATCAGAGCTATAGAATAGCATCAGAACAGAGATCATTAAAAGGAAGTTTCCCACAAGAAACCCTGGCCAATTCAGTAAAGAGTTTATGTTTGGTTTCTCAAATACTTCTGCAAAGATGATTCCCAAAACCTCCTTGGTTACCATTTAGCTGTCAGGGCTGGTTGCAGTGCAGTATTTGTCACTAATAATATCTGGGATCATCCCAACTACAACAGCTTCATACTTTCATCTGTAAAAGTCAAACAGGGAATAAAGACAATATGCACAGTCACAGTTTCATTTCTGTTCAAAATATTCCCTTGTTTCCCTGAAGTTTGCAGTTATGCAAGAGATGAGCAAAGAACGTCCTACAGTCCAACAGCTACTGAGTTTATTTCCTTACTCACCAGGGAGAAACCTATTGCACGTGTAGAGAATGTTTCATTTAGTATGAGATCCTACAGCTGACAGACTAGCACAGCGGCCCCGAACTGAACTAAAGCTGAAAGTAAAGTGGACCAAAGCATCTATTTACATCTGCTTTCATACAATAAAACTCCACAGAATAAGCCAACAGCCCCACTTTTCTAAACACACGTGGTCATAGTTTCCACTCAGGACAGTTTAAAATCTCAAAGTCTGGTGTAAGTGCATGGAAGGATTGAACTGAATAGCTAGAGACATGTTTATGCCACGTTTACAATTAACAGTGTAAATGTTCTTAGTCAGCTACCTGCTGACCTATCTTCAAATTAGCATTTTATTACGGATGTCTCCATAGAAGGGGCTGGAAAGAGGGTCCTAGAAGAAGACGAGCTGTGCCACTTGTGCATGTAGTATGTTTCCCAAATCAAGAGCAGACAGGTGCAAAGGGGCTTGCTGAAGAAACAGTCAAGTTATGGATGGAAAGCAATGGTGATGCTTAGTCAAAAGGATGAGTTTTGTTGATTGCTTCAGTTGTTACATTGCTAACTTGAAATTGAAGCACTGGAGAAAACTGTGGTATAACGGAAGCACTTCAAAGCAAAAGGAAGTCAAAGGTAGGTTGCTTTACAATGACAGAGAAAAGTGCATACTCCTGCTGTGACAAGGAGATAGGGAGCAGGGGAAATATAAAATATGAACAGTGCAAAAGTGGGCAGGAAGAGACAGAATCAGCTGATACATTTGGAGATACGGAGAATATGAAATAAGGAAGTTCAGACAGTAAAAAGCATGGGCTTAACAGATAAGCCAGCACAGTAAGGCTGTAATGTTGGATCCTGCTGGTGGAAAATTAACAAGAGCCAGCATGTAGACTGTGAGTGAGGGACGTGATCTGACTGACTGGGGGGTTGGACTGTCTCAGCAGACAACTGGGAAAGTTTAAGGGGGAAGACACCCTACCTACCTTGGACAGAGGAAAGGAAGCAATCAGCAAAGTGAATTTGCTAACTCTTTCTGGTAGTATAGCAGTGAAGGTAGGACATGCTGGAGATAAAGCAGAATTAGTGAGATAGATAGGCTGTGAGCAATGAAAAGACAATGGCATAAAACTCAGAGTGGAGCAATTCCAATAACAGTAAGAGAAGCGTAACCACGAGCCATGAAACTGCTTATGTTCTTCATCTGCTGGGAAGGAAGAAAGTTGAAAATGAAGTAACAGGCACAGTAGTGAGCTCTGCAATCCAAACGAAACTCTTTCTTTCCCTCTTAACCTCTCCTAATTTGCTATTCTATTAGATTCCTTAGCTCACTTTAATATGTTCAGGCTGCTTCATTTTGTTCATAGCATCTTTAACACACTCGTAAAAGCATACAAGACCTATGACATGAGAGGTTTTAACTGTACATATTCCCTTAGGTTTAGGGTGCTGCTCACTAGTCCTTGCAGAGTTTGTACACAATGGATTAACGACCCAGATGATGTTCATTCCTCTTACTGCCCTGCCTATAAATTTGGGGGTTCTGCCACCATCCATGTGTACTCCATCTCTACTCTGCTCTGCAATGCAGTTTCCACCAATAACTTCAAAAGCTTAATGGACCCCCAGATACGCAGACAGAATGATACTATAGAGTCATGCTTATTTTGAAAAACAACACATTCCAGTGCACAGAAAACTCACACCTCATTTTAATGAAAAACCCCATACTTCCCTCAAGGCAGCTCACAAAATCAAGAAAGCAAGTGGGATTTTATTTCTCACTTGTACTTACCAATGAAATTGCTATGCAAGCTTGAACAGGAGAACCAAGTTTTGCCCCCATTTATACTTGTACAAGGGCACCAGGTGGGGAGAGTGGAGCAGCACAAGCATAGCTGGTGGCAGAACTCATCACCAAGTGTGATGTACAAACCCAGGAACAATTAGAAACTGCAGAGCACAGGTTGTGTATAACGAGGCAGCAGACAAATAAAAATAATGGACAGCTTCTCCTAATAAGCAGGGCTATCATAATGTGGTTTTATTGACTCGTTCAAGCAATAACTACTTTAAATCATGTGTTTCAGATAAGCAGCCTCTTGGATCGGTGGCTGGTCTCAAACAGGCCAACCTCTGCCGTACATTTGAGAGGACTCCCTTAAGAACTGCAGCTTCTGGAGAGAGATGGCCAAAAATTACAAATTTTTGTTCATGCTCCTCTCCAGCCACAGCCAATGAAGCTAAGGTATACCTCATTTTAATCTGCTGGAGGAAAGAGCTATGAGAAGGGAGAGAGCATAAAGACTGCAAAAAGAAAGAAAACCTGTAACTAAAATGTAGTTCAGAAGCAAGAGCTATACACAGTCAGACGTGTGTAGGAAGTTCAGTGACTGAGAGGCTTTATCAGCATCCAATAGGATGCTGATCGAATATAGTCATCTTCCAAAGAAAGATTATTCAGATAATTGGAGCACATCTTAGGCACACAACAGTGTGCAGACATACATGGTATGATACAAAATTGCCAGTATCTCAGAAAAGCATATTTTGCCAAAGCTTCACACACCAGCTAGCACAAAACAGACATTACAAAGGCACCACGTATGCTTTGCCAAAAGCTAACAAGGTTTCAGCCACCCTCAATCCTGATGGCGGAATGATGAAAGAATTGTTTTATAGCAGCACTGCAGAAGTGTTTCAAGAACCAGTGTCGCTACAGTTCTTCAAATTACCCGCCTTTCTGCTTTTGAATTTTTCTTTGTTAAAACAGCAGTGGCTGACACAGTCTTTCTGACAGGAACTAGTGATGGTCTTCTTCGACACTCAGAGGATGAGTTTCTGGGACATCAATTTGTAATTGCACAGAGCATAGGACTAAGAGATTATTTCATCCTCTAAACAAAAAATTTATTTTGCCTGACCCCAAGCAAGATAATTGCTTCTAGTATTCCAGTGGGAATTTTAGATCCCATCACTTGTCTTCATGAGTATAATGGCCTGACCTATAGACAGGACTAACAATTTGAAAAATAATGTGTTTATAAATATTAGATTGTAACTATGTAGACAGTGGCTATTTTTTTCCTTTATTAAAGCAATGAAATCTAAAACATAATCCCTAAAAAACCACAAAGAAAAAGATCATGATCTCTAATTAAATGGAATTTTCTTATTGGTACAACACCTACAGATGCCTGATCTACCTCGAATCTCAAATATCATTGGACATGACTTTTGTTATCCTCCTGCTTTTCGCCAAAACCCATGGGCCTTACCTATAAGAAATCAAAGAAAGACCTTCTAGAATAGCAGCTCTGGCACTGTCCGAAGATATAGTCCTTCAAAACTGATTCCTATAAATAGCGAGATTTGCCAGAATTCCCTCTACATCCCTAGAATCCTGGGAATAAGTCCCACTTGCTGGAATACTGTTTAGTAATGAATTAGAAGAATTTTATTCTTTCTTTTTCTGCAGTCTAGCTCCAATGGGCTCCAAATAATTTTTTTAAAATAGTGGATTAAAAATTAGTGTGAAGACCACTCATTACTTCACAAGTCAACAGATTTAAAACTTTCTTTTTAAAGATATAATTCTACTAAATATTAAAAACTGCAGTCTTAAAGAGAGTGAGAAGCCTAATATGGACTCCCACACAGAAGACTCCTCCTAGTCTCCTACAACAGGGTAACTGACCTTGATTTTTATTACGTTTTCAGCCTGGTACATATAACTCACTTTGTGGTTAATTATCTTGCACTGGAGTCCGTGACAG
Source organism: Haliaeetus leucocephalus (assembly GCF_000737465.1). Classification (NCBI taxonomy): domain Eukaryota; kingdom Metazoa; phylum Chordata; class Aves; order Accipitriformes; family Accipitridae; genus Haliaeetus; species Haliaeetus leucocephalus. The sequence continues at coordinate 1,146,509 of NW_010973420.1, forward strand.
TGGTTTGACTGTAGAGCTGTTGTGGGTATAACCAGATCCATTAGAGTTTCACTGAGCACAGGAGCAGACCTAAGCTTAAGAATTTACCAGCTCACTCAGTATAATTACTGTCAGCATGAGGCAGGCAGGTATGGAAGGAGGAAGAGAAGGATCATTTTTTTTCCTTCCCTGGAAAGTGTCTGATTGTAAATGGATGGCAGTGCTAAGGTGAGAACAACCTGAAATTTCTGTGTAAGGAGATAGGGTTTTGTAGGTTCCCAGTCTTCAATTTCTCCTTCATGTTTGCGACTCAGTAAATACCTGAGGTAACCTGCAAGTAAATAGTGGACAGCTTAAGTGATTTTTAGGGCTTTTTGGAAGAGGTGGAAATTTAAGGATGTGCTGTTTCAGAAAGGTGATGAGAAAATAATAGGGAAAGTGGTAAGAAGATGCAAAGGATAGAATGGAAAGAATTGGAAGGTATTTATGAAGCAGCAATTGCAACACTGCAGACAAGTCTTGGCGTAGAAGTCATAACACTTAGAGATAATTCTAATTGCATTTCAAATATATTGAAAACAGTCTTGCGGTTTAACATACATAGTAAGTAGGGCTGAAGTGCATGAAATTCCCTGAAGAAAAGAGGCGACCTCTGCAGGGCAGCAGGTTCCTTTGGCACCCGTGCTTAGCTATCACCAGGGCAAAATTCAAAGGACCCACGCAGAAGTGGCCCATTTCTAACGCAAAGTTGTGTCGCAATACTGCCGCTTAATAAAACTAATTATATACGCTCCAGCCAGGGTGCCAGTCGGCCCAAGGGTGGCAGCTTAGAGATCTTGGCCCCCCCTCAGGCACCACTTGCTGTAGGAGAGACTCTGTCTCGACGCATGGAGGAGTTTTCGCCAGGGTCAGAAATCGTCCCGCCGGTGCCGGGAGCGCGGCGAGGAGCTGTCCACGGCGGAGGCAGCGAGCGGCGGTCCTGGCCTGCCCGCACGCCTTGAGCTGCTCAACAGGAGCTGCGGACTTGGCTCCTTTCTCCAGCAACACCCTGCTGTGTCCTCAAGCTCACACGATAAACCCCACAGGTTTCTGTCAGAAAAGAAGCCGCTGGGTTTCACACTGTAGTTCCCAATGAGAACAGGAGCTGTCCTCCAAGGTCTTCGGTACCAGCACACTGTCTCTTGTGCATCCCAGAATGCACGTGGCTTCTGAAAACAACCAGGATAATCATGCTGCTGTAAAGTGTTGCTGTTATTAAAGACTATAAAAGTTCAAAATACATATTCTCTTAAAAAAACAAAACCAAAAATCACCTTTTCACAGTGAAATATTTGCCAGACACTGCATAATGTGCAGATTCTCTTTAAAGAAATGTGACAGATTCTGATAGCTGTTTATTTTCAAGCAGATGTGGTCACCAAAACCAGGTTGGACAGTTGCAACCCTTTATGTTTGACAGCAGAATTTCCTAGATTACTTTTGATTTTTGGTGCTGCTACTATTCACCATGGTTTGCGTTCTTAGCAACCGAGGGCGGGAGGGAGGAGAGAAAAGACTGCACAAATCTTATCTTTCAGTAATCTTTTCCACAGCAAGTGCTGAGCTGTCATGGGGACAGCAGACTTTTTGGTCCTTGAATCTCCTGTCTACTTGCATGTGCTTGCATTAAGAGGGAGGTACATCTCAACTATATGTATTTGTCCACACTGTTATAAAGCATCCCCAATGTGTTTCCAACTGCGAGAAGTTAGTATTAGGTAAGTACAATTGTATTGCTAATATTTGTGCCAAAGTGGTATTTTAATATCTGTCTAAAATGTTTCACACCACGAGCTGAAGATGTGCAGCTCCTGAACAAATTTCACTTAATATTTTCCAGCAGGACAGGCAGGTACGTGAGCTCCTGGAGAGGCAATTTTTGCTGCTGCAGTAGGCTCTTCACATTGTGTGCTGCTTTGCCAGTTCAGCTCACAGCTATGGGATAGCAGAGTCAGCCAGTCAAGCAGCTCTGAGCTTCTGTGATCCCACTGAGCCCCAGTTCGCTGTCTCCTAGGAGATTGAATCCCTCATTTCCCGGTACCTACGTTTTACTCTGTAGCCTCAAGAAGGATTTGTTCAACGCTGTTCTGCAAATACTTTGAATATTCAGTTCGCCATGGCTTTATCGAAGTCTCTGATAAAGCTTTTTAACATTCAAGCACTTGTCCGGTTTCACTTGGAATTTACTTGAGGTATAAAAAAATAATTAGTACAAACATGACCTGTGCCTATATAAATATTTGCCCATATTTGGTAAATGTTTATATATATAATTTCTGAAAAGCTCCTCTTACTATGGGAATTTCAATGTTTTAAAAAGAAAAAAAAGATCTTTCCTCCCTGCTTTATTCACACTGTTACAGGAAATTAGTGGTTAAGCAAACTTTTTTAAAAGGCTTAACAAAGCATGTTTTGCAAGTTCATTTAGTTTTGAATGAACTTGACAAATTTTGAAAGCAAACATCATTGGAGTTTGACCAACTTCAGAGCACCAAGGAAAGCCTTCTTTGCTATTTGAATTTTAAAGATTGGCCAAAGTCTTATGTCAGCTGCCTTGTTCTGCAGTCTGTCTTTGAATCCTCTTAGGAAAGTCAGGGATACCCACAAACAATAGAATTAAAATCTGTCTTTAGGACTGGCAAACCATTCAAAGTTCTGTCTAGCTGCTTAGCATAGACTGTGCTAGGCCTCAAGAAGAGAATAGGCCCCTAAAGAAGCAATAATTTTCAGATTGTTGTGTACAATGCAGTGATAAAGCTCCCTGTCACATTTTTCTTCCCAGTTACTGAAGTTCCTATTCAGATGAATTGTCACAGCTTCTTCAATCCAAACAAGCACCCTTCCGGCCTTGTTTGCATTAAAATGTGATAAAACTAAAGGTGACTTTAGCACAGCTGTGCAGAAAAGTGGATTAGGTCAAAGTGACAGCGTTTGTTAGGCCTTGCCACAAAGGTAGTTCAAGATTTGTCTAGAGCGCTAATGTGGGAGAAGCAGAAGTTTCTTAAACCCAGACATTTGTAATAAGGCTACAAACAAAAAATAGTATTTCTTTCATCCAAACGTAGTTTCCCAATGGCAGTGGGCCAGCCTGTTGACCTGTTGTCACAGAAAAATTTGGAATGGCACCACAAAACAAAGTGCCTTGTATTTTCTGTCATTCTCGCCAGCCATCATGCAGAAATCAAGCACTGCTGCCAATACCCAAAGCACTGAAAAGGCGAGGACCAGCACCCTGACAGCATGGTGCAGTTCAGACCCCTCACGGACAGACAGACGCTGGCTCCAGAGCTCTGCGATGAGATCCCAAAATGCAAAAATGTTTTGTAATACTATTTTGGAGGGAGAAGTAAGGAAGTCCTGTTTTTCTGATTCACAGTGGAGCAGTAATCACCAGTCTTTCAGCAAAGGCGGCATTTTTCACTTCACCATCTTTTAAGCTCCTATTTCTATTTTATTTTACTTTTAAGGGAAAACCCCACCAGAGCAAAAAGCCATTGGAAATAGCACCCTTTGCATGCCACCTGCTGGCAATTTTTTGTATTTGGCTAAGATGGGGGCAGAGCATAATTTTCTCCATGACAAGAAACACTTAACTATGCCAGAGGTTGGCAGAATAATCAGTGGAAGTCCCATGTACGAGCACGTTGGGCTATCCCAGTAGAACCAGGAAGAGGCCATCAAAAACTACCTTTTCTCCGCAACTCCCCTCTTTATTTCTTCAGCTCATTTACAGTTCCTAACCCTCACAGAGACACACCATTAATCTTCCCCATGCACAAATAAAAACTCTGAAGAAATACAGAAGACACTATTGTATATCAATAGGATTTATACCTCAGGTTCTACCCAATGCACTTTTACTAGTTAAAGGTAATAGAAAGCTTCCGTATTTACGGGATTTATTTTCAACCTAGATTTTACAGGTAGTTGTCATTATTTCCGTGCCTTGCACTAGTGTTACTTCCAGGAAATGTGGCCCCTCAGCAGGGGCGGTCTGTGCCACAGGATGCTCCTACATTACATGGGACCAAGAACGACTACTGGGTGAGGGAGCTCCTCGTAACACTAAACTGAAGGAAAAATAATAGGGGACATTTTAAAGACTCTTGGATAAGTTATAAATGTAAGAAATGTTTGAAAGAGAAAGCTCTGCATCAGGTCATTCTTGCTAGCAGAAGAAAACATTCATTTGATCTGCTCCAATAAAGGTACTATAAGCTGCCTTTGATGTAGGTCACTCATTGTGCAGTCCCAGTGAATGCAAAGTAGAAGCATATTTTTATTTTTACAAGTCTAACCAAAGTTAATTGTACACAGTTTCCTTCAGCCAGTAAGACCAAAAGCTAAACATATCCTATTGAAACAAATACAACTCTTCAGTGCAGAGAATGGACACAGCACCACTGGTAAGCGAGCTGCAGCGCCAGACAGCTGATCATCAGAAAAAGATACCAAACCACCTAGGATTTTGGTGAGGTATACTGATTTATTTGAAATGGTCTCCTACAGAGGTTAGGCATCTTTCACAGACAGCTATTTAATATAAATTTAGACAACCTATTGCACCTGCAAGAAAAAGACTGTCTTCTGTATCTGCAGAAAGAGATACCTGCAGTGACAGCAAGCCTAACAGCATTGGTAAGAAAGCCCAGGAAACCACCGTCTTATGGAGCTGGCTATCATCAGTGTAGTGTCATAGCAAAATGAGGAGGAAACAAAATCCACTCCTGGTTTATGACAGGTCTTCACAACCCCTTATGGAGAGAGTAGCCTAAAAGATAGGTCTGGCTGGGGTGGGGTTGAAATTTTTGGAAAGGGTTCAGGAATTCCAAAGGATACAACCTCAAAACGGAGGGCAAAAATCTGACTTTAGAAATTAATATACCCTGGAAGCAAGTGTGTCTGAAGCCTAGCCAGATAAGAAGCCAGCTGACATTTGAACAGCTCTGTAGCTTGGCAGATGCTCTCACAGCTAACTACATCCACAGCGCCGATCTAAAGATGTAAAACCCAACACTTTCTGGTGTAGCACACAGGAGAACAGAGCTCAGCACACGGTCCTGCTAAGGCTGGCTGTGTAACAAGACAAAGACAGATTTTAATGACAAAATTGTCCACAGTATAATACATAAATGTATTAAGTTAACCCCAAGACTATCAGTTACTGGGGGACGGTACAGCTACTGTTGCATTTTTCTCTGAAGAGAGCACATTTCCAACAGTGAAGATATTTCTTCTACAGAACATTTTTAAGCCCTCAAACTTCTGGATCCTCCTCCTTTGGTGATATTTTTCCTCACAGAAGCTTCAAGACTTATTCCCTTTTCATCACTTCAAAGGTATTGCTAGGCTTGAGTTTGAGCTCATGTTAAATTACTACTAATTAACTTCAGCTCACTTACGCCTTTGTAAACACTAACTAGGCAATTCACAAGTGCAAACGTGCACAGGTTACCCTAGCTTTAACCCAGACAAAATATTTGTAGAGCATCTAATTGGTATTTCTTTTTTTCCCCTTTGAAATGGAGCTTGGTGAGGTCTCTGGAGATCCCCATGTCCATACACTGACCCAGCACAGCAAAGCACATAGTCTGTGTTTGGTGCTGGAGCTAATGAGCCTTTAGGTGACTTCTCTACTGAGATGCCTCTGCACCACGTCTGCCCATACCTCTGCTTCTGGAGTTAACAGAAGAGGAGCCTGATAAGGAAGAAGCAGACAGACTGCCAACTAACCTCACTCCAATTCGTGTTCAGCAATATTAACATGCATTTTTTTCCACATTGATCCTCCAGGACAAAGCATGGTGAAACCTTTTACTGCAGCCCATTTAGCTCTCAATAGTGAAGTATATAAAGATATTTTCAATGGAAATTCACTAAGGCAATATTGCTAGGGCAATAGTGCAATAGTTTAAAAAGGCTTTCAAGCCTCAAATGTTCACTTGTTTTGGAAATTTTAAGTCTGGATTAGAAAGGAACAGCATTATTGTTCTCATTTGTTGCGTCTTGTGAAGTTTTCTGCTGAGTCATCATTCCTTCATTATTCAAGCTGCCACTGTTATAGTTTCACTGTCAGTTTTCCACATGCAAAGTACAAACTGTAGAAGTATTTATTTTACAATAAAAAGCATTAGACTATGATCTTTACTTGCTTTACTCAAATGTACTTGAAGGCTGGCCTATTCCAATTTGTTGAAAGGTAGGGATGTATACCATTGCATTAACATTAATTTCTAAAAAAAAATAATAAAAAAAAAATTATCCCCATTAGTCTTCTGGTAGAAAGGCCAGGTCCGAGTTTTTAAACAGTGGATCACATGAGTGATGTGTTTTCTTAATTCTAAAGATGTTGATAAGACATCCTTAAAGTGTGTTTAAGGAAGTTTTAGAAGTTATAAACTGTATGTTCTCATTTATAGAGGCACCTAAAATTAAAAGGCCAATTCCTAATCACTGATCATAAAAACATACATGTGTTGAAGGCATTATGCAGATCTTTTAGTGTATTTATACATAAAATCATTCAGTCATTCCTTAGTTGCAACAGCAAGAATTACATTGTTTCTGAATAGCACTTCTCAATCCCAAAACATACTCTAAAAGTGTTCGGTATAATGACTTAAGGAGCTCGTATCACATCAAGCCCTTAAAAGACCCTAAAGAGATTAAATGCTGTTTGGCTAGGGACAAGTGTTGCAGTTCCTGGTGAGAGGGAGTTTTGCAGGAGACAAGCTGAGAAATGTGGAGCTCCCTTCAAGTCACCGATGGGCAAGAACGCTGCCAAGAGAGGCAGCCCGAGGCCTTGCAGACGCGATGCCTGTTAGTTGCCAAGTTCAGGAAAGCAGGAGCAGCCTATGTTACAAAAAAAAGGTCCCACTGAACCCGCTGACACCTCCCATTGGCCCCAGAACCAGCTACGGAGGGAACACAGCACTGCTGCAAATTATGCAAACTCTGCAATGGGTTTTTAGCGAGCGTCCAGAGTCTGCAGGTGCCTGAACTCCACCAGAGTCAGTTTCTTTGCTCCACCCCTCCTCACTCTCAAAGTTTCCTGGCCACTTCTGTGCTAGGGGCACTCTTTAGAAACCTCTCTGTGGACACAAGTGCATTTCACTACAGCCTTCATGATGGAGATCTACACACATCCTATGCACACAAAGCGGAAACATGCCAACATACACCTACAGAAACTAGATACAGGAAAATCAGAGTATGTTTACATATGAAGTGCAGCATTTCTGTGGGAGCTCACTAGTCTGCATAGCTGGTACAGTAGATATTTGAAAGTCAAGGAGTCACCTTCACCCTACTGATAGGAAAGAGATGCATTGTCATCTGCCTCCAGCTGTTCTAATGCTCACTAGAAACTACTGAGGAAGAAAGAAAGGGGAAGGAACAGAAAAAAATGAGAGTAGTACATCGACATGTTTTCAGTATGATAATGGAATCAAGCCTAGAAATTATTACAAGGATTCAATTCTACTGTGGAAATAGCACAGTGTTATTACTTTGCTAATTAGCCGAGCCAGATAGATGGCCAAGATATTAACACTACACAACGACAAGACAAAAAGCTGGTCCCTTCTTGAAAAGCTAGTAAGTCTGAACTGACTGGCTTTAATAATTGGCACAAGGATAGGGATTCTGCACTTTAAAAGCCTGATTCTTCAGACTTACACTGGTTAATTGAAGTGCAAACTCTGCAAGCCAATAAGCATGGTATAATTTCCTTAAACTGAGCCTCACTTCTAAGACTGACCTTTAATTTTGTATTGATTAAAAATAATTTCTTTTCATGTCATTGCACACACCCCATACTCTGAATATTGTAAGTACTGTAATGACACTCCCAAATATTTTTATCCTTTGGTTTCTAAAATAATTATGACCTTTGTTATTCTTGTTGGAGGGATTTTCACCTTGTTATAACTGCATTCTCCAAAGCAAGAGAATGAATTTATTGTCTTTGCTGACTTTTGCCTGTTGATGCATGCCCCTAGGTCAGTAGTACATACGAGCTCTAATCATGCTGAGATGACGTTAGTTTAAGTTTTTCCCAACCTGAAGGCAAATGCCTTCTTCATCACCAAAGTGTACTTTCATTTCAAGGCATCCAAAGTTAAACCTCCAGGCTTTGGATTCAAAGTAAATGCATTAAGCACATAAGAAACAATTTGGTGCAACAGTTAAAGGATACACGCTATTTAACTCACAATCAAGGCTTTTCCTTCTGTTTTCTCCCAGGAAAAGAGAAAGAAAGAAGGAAATATGATACACTTTCACAGATATGATAAATGAAACCAGTTCAGTTTAGCTTTCGGTTTCAAGAAGTGCATTTTTACAGAGTCAAGTGAGGCAACACTTCACTCTAGAATAAACACGGGGATATTTTACATGCAGTTTACTTAAACTTTTCCTTAAGTTGGAAGCTAACACTTTAAAATGTCTTTAGTGTTAATGATTCAAGAACTAACATATCCTATCTACTATGTATAACTTTCTGTGGTTCTCTTAATGTACCCACTTCCTTCAAACAGAATACATATAAAAAAGCAAAGCCCAGATAGCGATATTTTCTAGCTACTTTTCATAGCCTGTGCACACACTGGTATAACTTTGTTTAGATACCAGGTATCACAGGGAGAGGATCATTACTAGTTTTAAAGATTTCAATTCATACAGTGAATATTTTACATGATCTTTTCCCTTTCCCCTTCTACATCCCCACCAAAAATCTTAGGCTGGAGGACCTGGGATGAGTTGGCAAAAGACACTATTCTATAATAAAGAAGGGAAGAATTTGGACAGTTGTCTCAAGGGGCAGAGTAACAGCCACAAAACAAGTCCCTCCTATCTGGTAGGCCCCCAAAAGGTTTTCTAGGAAGTCTAAAAAGACAGCTCTGTGTTCAGCATGGTATAAAGGTGAACTGTGAAGTAAGGTCGCTCCATCTCCTCTCTGTACAACACTTGAGCTCCCTGTAGAGCTCTTCACTGCTATGCTGCTGCCTCACATACTTGCTAAATCAGTATAAACATACTCCTGTGCTGCCCAAGTACATCACTTTGAAGGGCTGGTATTTCAAGAGGAGCACTGCTGCCTTTTGTCACATTGCAGAAAGCAGTGTAAGGGCAAACTGTTGCATTTCATAAGCCTATGAGCTTGAACCACACATAGCTGGCTGAATCCAAGTGCATCACATGAACATACATTCAGGCACACACCTAAATGCAGACACAGGGAGTTCTGCTTTTGGTTTGGTAGGTGACCTCTTCCTTCTGTTCAGAAAGAGTAACTTCCAAGAATAATACTAAGTGATATTCCTATGCCTCAATTTCCATCTATAGGATAAGAATAATTTGTATATTAAATACATACATATATATATATAGTATAAATATATACAAATAATTTGTAAATTAAGGTCAATGAAATCTAAATAAGTGCTGAGAAACTTTCCCCAACTCTGAACTTCGATATTTGTCAGAAGTATTGCTGCAGTTATAAGCACACTGAAATATCCAACCTTGAATAACAACCTCTCAAATGGCAGCCGCAGATTGTCACTATCTGCCAATTTCAACAAGAGATCACCAGCTACAGGAATATTATTACTATGAAAAGCTTTAAGGTGACAACTTATCATTTCCAACAAACCTTAAGACATCTGAAACCTCATCGAGTACTTTAAGAAGTTGCTACCACTACTGACCTACCACTCTGATCCAAACACTCTTAAACTGATAACAGAATTTAACTGGTGCTGAAACCTTGCAAGCTTAACTAGCTGAAACCCTTCTGCATTGATTTGTAATATTATTTCAGTATGAGTTTGTCTGCTATTTAATTGGAAAAAATAATTAAGCAATAAAACAGGCACATACTAGTCCAAAACAGAGAAAATTTATTATTTGTCTGGAGTCCTGGCAACTAGCTTAGACATCATGTGACTAGAACTTCTTTCAAGAACTGCATAAAAGCAGGAACAGGATAGTCACAACTTTACATGATTTTTCTGTACAATTTAATTTGTTCTAATAACAGAGCAAAAAAAAATCCCAGCCTAATAAAAAACCCCAAACATCTCATCAATGGCTACCTGGGAGACTATGTGATCACTTATAGAATATTTCATGAATCAGTATTATGAATTATGTATTATGACCACTTTTTAGACAGGCAATTAGATCAACATTTTCAGAACTGGCTTTAAATTTTAAAATTTCACTTATGTTATAAAGAGGGGTTTCTTTTCTTTTTTGTTCTCTGCCCTGCTCCCCCTTTAATTTCTTTCCAGTGGGTGGAGCATACATGGTTCTAGCTGCAGTCATCACGAAAAGTGTCTGAACCCTTAACAACGGGAAATTTGAATCAAGCCTACAATTCTGCAAACTGTGAGCTCAACAGAAGCCCTCGGCTATTTGTTGCTACCTGTTCATGAAAACTGACTATTGCTGTGCCGTAATTAAGAGAACTTGTACTACTGCCTCCAATGTTCCAGTTTCACCTGGCATTTTAAAATCAAGTCTACTTCATCATCCATTCAAACCAAGTCATTGGACTGTGAACTGAAGTGGTAGAAGAGTCCCTCCTGGATAAGGCAGGGGTATAGCTGGGGTTGGTATTGCCTTATGCTGCAATGCAAGAATTGCCATAACCCCTCTGTCAGAGCCCTAAATTGTGTACCTAAAACTGAAGTCATGCAAACACTTGGAGAAAACGTACATCGAAAGTGGCTGACCTGAGAAAGAGGCAAAAGAATGGAATTCAGGGAATTTCAGTTCTATTCTTAACTCCCTTCACTGCCTTCCTCAAGTACTGTTCAAAGATGTTTCAGAGGTCAGTCAGACATCCTTCAAACTTAAACCACCATTTTTCCATACTACAGTGCCTCTAAAGCTTAGTGAAAATGTAAATGATGGTGGGGAAACCAAATCTTGACAATGAAACCCATGCTAGAAGTCTAGTATAGGCACTTTTGTAGTAAACTAAGAAATTGTCAAAATCCTAGTGGGATATAGAAAAATTTGAAGCAACCTCTTAACTCGTGCACTAATGTTGTGAAGAAATCCCATGGGTATACAGCATTTGCCTCTTCAGCAGTGTTCTTCTGTTTAATCTCTATTTCAAATTAAAAAGGCTTTTCTCTACTCTTACTTTACACTGAGTGTGGTATAATGTTTCCATCACTGATCATAGATTTGCATAAGCTATGTTAATAGTAGTTAGGTTGATATTTTACACTTCATTTTAAAATCTATAATTGATCAGAGAGTATCACTATTATAAGCTATATTAATACGTTCTCCCCTCTTTTTACATTGAATTTTACTGCCACATACGCTGTATTATTTGGTGAAGGCAAAGAGCTTGTAAGTAAACTAAACATACGTTAAATTTTCTATATAAGGAGGTCACCCTATCTGTAGTTCTCAGTGGTACAATATTTCTATGAGGCATCCAAGCCTTGCAGTTGTCCAGAGTTCAGGACAAATGCTCAATAGAGGCTTCAATCTACAGTTTCCTGATCCTGTGCAGGGTGTGGAAAGGCTCACTGTGGGACAAGTAACAGATGGGCTGATCATCGCTTGTTCAGTCTGCTCTGGCAATTATGACATTCTTATTGCATCACTTAAAAACAAACTACAAAAAAAACCCCAAACAAAAACACCACTTCTTTTTTTTTAATAAGAGATATGATTTTTTTTGCACTTCTGATTATTTTGGTTGAATTTTTATGTTTCATTACATATACATTAACTAGGTAGTGAAGAGAGCGAGCAAGGCAACGTTTGTGGGGAGGTATAATGGTCTTCATTAAAACTTACTTTTTCAGCTAGTCTAAAGCACTGAAACCCTTCTCCAAGTTTGAAGATGTCCTGGTTTCAGCTGGGATAGAGTTAACTGTCTTCCTAGTAGCTGGTACAGTGCTGTGTTTTGAGTTCAGTATGTGAAGAATGTTGATAACACTGATGTTTTCAGTTGTTGCTCAGTAGTGTTTAGACTAGAGTCAAGGATTTTTCAGCTTCTCATGCCCAGCCAGGGCACCTGACCCAAACTGGCCGACAGTGTATTCCATACCATGGGATGTCCCATCTAGTTTAGGAACTGGGAAGGGGCGGAGGGGGGGTGGGGAATCGCCACTCGGGGACTGGCTGGGTGTCGGTCGGCGGGTGGTGAGCAATTGCCCTGCGCATCATTTGTACATTCCAATCCTTTTATTGGATTTGTTGTCATTTTATTAGTGTTATCATTATTAGTTTCTTCTTTTCTGTTCTATTAAACCGTTCTTATCTCAACCCACGAGTTTTACTTCTTTTCCTGATTTTCTCCCCCATCCCACTGGATGGGGGGGAGTGAGTGAGCGGCTGCGTGGTGCTTAGTTGCTGGCTGGGGTTAAACCACGACAAAGATATAGAAGCTCTTTGTATCTAAATACAAGTTGAAAGCAACTTCTGCAAAGGCAAGCAGCTGAAACCTGCACAGTACTGAGCTGGTGAACAAGAACAAGCTGACTATTTCAGCACACATCCATCATAGGGCATCAGGAGGCCCTTGAGAAGAAGTGATATTTTGGAGTGCTGTAATTGCCATGACTGCCATAAGGCTCTCCAGAAAAGAAGAGCAAAGACAACTTCAGTATTTGTCCAGACTTTTGAGAACAGTCCATATAAAACCCACTACATAATAATTACTGAAAGACTTAGATAAATGGAACATAACTTAAGATTGCTTAATTAGAAAATTAATCAGAAATGAAGATTTAATATGCCAGAATTTGTAACAGCTTTCCTGTGCACGTCTATTATTACAGTTTTAACAATAGAGAAACATACTTAAAAAACCTAACAACCCAAACCAAAACACCAGAATTTTTTCTTGTTTAGTCCATAGCATAGCTTATATTTATTCAACAAACTATTCTGCATTTTAATAAATTTGATAGCTCAGTGTGTGGCTTTGCTAGAACTCTGTATAGACCCAACAGAGACATGTTAAGTGTATATTTTCTAAACACAATATTGTCAAGCCTGGCAAATGTTTACACCAAAAGTTTTCTTCCCCTTCACTTTCAAAAGTCTCTTCTTCAAAGCTCAGACATGCTGAAATGTCTCAATTTAAGATTTTCACATGGACAGAAATATTTAATTCTTCTCAGACAAGACTGAGGCATTTGTATGGAAATATTATAGGAAGAAATGAAAATAAAATAAATCACTGAATGGCACAAGAATTGCATAGTTATTTCGTCCTTAGAGAATTTCTAAGTTTGGTCAAATTTTGACAACTGAAAACACAGTCTTAAGATAAAGGCTGTGCTAGCCACTGAGGATTGTTCCTCTTCACCTCCAGAGAGAATGTCTCATTCAAAGAACTCACAGTATTTCTTAGAAAACTAATTTAACTTCCCCATTCCACTATTTGTAAATTAGTAAATAGGCCAGAGAAATTTTTTCCTTTTCTTTTAAAAGGGCAGCCATCATCACCAAGGCTTAGTTTTTACTTCCTATTTTCCCTTTGTACAGCCTGCTTACTTTCCCTTCTACACTAAGGGGAAAACCTTGCTATGAAAAACAGGTACAGAAAGTTACAGAGCATTTACATAAATACAAAAGCTAGTTGCTGGTATTTCATGTGTTTGTATGAGCATGCATGAAAATATGTCGGGGCAGAGTTTGGCCTGCTATTTATTGACACTTTCTGAGTGAGGCATTTTGTCATTCTTTTGGCCTAATATAAAGTGACATCTACATTGTTGCTTTTACAGTTTGCTTTCTTATCATTAATGTGACTATTAAACACTTGTAGATTTTACTACAAAGTGATTATGCAGAGCAGAAAATAAAGTGGTTTGCAATAGGGTTTCAAGAATTCACTTTCAAAACACTGCTGAAACAAAGCCGATCAAATACTAAAACATAATCAAAGTGCACTGAAATGTAATAAATTATTTCTATCTTATATAGTTCTGTAAATACAGTCCATCGTTATATCGTTCCAAAAATGGGGGTTAGGCTTTCAAAGGACTACATAGGGGATTTAGCCACAAAGTTTCCATTAACATCAATGACTCACTCAGCACCACTTTGAAAGGTTACCCGGGGCGGTTATCCTTCTCTTATTGCACAGGGGTTTTATACCTCCAGCTCCTCTTAATGTTAGGAAGAATTAAGTTTGTCTCTTTTCTGTTCCCTGATCAGAGAATAGTTTTTTGTAACTTCTGACTGATAATTTTCTAAGTCCCAAACTTAAATGGCTGTTTTGCTTTAGGGAAAGGAGGATCAACAGGCTCAAGGTTTTCCACCCTTAATATCCTCCTCCTTAATGCTAAAGAGTGCAGAACATATATTTTCAATATTGCTGTTGCTAAAAGTTTCATTTAATTAACTATATGCACATACACACACAAACCAATTCTGTTTTACAACCCTTAGCCAAAGCTGCATGTCAATCTAAAAATTAAATAATGGAAAACAGACATTTAGCTTAGTTTATATAACCTGACAGTGCTCCTATCCTTCCTCTGTTTCACCTAGTGTCATCTTTCAGTGTTCCTCTCTAATTCTATTTGGAACAAAATAAAAAGATTAAGATAAAATAATTCCCAAAAGATAATTGCAAAATGATTTATGTACAGGTGTTAAATTATTTCTGGCATTGATGTTCCATAGAGTGCAACGTTACAACATTATGGTATTCAACAGAGCATCTACATTTGATAATCCTGCTAATCATCAAAAGACACTGGATCTGAATCCCGAAGGCAATGTTACATTTTGATTAAATTTTATCATCAGTGATTCTGTTTATGGTTCACTAAGGTATGAATTTCTTTCACATTCCATTGGGTTTACCACTCATTGTGTTTGACTTGGAACACAGTCAGTTTAAGCTTTCTGTAAGCCACTAGTTTTTCAGCTACTGCTTTGCACTCTTCAGATATACCAGGTAATCCTAAACAGAAACAATTAAACAGTTTTTCAGTGTCTCCTGTTAGTGAGCTCTATTACCATAATGATTAAAAGCCCAGTCGCAGACAAGACACCACCACAGGCTGCTCAGGGGGTCCTCTGAGCCACACAAAGTTTGTTCCCAGCTGGCCCTTTAAGAGATAGCGCAGTCAGTAAAACGTGTTTCTAAAATTGTATTGCCAAATGGTAGAACAACTTGTATAGCAGCCTGTTAGCATATATTAGTATTGTGTACATTGCTGCAAGTTGTGTAGTAATGCTTGAGAGAGCTTGTTGTAATTAAACTCTACTCCTTCGGAATCTTAATCCCGAGGCTTTCTGATTTGTAATTCCACCTTCACGGCTGCACAACCAATTTTCTATTCTTCAGCCGCTGCAATACAGCCTTAGGCTGCAGTATCTTTCCACACCAGCCACACAGCAAGCAGGGTACACATGACAGAAACTTCACTTTAAAACCTTATGTCTGGCTGGAAGAGCCATTGCTTCTGAAAAGCGGCTCGGTGCCTGTGATTACTCTTCACACTCATTCCAAATCAAATCACTGCAGTTTCACAAGGTTTCAAGCTTTTTTCATCCTCCTTCTCTTTCGTGCTGCACTCAGCTTGATATTACACCACCTCCTACCAGTGATTTCACTTGGATCCATGCTGCCTCTACACACACAGTTGAGAATATACTTGGCAATTATATACAGAAAGTAGATTCAAATGTAGTTCTTCTCCATTCAGCTAAGAGGATTTGGGAGGTTAAAGGAAAGGAAGTGTTTTATCAGTAAGCTACGATGCACAACTAGGCACATGCACACACTTGGAGAATATAGTTCATATTAACAATTAGCTACTTACAGCAGCAATTCTTGTAAGCAGAACCACATTAAAAAAAAACACCAAACCAAACCCCTCCTTGCCCTGGAGGGCTTCTCCCATTATTTGTGCTAATAATAATACCACCACAAGAAACCCTACAGACTGCTGAGTTGGCTGCCAACTGCGGATACCAGACTGCTATCGCAGTTTTGAGACTAAAGCTACATTACTGTCCCATCATGTGTCTGCTCTGGACTGCCAAAACTGTGTACACACACAACTGTCTGCGTTTATGCCATGACAAGTATCAAGAGTGGGCTCTGGCAGTTTAGACCTTGGCATAAGTGCTTGTTTTTGATGTATCATGAGGCAGCAACAAAAGCTCAGGCTGCGGGAAGGTGTGGGGAAAATGGGAAGATGGCTGGTTCTTAATATTCTTAAGTTTACAAGTTTTTCACATTTTGAGAAATAATTTTGAGTTGCTTTTTGACACAGTAGCAGTTTTGGTATCAAACAAATGAAGAGTAAAAAGAAAGGAAAATGCTTAGAGAACAAAGAAAAATGCCTTTAGCACTACATGAAAATATGACTATGAATGTTAACTTTATTTTCAACATTCCTCACATTTTTTTTGGTGATAAATGACTTCACATGTAGTTGCCTTCAGGGTTATATCCACAGCATCGTTTCATGTTATTCTAAATAAAATTTAAGGTGGACACTAGAACAGGCTTTACTAAAACCTAGCTCTGTAACTGGTAGGTGCACACAATCTACGTTTGATTCACACAGGGAAGAAAATCAGAGTGAGAAGCAATTCCTGAAACACTTTTGTTGAAAACAAGGCTGGCATTTTCCTCTTGTCTACAAGAGCATTATTATATGATTAGCCTTTCCTGTATGGTTAAGACAAACTTCAGTAATATATACTGAAAAGGTGAATGGTAAAAGGAATCAAGCTATTATGGGAGGACTAGAATTTGTGAAGTAGCCTTGATTCTTTCCTGCACACAAATAAATAATGATTTCTTGTAATGAATGGGTAGCTTTAGTTACAAGAATAAGGCAGAACTGAACAGAGGGAATGGTAAGAGATTCTCATATTTCATCGCAACTAATGAAAAATACCAACTTAACGCCTGTAACATTCTACAAGTCAATCAATGGGGGCACACAGCCAAGCAGTGTGGGGGACATGTCATTAGTCTTTGTTTTATGAACTTGTTCAGCTCCACTTAATTGTTTCAGAGGTTCAGTTTAAAATTCATGCAAATATGTCTTTATTTATCTCCTTTTTTGTGTGTGTAAACAAAGAGTTTGGCATTGACAAAACTTCATAGCTAGCACCTGACTACCTGCAGTACACCAGTGGCTAATTATTTCACTTGCAGCTATTTTGTTTGTAGTTGCATATAGGCAGTGGGAGAGGACCTAAAATTATGTTCACTTTCCAGTAAATGCTTTCACCTTTAAGAAATGTTGGGGCAGCAAGGGCGATAGCAGTCATCTTCTTTTTCACCTCTGTGGGAGGGCTGCAGATTTCTATTACTGAAAACAGCTGTAAACTCACTCCAACGACCATCTTCTGACTAAAATGAGAAAGTTGGGTGCCAAATGGTTGGGGTTTACTTTCTGACCCCACTCTGGGTCACAAACAGTTAATGCCCACTACACAACAAGGGTTGTGATCTACAAACTTAAGTGGCCTGGAGTACCTTGTAGACAGTGGTCCTGCATATTCCTGCCTCGCACGCAGGCAGATCACGGGTCACTATTTCTCATAAAGGTCTCACGGTAGCTTTAGTCCCATGAAGTATGCAGGCATTACCTTAATCTGACACTGTCTGCAGACAGGATTTTCTAGCTCAAGTGAAGTGGTGCTCTGAACCCAGGCCAGGTAACCCACTTTGGCAGGTGGTGCTGGTTAAAGCTCAAGGGTTGCCAGCATGCCTAATCCCCACAGAGGACTCTGATACTGCTGATAATTCCAGTCCTGCTGTACAGCTCCAGCCTTCTGCACTAGGATGTGACTCTTCCCACTTGACTGGGTCTAACTGCAATGTGAATCAGGCCAAGAATGAAGCTATATGAGACATTTCTCAATTTTCTCAAATTTGCCACGTGCAACAGTAGCACTGATCTTTACAGAAAACTGGCAGGAAAAACACCCAATAAAAAGGCACAAGAGGAACATGTAATCCATGCAGATGCATAATTTGCTGCATAGGACTTTGCAAGAAGAATATCAAAAGACTAGCAGAGATGCACAGGCTGAACTCAAGAATGTGTTAACTAAGAAACACAATGGAACTGTTAGTCAAAGGCCCAGAGAAGAATAAGCGTGTAGAAATAATAAGTCCTGTCTCACTGAACTGCAGTGACCAAGACTAGACTGAACTTGGGATAGCGAGAAAGTTTTTGGTTTTTAGTAGGGGAGCAATAGACAGACATAAGACAAGAACTTCAACTTAAGGTTGTAAGGAGATTCCAACGTGATCTAAGCAACTTATTTCTTATTATAGCTTCTTTGCATATCTATGTTTATAAGTAACTATTCTTTTATGCCTAAAGGCCATCTACTAATAAAGCTACCCCTAAGGTGAGCTGACAGAAAAGCACTCGTTGTCATAAGGTAAGGTGCAATATAAGGTGTACCTAGGTTTTAACAAGAATCCAGCTTCTCAGTATATGTATCCCAAGCAGCACATCTTGTTCCCCTGGGAGCTGCACAGGTTAGTTTAAAAGATGCTAATGCAGAGATCAGGAAAGAAGACAGCATCTTTTAATGCCTATCAATAGGTAGGGAAGACTATCAGGAGCTACAGGTCCTCTTTTGTAGAGAAGTAGTAGGGAGTACGCCTAATTCTTGAGCCTCAATGCACGTGCAATGTTAACTCTACCATAACGAATGCAAGCACATTGACTCTGCAGTTCAGACAAGACGAGTATCTGGGGATGTTTCACAGAGCAGGCAGCCATTTCTGGTGTGAATTTTAGTGTGTGATACCCAGAAGCAACAGTACAAAAGTGCCTGAACTGTGACACTTTGCAGGCTAGAAACTCTTATTTTATCTCAGCAGCTTTCTCTACAGCTCTCACCGACACTGATAGGTTTCTTATTGCATTGCAAGTCATTCCATATACATGTTATTGACACACACAAAAAATCAGTTCCAGTCACAAAAGGATCAGGGTCCTTCCACAGTTTGTCTCAGGATATCAATAGTAAAAACGTATACTTGGAAGTGGAAGACCCTACATAAAAGCAATAGCAGAAAACCCCAAAAGCCAGCAAGGTTACAGGCTTTTGACAGCTACTTCTGCCTTGAGGCTTTCAGCATTGCTTTGTATTAGTTCTCTATCTGTAAAGTTAGCATTTTTCTCCTCTATTTCTCCCTAGAAAGTTTCAATGAACATGAACACTCTACAGCCCAACTAAACTCAGCTGGACAAGCATGAAGTGTCCGTTTCAGTTGGAAGATGCTTTTCCTCACACCAAGGCAAGATTTGATGCATATGCTCCATTTTCAAGAGCAACATCAGCTCAGTTTCTGCTTGTACATCAGATGTGAAAACAGATTAAAAACACCTTCCTCCGACTGGGTGTTAAAAAGTTTCCCCAGTACTCCAAGATAATATATAGTCCTATAGATTTCTAAAAGATTTCCTTATTGTGTTACAATTAACGAAACATTATAATGGTACATCAGAAAAGAACTTTACCACAGCATGTTTTACTTGGACTAGTGTACTTGTAAGGCTTAAGAAAGAGCTGAAGGAAATTATGACATAAACTGCTGATTAGATTCTTATCAAAGCATCTTCTCTATAAATACCTCCACATTATTTTCTGCATGTAATGCATCTTTTACATCAAAACAGGAAAAAAAAAAAAGAAAAAGATAGTACACAGCAAACAGTAACCAGAAGCTGACAGACAGTTCAATCTGAACTTGAATGAGCTGTAACCACTTTATTCTTTCTTTGAACTCTGCTGGATCTTTCCACTCCCTTTCATGCTGTATGCATTGCCAAATGTTACTCCCAGAATTTTATAGTCAAGCTGACTAGCTGTTAGGAGACATGGTCAAGGCAAGACCCTCCAGTCAAGAATCACCACTGGAATTAACCTACTAACTGTAATCCCAAAGTTAGAGGGCAGAAAGGGCCAATTTTTATATGAGTTAAATGTGTGGATATACACAGAAACATAAAGATCAATATATCATTAGTGGAACTGAGGTCAAAGCAGAATCACTAGTCTGATTGTTTTTGTTAGATCACAAATAATTCAGAAGGAAAAAATTCTATACCAAAGTGAACACGCTTGAAAGTGCAGCATCTTCAAATGAGCCATTTCCCTGTTTGGAGAAACAAAGTATGAGTTGTGGAGCAAGATGGCAAAATTTTATCTCTGCAGGCTGCAGTACTTCAGAGGTGAGCATTACTGCTGACAGTAGGAGAGCAAGTATAGATTGTTATCATTGTAGTAATGGAAGGAATTACATTCATAACAAGAAGTTTGGGAATTCAGAAGAATAATATTCTTGGCTTACTTTTTTTTTAGTGACGAAAGAAAAAAAGGAAGAAATAGCCCTAGGAACAAAGATCCTGGTTCTCTCTGAAAAGATTTGAGTCAGGTTATGGTTGTTTTGAGTCAGTTATCTAAGAACACCGGAGGGACAAAGATTATGGGGATGAAAGCTATACTATTATACTGTTTATATGATCTGTCTTCTAATAATCTATATTGAATTCTGTAGGTAATTTTCTGAAAGATGATGCTTACTTATTTGAACAAATTTAGGAAGTCCTAAACTGCTTTCAGGCAGCTATGATCACCATGCTATTGGATATTAGAGTACAGTTGAGTCTCTATTATTATACTTACAAGAAATCATATTTTTAAGATGCCCAGCACAACCACGTACTTCTCTGGGAATGGAGCCCCCCTCAAAGGAAAATCCTTGCTACTGGGTCATATAACAGGAGGTCTAATACTCCTCCTGGAAACAACTGGCAGGTACATGCTTTGGACTCCTAACAGTCTGTTTCCTAATGTAAAGGTAAGCTAAGAGAATCAAACTGCAAATTAATTTGTGAATAAAAATCCCTTCTCTCTATTTTTATCTGCCACTTTGTGTAACTTGAACACAATTTTTGTTAACTTTGAGTAATTTATTTCAGAAGCTACTGTAAAAATCTTTTATTGGTAATAGATCTTTCCAGGAAAAAGATGTCATGTAGTTGGAAGTCTATCTTGTTCTTTATGTTTTTGGAGAGCTGATTTTTGTTTTAATGCTAGTATAACTCTGCATTTTGTTTAACAAGCTCTCCTATATTAGCATTAGAAACAGACTCACTCATTTGCTTGTTCTGTAAAGTGAAAAAATACTTCAGATGTTGACAGATGACACTTCTAGTTAAAAGAACATATTGGGTTAAACCCAAGTCAATGGCAAATTAGAAGACTGAAAGTATCTATTCCTTTTCATTACATATTGTTATTACCTGCACATTAAAAAAAGAGAAGCAAGTCATAACTGGCCAATAATATCCTTCAACTAAATCATCCTGTATCTCTCATACCTGTTTTCTATCTGCAGAAATGTAATGTCAGTTGTTACTCTTTAGTAAAAAGATTGCACAACAGATGTAAAATAGACTAGATGATGTGAATAAATACAATGAAGAATGCAGAATCTACAACGTGTTGCAATCAGTGCTACAGAAAGACTTTTATGGAAGTAGCACTAACATGCGATGCGGTTACAGCACCTAACAGGCAACCCTACCAGCTGCCAGCCTGGCAGAACTGGTAGGTGCTATAACAGCTGGCTTTGGCTCCTAATCACAGTAGGTCATGCATGAAACTGCTTCCTTGTTTTGTTCATGATCTCGCAGTCAGATTGAAAATGAAGATCAATCCTACTCTGGAAGAAGAGACTGGAGGACACGGCCTCCTGAGGTCCCTTGCATTACCAGTTGTCTGTGGATCTGCAAAGATGAAAATTGACTTTTGCTCTACATGTGACATTACTTGAGGTTTTTTATTTGTTTATTTAAAGACAGCTTCATGTCATCCTCATAAAGGAGAAGTGAGATGTTATTTCTGGGAAAGGAAGGAACTACTAGTAAGAGTAATACCAAGGGAAGGTCTTTCTTTCTTTCAAGTAATGAAGTCAGATTTCTAGTTTATAATGTAAACAGCTGCAGATTTCTGTTTCACCAACCTGGCTTTACTTAGGAAAGCTGCAGATGTCATATGGTTAAGGTTTTAGATGCAGCCAAACAACATACGCTGTCACAAATACCTATTAATATTCCAATAATAGCACCAGTAGATGGTGCTCAAGAATACGCAGCACAGCTCAGGTGATTTGTAGCACTGATACAACCTGTGCACAACAAATGGCTTCCTCTGACACCTTTTTCCATGAATGCCAGGAGAAGTGCACAGTCATTGTTTCACCAGTATTAGAGTAGATAAAGTTTGGCCAGTAGCCCACCCTGACCATTAACACTATCTAGGGCAGCAGGTTCACACCTGGGAGCACCTCCTACCACCCAGGTTATGGTACTATCTACCTAGGTTGTACATGGGTCTCAGCTGAGAACTAACGAGATCAGGATTATTGAAACAAATAAAATGGCAACTATTGCAAACTACTAAAACAAGGTGCCACCAAAAGAGCAGTTAGGGGGGAGGTGGAGATTGCAGGCAATGTGCATGCAGAGGTGTCACTAAAAGGCATGTACAACTCATCACACTTCATCTGTTGCACCCTGTCAATACTGGATGAATTCAGGTGTGAAGCTGGTGCATTTCAGGCCTGTGTCTTATGGGCAACATTAGAAGAATTCCTCCAACAAGAAGCAAGAACCAACACCAAGTTAGTGCCAAGAACTCCAACATAAGCAAGCAGTAAGCCTGCCTACTTATAATTGATGCCCATCAAGTACTCTGCAACCTGCAGCAAAAGCAATTTCCTCCAAAAGAATATGAGTTAGTGCCAGGCTGTGTAACTTTTGTGGGGGGAGGTATTTTTGCAGTGAGAAAGCAAAATTTTCTTTCTTAATTAAATTTTTTCAATAGTGTGTCTGGCTGATCTCAAGAATGACTTAAGATGCCATGCAGTTCACCCCTGTCATCAGATCTAGCGCAGCAAAATGGTTATTCTTCCTGGGAATAGCAGTTAAGGTCTTCACCCAGGAATTGGTATCATCTTTTTGTGTTTTTAACCTGGAGATTTAATTCTGAAATCCCATTACAGAGTCCTAGATATAATGCTCAAACTTTACTGAAGTCAACAGCTTGAAAGACCTGCATCACTTTTACCCCAGCATTTATAGGTTGTTACAAACTGACAAATTCAATTGCTAAAATTGTCAGGTTTTATGATATTTAGCCTGTAAAAATCACATACAGGGTTCCTTCTGTGTGCATTTGTTCACGGCAGGCATCAAGACACTTCTTGTATGTTCAATGTCATCTGTCATTCAGGATTTCTTTTTTTAAGCAATGAAATATCTGCCATCATGTCATCAATTTACATGCAAATTAGGGAGTCTTTGGCTATGCATCAACTGGGTCCAGTGTCCTTCCACTTGAAAGCTTGTTATACTTTTGCAGAAGGAATACTTCACTGGTAGTATTGCATCTTCAACCAAAGCATTCGGTAAGATGACAAGAGATCAGAGAGTGGTTTTGTTATATCTTATTTCTTTATATAAGAAAACTTGCTGTCTGAATCCTTGTATTGTTTCCTAGTAACATTCCCTATACAGCACACAGGCAAACAGCTGGGATGGGGTGTTTATTCGATCAGATCACATTGTTTCCTATAGTGACACTTGGTTTCTCAAAAAGTAATGTCTATATTAAAAAAAAAAAAAAAAATTGAAAATTAAAGGGCAGCAAACAGGAGTTTTGAAATTATCACAGGGTGGTTTTTTTAAGCTTCTACTCATTCCGACCTTACAAGGTAGGAACTTCTGTCTCTGAATTATATGGCTAAGACTCTTATTTTTTTGTTAACTCATTGAATGCCATCTATAAACGTGTTCACTGACTCAAACTAAAATATGGTGAGCCAAAAGCCAGGCATGTTTAAAGAATCTGATGAGGGGAAAAGGAGGATGGAAAGAAGTGAGACACAGAGAAACCTGCAATTATCAATAGGATGGATTTTCTTCCCTTTTTGACAGGGATAGAGTTACCAAACCTATTATTACGTGGTCCTAATTACATATCTCTGCAATAGATCACTCGGTTAAGGAGAAATATCTACTGACTGGGAAACATCACTAATTGTTCCTTTTTTGTTGGCATACTATCTGATTGGAGTAATTATAGAGCTGCTTCCCCATACTCTTTTG
Organism: Haliaeetus leucocephalus; assembly: GCF_000737465.1. NCBI lineage: Eukaryota > Metazoa > Chordata > Aves > Accipitriformes > Accipitridae > Haliaeetus > Haliaeetus leucocephalus. Next base: position 1,170,685 of record NW_010973420.1, read on the forward strand.
CTCTGAAGATTTTGAAGACATATTTTTTCACAGTTTGCATAGAATTTAGCATCTTGAATCTCTTGATTTTGGCTTTCGTGTTCCTCTTCCCTACCTTTTCCTCACTTGGACAGAACATTGTCTGTATTACTGTATGCGAAAATACCTATTGCAACAATTTCAGCATCCCATCATACTATGCTTTATACATGCTACAAAAAGTCCTTGCTTTCGATTGTTATGAAGATCTTCAACTAATTTTATAAAAGCTTTTGATTTCCAGAATTATCACACGTAGCAAAAAGGAAAAAAGAAGTTTAGGCCTATTAAGTGGCTTATCTCTTTAATATAAGTAGTCAGCTAATTGGCTTTGATATACTGAAATCAAGTTTTAATTGTCTGGGAGATATCTATCTATGGTATTTCAGCAAGTTATTTAACAAGAATCTGCAGACACAGCTATAGCTGCCATAGCACACTTTTAGGCAGGTCCCACGTCAACACAAAAGCTACAGCACAAAATATAAATAGGAGCATACAGTAATATAATAAGGCCCTTTAATAGGCAGGACTTACAGATTTTTACTGATTCTTGCACTGAGCCCAGTAGCTTGCATTTGCCTTTCAAACAGAACTTATAGAAAGACATTGCACCATGACTGAAAGATCCAGCAGTGCTGAAGACCTGCAACCCCTTTTGATAGGTCTTGCCTAACTTGACAGTTCTACCTCCACCATTTATTGCCACCTTGAATTAAGATAAATTAAATCTCCTGACATATAAACTTCTCCAGCTGCAGCCCTTTTCACCCTGACTTGCAAAGACCATTTTATTCCAACTACAGACACTGATCTTTATTAATACTCAAATCTGCTCTCTTGCCATGTTTTTGGCTTTCCTTTCCCTTCTAAAAACAATCAAAATAGCAAGGAAAAGTTTTATGCCAAACTTCAGGGTTTTGCTGTAGAAATAAATCACAGTTAAAATCTCCAGCACTTTCAGGAGATTGCAATCTCTTGAATATGTATCTCTGGAAGCCACCATTCTTCCATATAATCAGATCCTTCAAGGGCAAGTAACCAAAGTTACTTTTACTGGTATCGGAGTTCATTTATTCCATGAAAAATCACCATGAGAAGCCAAAGTCCAGAAATCAGTCCCTCCGTCTTTCCCCTCATCCTGTACCACACACTTTATAATGGATTAAAAGAAAAATCTTCATCTCATTCATTCTGCCCATCCCATGCAAAGTTTTATCTTGTCTGGGTGCTTCTGTTCAGATATATATGAATCGAAGCTGCAGAAAAGAAATTCAGGAGCTTGGTTTTATTAAGCAGATCTTAAAACTAGATCTAAACCCCAGCCTAGTCAGGGGGAAGACTTCTTACTTCTTATACTACACAGGTTGTGGCCAAGCTTTAAGTCTGGGACAATTTTGTTTATTTACTGGACCTATCTCCTGTCTAAGCAGTGCTGTAAATTTTCCAAGCTTCTATGTAACCTGAAGACAGGAGGTTCCTTTATGAAGATGTGTATCTTTGGAGTAATGAATTTATCACATGATAGAACTGTTGCCCTGGTTACTACAGAAATTATTCAATAACAGAACAAATCGGTATGTAAACAGTAACACCTGTCTAACCTATTGGCACAAAAATGACTGCTGACAAGTGCATTCCATGCGCTCCAAAGACTCTGTCCAGCCTAAATGTACTTCCTTTTTCAGAGTCCTCTTTTATTCAGATCCTATTCCTTATTTCAGTGAAGTACTTCTCAGCATCCTAAAAAACCCTGATACACCACCATCAATAGTATTCAGCTGCTAAGGGCATCTTTTTCCTTGGACTAGGGTTGAATGCCATCCAGACATCAAACACATGGAAATAATGTCCAAGTACTGCATCCCCTATCAATCTGATGTCAACAGCAGGCTATTCCTTATCAGATTAAATGCTAAATTGAGAAGACGATTGCTCAGAAGGTCAAATAACCTAGCTTATTGCCCCTCTTGGCTGGCATTTTTAATAAAGGATTCCTGGTGTTGAAAACAATGGTCAACAGAAACACAAATTCCTTCCCTCCCCCAGATAAGACTGGAAGGGTCTCTACATTAGAGGTCGGACCTTGTGTTCATTGAAATTAATATGGTCCCACTATGTTCAGTGGGGTAACAGTCACCATAGGAAATAAGTACATTCAGTTGTGAATGTTTGAAACTCACTTTCACAGAATAAATTACATAAAGAAGCAACTACATAGTTTAAGACTCATCTTTTTTGGCGACTCACTGTGTAAACACCAGTGTGTGCTTCTAGCACTCTACGCTCTGGGTTGCTGAGCAGCCATTTTCATGCAATGCTGAAGGTATGTGCACCTTGTTATTTCTTCTTCAATTACATGGATTTTTCTTTTTTTTTAACTGCCTGCAAAAGCATGGCCAACTACTACCCTGGTAACTATCACATACATTACAGAGCGCTTTTTACCTTTAAGATTGCCTGTCCTTTCAGTAGAATTTATTAGCTTCTTTTTAAGAAATTATCTCTAAAACCAATTCCAAATTTTTGTGTGTGTGTTAAGCTATGTATAGTTTCATAAAGAAGCCTCTTTCAACTGCTCGAACAGTGCTACATTACAGAATACTAAAACCAAATTCTTTATTAATGGACTCTAAAAGACAAAAAGTTTCTTCAAAAATATACTTATCTGAATGCCCTGTTACTCTACAACTCGGTCCCTTCTGGGAACTTCCCTTCTACACTTCCTTCTAGGAAGGAGGATTATCTCCTTTTGTCCATTTGTCTCTAAGAACTTATCTATGTAGGAACTAGTTTTATATAAAGAGCCAGAGAAGATAACACATTAACATCATGTCATGCTCTGTGATGACTATACTGAACTGTACGAGGCAGATGTAGCCCCATCTAGTTCGAATGGGAAGGGACTATCTAGTCTCATGAACACGATGTGACATACCATGCCAGCCAATGCTAAAGCCCATTTCAGCTGCTCTTCTATCCCTACTCCATTAAGAAGTCTGCACTTGATTTACAAAACATAAAAGGTACCTAAAAAAACAACTTGGCAGGAGATTTGTTCTAATACACAGCATCAAAGACATTGTGAAATTTTCCAGTGTAAGCTCCACAGAAAAACAAAACACCCTATGAAAAACTAACTGCTACAGATACGTGTATATTCACAGTAGGAATTTCTACAAATGACTGACTTGTAACAGCCATTTCTGTGCAGTGACTTAACTACTCTTACAAACCGGGTATACACGCAGTTGAGAATGCTATTTCTGCATGTTGTGTTACACAAGATAAAATTATTATGAAAATGTGGGCCTTGACTATGTTTTAACACCACTATGCCTACCTGTCTGTTGCTTTTGTTTTAGAATGAGACATCAAGAAAGTTGCTTTTTAATCGTTAGGGGATTTAAGAAACACTATAACATAGCATGGCAGAGTTTATTAACTATTATCTTGTGCACAAAAGTAGCACAGAAAATTTAAAGGTGAAGCCCAAGTTCAGACAAACTAAGATGTTTATTTCAACTGGATAAATTTAGACTGATGGGGTAATGAAAGGGGCATTGACAACCACTTGTGAGCTCCTTTAACATATCTATTTTCAGGAAATGTAACATCTGGTGTATACCACATCCATTATCCTATCTGTCCAACTTAAGTGCACACAAATAATATATGTGCATGACTGATTTCCCTGCTGATGTCTTTATTATTACTTTGAGCAGATGAAATCTAGACCAGTCTTTTACTGTTACATTTTGTTTTCTGCATTCCAATGTCAAATTGCTTAATTATGTGATATTTGGTCACACTCTGTAAGCGTTTCTTGCTGTCATTCTAGTGCCCAGTAGTTATAACAACAAATAGAAAACCAAGACAAAGTGCAAAACCAAGAGTTATTTCAATTCAAAACTGTATCAGTTCATAACCACGTTACTTGCAAAAAGCAGAAGCAAAATCACTAATGATTTGTCAGAGACACAGTAGCTAAAACTAGAAACTGCTTCCTGTGATTAGGAGGCTAAGAGCAGGAGGGCCTGTTCTGATCTCATAACCCGACCTCTCGCTCCCCCCGGGCCCTGAACTCCACCCCGTCACGTCTGCCTGGAGCTCATGACTTCTGGCTGCGTTTTTGCAAGTCATTTCAAAGCCATCCAGACTTGATTAAGTAACTTCACTTGCCATAGAAACTACTCCAGCCCAGCATGATAGACTGCTCCAGTGATGCAATATCAGCATTGGTGAGCATAAACGCTTTTGCATCAGACTTGATGTATTAAAGAGTAGATGCTCCTGTAATAGGGAAAAGAAGTGATCCTAACTTTGTCCTCATGGATATTTTCCTGGACTGGAGAGAGAACAGTCTTACGTATAAGAACTACTGCTTTATCAAAACTGAATGGAGCACTTGTTTGGCTTTATGGAACTTTATGTTAAGGGCATCTAAATTGCCATAGGGCAGTGTTTCGTATACAAATAAGAGCCTTAACATGAAAAAAATAGCCCTAGGCTCACCTTGTGTTCCCCAGTAGCTACATGTTTATATTTTGACAGGAAAACAGCTCTTAGAAGAAGTAACTGCTTTCAAATTTTCTGATGAAAACTGTGTTTGTCTCAAGTTTTTCAAGCTGGCAAAACTTACATTTCATAGCAACCTGTATCACAATGGAACCTGAGAGCTTTCTCACTGCTTAAAATGGGGAAAAAAAGAGCATAAATACTCAGTTTTTATAGTTAGCTAACTAAGAGCAGCAGCATGCCATCACTAGGATGCTCAGGACCCTGCTGCCCAGCAGGAGGGGCGCAGGCAGCTTGCTGTCCTACCAGTGGCACCTCCAGGCTGCAAACAGCATTTCTGAGCAGGATGTGAGTATCACGGCCCAACTCCTCCTCTTGACAGCTTGCAGATGACACCGAGGTGCACGCTGCAACTTGCTGTCTGCTCTAGCAGCACTAGGGACTCATATGGCAGCTCTACCCCCCAAAAATCAAGCTTATAGATTAAGAATAGTACTTTAAAAGTGCCCTAAAGGCCACACACAAACTTGGAAGCAGTACAATGCAAATTAAATGAGTGGGAGATGAAAGATTTTAATAAGCATTGAGAGCAGTATAATTTTGAATCAGTCATACCAGTCATTTCTTGGCCAGGGAACTGAATGCCAGAAAAAGAACCAGGAGCCTGAATCCTGAATGTCCATCAGACCCCTAGCATTTGCAAATAAATCTCTGGAAGCAGAGCATGGGGAGGTGAGCTGGTCAGCGGTAAAACTGCATGTGAACATAAGGTGCCGAAGGGCTAATGGTTTGAGTGTTGCCATCTTTTTGGCAATCTTCACTGCCCAGACTGTTGCTTCTTCAGAACTGAAGGTAGGAAAAGGAGAGAACGTACTGGGGGGGAAGGAATGAAAAGCTGAGAAATGATGGATACATAAGCTCTGCCCCTTCACTTTTATCTGAGCTTTACCACATTCCTGCTCCTGGGGACGTCCCTCTCAGTGCCTGTGTGCTCTGTCCAACTCCCAGCTTGTAGGAGTCCTCACTAATGCCTCCCCTTTCTTTAGTGGGAAAAGGGGGCTTCCCCTTAGAAAAGCAGAGAGACTGAAGACAGAAATGATGCAAGCAGTGAAAGAACACTGTAAACTGAGCCCCTCCTTTGCTAGATACGGGCATTGCCAAGGAACCAGAAGAAGCAGAAGGAGAATACTGGGCCATATGTACACAGATGCTTTAAAATTAAGACAAGGCAAAAAAGTCAATACCTAACACAATGTTCCAATGGGCTGACTAAAAATACTCTGTCTTCCATGTACTTAAGGTGTGGGAGCTCAGAGTCAGGTTCATGGCAGCATAATAGAGAAGGACCACTAACACATGGCCTGTTCTTACTGCAGACTTACCGGAAGTGACTGGTTCCAAAAATCCTCCCAAAACCTTCCCTTCACTTACCAGCTATTGGGCTAAGAGTTACGTACTCTATTCTGCCTTTCCTCACACAGGCTATGAAAGTCAGTCCTGAAACAAGATACACTTGATCTCTCAGGGCAGATACATACCTCAAACAACATCTTTCCTTACAAGATTGAGAGAGTGAAGAAACAAGGCAGAAAAGAAAAGTAAAGCAATTCCTGCAGTGCTGCCCTAATTCATCCCTTCAAGCACACCTCAACACAGCAGGTACATTGTTCATACTCTACCATCGCAAATAGATGCTTTGAAAAGGACTCAGAAGCCCTGAAGGACAGGGTTGTCACTCCTCTAAGTATAGTAGATTGCAGTGACAAACCTACTTAACAAGTTATCTACAAACGGTCCACATCTGCAGACTGGCAAGATGATACCATTCATTACCTACTCATAAGACTTACCATCCATGGCATCATAACTGCCTCAATTTAATTTTGGACTGAGAGAAGGTATATCTCGGTACAAAAAGGGAAAGCAAGAGGGAAAAAGCTCCTTCACCACCAACAACAAATCGCTCCACCATGCAATATGGTGTCACTAAGGAAGCATCAGAAACCGGGAACCCATATGGACAAAATATTGGAATTCAGATTTTCAGAATGCCAAACAATGTCTTCATCTCAGTCCTTCCTCACAAGGATTTATTTTGACAATGCCCAAAGTGAACTAATCCAACTGACTATGTCCTTGGGACTGGAAAGACTTAGCATCTTGCTGCAAAATCTTAAATCTATTTTTCTAGTTTCTCAAAAACGTTGGGTCTGTGTTACCTTAACTCTTGATTTGAGGAATTTGGAAACTTCAGTGAAGATATATTGATGTTTTGGAACATCATAAGTCCTCTTTAGGAACTCATATAGCATAACGTTAACTTTATGAGTTATTTTCATCATCAATTTAAACCATTAAAATGGCCAGTTTGTCTGTTATATGACAAGAATAGAAAACTAAAGACTAGCTTTTGAAAATAGGTCACAAATGTCCAGATGACCTGGCATTCCTCAAAATGTTATTTTTCATTTTAAAATAGTCTGAAAAGTGCTTTTGGAACAGTATCATCTCTGCATAGGTGAAATTCTATTGAAAGAGGAAATGCAAAAATCAGCATACACCAAATGTTGCAAGAAATCATGAGGACAGAAGGTTTCAAAAAAACAAACACTGGCCAAATACATAAATAAATGTACATGTGTGTCATTACCAAGGCATCTAGTATAGATGCACAGCAAGCAAAAAGTCGGCTAAGTCTCCCCCACCCACTTAATTGGTAATATGCATGGAATGTCATTTTGTCTACCTCAATGAGATGAAGGGCAGCATGTGCAAAGATGCTATTCTGTGAACCCACGTGCTTCAGACTCTGTGCTTCCAAACTCTAATACAGGTCATTCTGTGATTTAGAGTACAAGTGCATTCACAACAGTTGGACTTTTATGCAGATGCAACATCCCCTATTTCCTTACTTGATATGGAAGCCAAAACAAACATGGAGGATGAACATTAATATTTCAAGATGCACACAGACACACAAAAACACACCAAGTGAGCATGTTGAACACTACTCTCAAGGAACCATTCTACTCTGTCCCACCCCCAATCACTCTTTCCATATGAAGTTGCTATGGTGATGATAATTATTCTTGATCAGCAGGATACAGTAATTATTGCAATAAAAATCACATAAAGCTTGTCACTACATGTGTGAGGCAGGGATTGCCTCTTCAATTATGCACCCTTCTCTGCCCTCCCCCACTCTCTAAGGTAGGGTATTGGGTGGGTTTTTTTTCTGCAATTATGTAGTAAAAAAATATGAAATTCAATTATTTCTTGCTAATATCAGCTTTGCAAGAGATGATAGGCAGTTGCTAGCAGCTGTTTGGATGACTCCAATAAGGCAGTCTCTGATCATTTCCACAACAAAGGAAGTAAGCAGTATTTGATTTGAGAGAATTTATTGCAAAAATGAAATGGCTTAGTATTTCGAAACATGTTCTGAAGAATTTTAAATAGTGGCCTAAAGGTTTACAACCAATGAAGTCCCCCACTTCTCCTGTTTGATGCTTAGTTCATGGATGTGGTATCTTAAACTCGACAGAAGAGTCCCTGTACTTCCAGTTCACATGCTGGCTGCAGTTTCCTGCTGGAAGTGTTTGCAGTCAGGACGGTGCCAATACAGCAGAAACCCTGGTTCTAGAGCAGCGCAATGGATCCAAACTTAATGGCGGTTGCTCTTACCTGATCAGCTTTACAGCAACTTCCCCTAAGACTTGTTTACCCCCTATTTGTCATTTTAATTGGTAGACCTTCATTTTCAAAGTAGTTGCAAAAATGATATGATTGATGGAGAGAGTAACATGATATCAATATTCTGAAGACATCCATCATGAATACTAATCTTATATATAACTATACATTGAAGCCTTTCTAGAAATCAATCTTCTCTTTTGTGTGCCTAAGTGCACATAAAATGTTAACATATACATTTATACAAAAACACTTTGCTTTAGGACATCCGTTGTGTGTTGAGCTGGAATAACCACTGATCAGCTGAGTCATTCTTGACTAGCTTTTGGGTATCTGATGCTTTGGATATTGCTTACAAACTGTGTCAGACATACTGCCCAAATGTTTCTGTCTCCCCTGAGACCATAAACTGCGTCCCTTTCATTACCCATGGATCAGGCAGAATCTATCTAAATTGCATTTTACAATATCTTGTTTCATCTCTACATTTTGTAACTACTTCAAAAGAAGTAGAGGGAAAAAAATATCACACAATATTTTCAGAAGGTCATACATTGGACAATAGCATAGCAGAAATCAATCAGCATTTCAGTAATGCAAACATTTTAAAGAGCAGAAAAAGTTGTTTATGCTAGTGCAAGATCTGCTGAACCAACAGGTTTTCTGAACACTGCCTTAGGAAGGTAACTGTGGGTTTTTTTAGTACCTATATGACACAATCTTTTGTTATACTTCTATATGACATAATGTTCTATAGTCATTAATATGGGACTAATCTTACAGGCATCTTATATGCTCTCAATGGAATGGGAGTGAGGCCAGATTCTTAAGTACGCGAAAATCCAAGAAAAAGATTTATCTGTCTATCAACATGTATTCATTACACTAAAATTATTATTTGCTCACTATCAGCGTAACCAGCACTTCACAACGTATAGAAACTAGACAGCCTCTATCAAACAGGCATGGTAGGTTTAAGGGAAAAAACCAAGAATTCTGCCTCCCTTGAACATAAGGCAAGACCGAGAAGCTTGCAGTCTAGGGTCTGTACAGGGAATGCAACTATGTCTTTTCCCATATTATAGGAGACAACAGAAAGGGAAGTTGGCAAATTGCCTGCAAGTGCTTTTGACAGGTCTGTTTGGTTCATGCATTTGGCCAGTTGCAATTTTAAAGTATGATAATTACAAGTCTCTCTCAAAGCAATATAAACTGGTGTTTTAGATGAGGATCCTGGAACCAGGTTTCATGGCCCACTTACCATGAGCTTTCCCTATGACCTTGACCATACCATTCAGGCTTAAATTTAAAGTCCAGTAATTTGAAGGTTTTCAATTTTGGGAGGCTTTGACAAGACCCCAGGTCTTAGTGCTGACACCCAACTGTCAAGTGAAACAATGTCTATGTCCTTCTTGACCCATCACACATCTTAAACATACAAACCACCCAGATGTTCATAAAATACTTTGGAATCACTTAATACACAAGTTATCACAGCATGAATTCTGCATTATCTGAACCAACAGATGTTTGTCTTTTGGGCAGGGTCACCCCTAGGAGCTTCTGCTGTGTCTTCAAATTACATTTCTCAATTAGTTACCTAAATCTAAATTTGTACATATAGCCTGTTTCCAAAATAAAGCCAAATATCACCTTGAGCTGAAGCTTTTCCATCATTTTGCTGTTTGTTGCCATCTCAAGTTACACTCTGAATGTTCTGTTTCTTGATAGTCTAGTTCAAGAAAAATGTTTTTCTTGTCAAAGAAATCTATATAACTTTTGCACACACACATATGCATGCAAATACTCTACACACTCACATGCATACACGAGGACTGGCTGGCCAATTAATTACAAGCTGCTTGGCTAACATGCCTTTTTTTTTTTCCTTCCCCTAGCACATCTTATTTTCTAAATTTTCCATCCAGCACACCATACAGAAGGTGATCAGTGTTTTGCTTTCTATGTGAAGTATGCAGACCTCTCTGCCCCAACAAGACAATGCTTCACTTGTTCACCTTCCGAAGAGGATGGCTGGAAGATGCACCAGCCTTCTGCAGGAAGATCAAAGAGCTGCTAAGACATGCTGGTCAAGTATTTCCCTTTCATCTGAATACATTGTTTGTGACCATATGCCATTCTTAAAGGGTGAAGAAGGTTTCTAATCATTGCAGGAAGAGCACTCAGAGACAACAGCAAGAGAAAAGGAATGATTAAGAAACGCTTATAGGCAGGCTACTATACGGGAATAGCAGGTTACGTATTTGGAGTAAACTGCATATAGGCTTGAGCAGCAACAAAAATCAGAAATTCATGGAACATAAAAGAAATAATCATTAAGCATTGATACTTTGTGACATTACAGAGGTTGCTTTATTCCCAGTATAAGTATTACACTGTTAGATACACAATTTGTTTTGCATTTCCAAGAATTAACACTGCACTACAATAAAAAGGACTTAAATTATTTGCAATACACTTAATAATTCTGCAGGACCAGACAATCACCAAATTCATAAAGCAAGCAGTGCAAGAAAATTCACCTATGTTCCGAGAAATCATATTATAGAGAAATTGCAAATGAGGCAGAACTTTCTAAACTGCGAAAAAACAGACCATAGAATTTAAAGTTTCTTCTAGTACAGCTTTTCTTTTAGTTCAGCAATTCAATTTTAAAACACTGAACTGAAATTTATCCAAATTTCACTTTGTTGTTAAATCATCTCTCATAACAAAGTGGGCCAAACTCCATCTGCAACTTGTTTGCTTTAAGGATGTGTTCTGTATCCCTAGAAGGGATCTAGTAAGAGTTCTGTAATTAAAACAATCAAAGGAATAAAGATTTTTTTTATTTTTTTATTTCTAATTTTCTACACTGTGGCATTGCTGAAGGAACCACCAGTGAGGAGCAGTCACCTAGTCAGAGCCTGGTAATACTGCTAGCAATACGGTCTCACTGCAGCACGGCTGGAGCGAACAGCAAAGATGATGAGCAAACCCCAGCAGACCTCGTTGCAGCAAGGATCCAAGAGCCTAAACCCAGCCCCACCACTTCAGTACCCTTTTTGGATTGCCCAGCAGGTAAGTGATTGCAGAGGTGTGCAACATCACAAGGTATCTGGACTGAAATATGTTTGACTTCCAAGAATTCAAGCTCATTCAAATCCATCAAGTAGTTCAAGTGCAACAAATGTGCTGAATGAGGGCTAAGAGCAAGGGCTGCTGCATGCCTGACCTCCCCAGAAAGGAAAGAGGTAAAATCCTTGCAGTTTCATAGGTCCCCTGAGGCCAACCCTCTCCCCCAGTAACATTGTGCCAGTAGCCTAAAGCTACAAGCTCCTCTAGATTGTTGCTATTAGGAAGTTCTACAGTGAATAATCAGTGAAACATGTTAAGTCTCAAGAAGCAGATGGACCTGTTATGTGTAGATGAGCTGCATCATATTTCTGTCCTGGTCTATTTTAATAGTAATCTTTTCACTAAAACAAAATGAAAATAAGCAGTATTAAGTGCAAGTATCTCCTGTATAAATATTTATCTAAGGAAGAAAAAGTGTTCTTGTGTGCAACCACAGGTGCACAGACAAACACTCAACACCAAATTCCATAAAATAGCCTTTGGACAAAAAGCTGAGCAGTGTTTGGACAGATGGCTAGTTTTGCTATAAATGCTTCATTTTACTTCTATTGTTTTTTTCAGGGCAGGGTGCTGTACTGGAAAAAAAAAAATCTATAGCACCCTTTTCATTTAGTACTTCCCGTGAATTATATCAGTAAGAGTTTACCACAGCCCACAAATAACTGGCAAGGTCACTAAAACATTCAAGATACATGCCTTTCCACAGAATATGTATAGCACTAAGTACAAGCTGTGGGACTCCTGCTTGCAAAGAAGGAACTAGGAAAGTTGAAAGCCTCGGGGGACCAAAACTGAAAGACTAAAGGGTCCCATAAAAACTGAGAGGCATATTAAAAAAAAGCTTCAGTGAAAAGTGTCAGTGAAATCTGAAATAGAGGAAAAAATTCTTTCAACTACTGTAGCTAGCTGAGGCAAGTTCCTTGGTATTTCTTAACTGGGAAGATTCTTCCCTTTGGCTATATAGCAACTCATGCCTACAAGAGAAGAGAAAGCTGATAACTAGTATTAGGTGAACTGGTTTAGATAAAGAACTGACTTGAACCTCTGCCCAAGGTTTGAACCCAAGGCTTGCTTTTAAACTCATTATTAGGAGGTAGTTTTTCTCCTTTCCTTTTTTTCCTTGCTCCCTCTTCTCCAAAATCTGCTTTTTGCAATTTCTGGTGAAATCAGAAGATGTGCTAGGATCTCGCATCCCAAGGAGCCTTTTTATTCGATTTGACAGTCCTGTAAATCATGTAGCTCCTTTCCAGTCTCCTGATTTTCCATATTTGAGAAATTTAGCTGAGAACAGAGCTCAGTCACATTACTTGAAATTGCTGGTCCTGAATCACAATGCCACCTCTATCTCATCTTCTGCTGCTTCTATAGCCAGTAAGTGATAGTTCAGACTTTATCACCAAGGAATCTTTGCATAAGATTACTACATAACATAAAAAGTGTGAAGAAAAGGAAGGTTTTCAAAACATATTAAGGAGGAGAATCCAGGCAATATCAGATAAGTCATTCTGACATCAGCTGCTCTGTGTGTACAATGCATACAGCACCACTGCTCTTGCTCTCTACAGGCAGCGCACTGTGACAAGCCAGCCAGCTAAGGGAGGAATTTTTCCTGTTGCCACACAGTTGCTGTTGCCAGCCATAGGCTTTTTTTTTTTTTTTAACTCTCTCCTTCCAGTGTTCCGTACAAGCTGCCCTTCCTTTAAGAAGCAAAATGTTTATATACGTGAAAAGTCCAACTACCACCAGTTTTGTGATATTAAAGCACATGCTCTTGGCAAAATGATAATGACGTATTTTTCAGTACTTAAACCACATATTTGTTCTCAGAATATCAAAAACATTCATTGGGATATTTTTCCCAATGACTTAGAAAAGCATTGTATTTGTGCTGCAAATCTGTTCCCTCAGTTAATGCACTGTTAATGCAGAGATCTGTCTCTTATTACTTTCTGATTGTACTTTGTCACACCGTAACTCCATGTAGCACAATATTCAGTCTCTGAAAGTAGCCAGAAGCTGGTGTTAAGTAGTTTCAGGAGGGGATGTACTAGGAACAAACAATTAGTTTAAGATCATTATCTAATAGAATCTCATCTCTGGAACTCACATTTTTGTGATGCCCTGTGTCAAAAGTATCATCTATATTGCCCTGTTTAAACTACCCGAAGTGCACACACCATTCAGGAGTTTGTCTACCAACTCTTTCAACTGTGCTCCCAATCTTCCCAAGACACATTACTTGGTTGTTAGAAAAATACTATTGTATCTTTATCATCTCAGATTTTCTATTTTGCAAGCAAGTCCATTGTACAGGCTCCCCAGCACTCTCCTGCTCCTTATCCCCCTGGCCAGACAAGACAGGACACGGGCACTACTACCATGCAACTAAAGCAGGATTGTGGGACAAGAAAAGCAGCAGCTGTTAAAACTACCTGCCTAAGTTCATAAAGCTGATGGGAGCGCTGAGGAGTCATTGGTGGGATGTTACCATGAATGATAAACATTTTCCCAGGAAAAAAGGAATAATGAGAACCCATTATGGGAAAATGGTAATAGCGTGTGCTGATTTTCAAAGGTTTATATCCCTATTCTCCATCTTGGCTCAGAATCATTATGGTAAAATGATGTTTTATGGTTTCTTGAAAGGTAGTTGGTGAAATATTTCAAGCATTGGCAAAGAAACAGTCTGCTACCAGGCAAATTCATTTCCAATATAATTTTGTCTAACATCTACAGGAAAACAGCAGCCACCTCACCCTAATATTGCTTTATTTGGAAAAAAAACACCTTGCATGTAAAAAGAAAATCACTGTATTTGATGAAGTTTCCCTTCTAATTCACCTAGTTTTCTTTAGCTACTTTATAATTAATGCTATTAACAAGACAGAGCTGCTTTTTCAAAAGTGTGGGGAGTACAAGTTCAGCACTAATGCAAGAAGAGCAATTCCTTTAAAACATTGCTAACACATACACAAATTTTGAAATATGAAGATTAAAGATGGATGAATGTTAAAGAAATTTAGGTAGGAAGAAGATACAGTTGGAAGCCCTCTGCATGGTAAAGCATGCCTCTGGAAAAAACGTACTAGCTGCTGATCTCAGAAAGATTAAGGAACCAAATGGGACTGGAACATAGTGTTGACAGGAATTTGTTTGGCCACCTAAAGTCTCCACAAGCAGTTCAGATACTTTACAGATGCACAAAACTATTCAGTAATATGGGAGGATGAAAGCTCATCCTGTATCACAGGCACATTGATCTTCATGTCAGCTCTGGAAGCAGTCTGAAGCTCACATGTTGTACTGTTGCGCATTCAATGCTCTAAATCCTAAAACCTCTGAAGAGGTTTTGGTATTCAAAGATCCTTAAATCATGGGCTCATGATGCTACACTTCATCCAAAAATTTTAAGCAATCTGACATTTTTAGGGGCTTCTGTGGCCACAACATTCTCTGAACTGTATGTGGACTACATGACAATGTAATGAATGAAGCTGTTGCACATTTGAAAGCTTTCTTGAAAACATTTAAACAAATAGTTAGTCCAAGCACTGTTGATGGCCTCCAAAATCACATGTGAATGCAGTTTAAGAATACTGTCTTCTAAAGCTGCACTGTGTGTATTTTGAGAAGAGAAAAACTTGTTCAGTATGTGAACATACACTTAGAAAAATCTATAAAGACACCAGTCAGGCATCAAATATGTATTTGCAGATAGTCTCTTTTCTAAAGCCAAGTGGATGGTATCAATAAAAAAAAAAAATAATCCTTAAATGAAGTAGCCATTCCTGCTCAACTATTCTTTAAATATTTAGCCAATTTAGAAGAAAGGCAACATCAAAATGCAGGATAATCAATATAAGCTAACTTAAGGCTAAAATTTTATCTGCCTTTTCCTATTTCTCTTCCAAAATATCAGAAGACGATGAAATATGGTTTAAAAATGAGCATACTTAATATACTCTCAAACGAACAATAAACAGCTGAAACAAGTTCTTCAGCCTATTCTTTTAAAATGCGACTAATGTGGAATCCTAGTAACACTTAACATTCATTTGAATATGAAAAGACTTCAGGCTAGAGGTGCTAATAAGAACACCCCACACTTCAGATTTAAACAGACATGGCAATTTGTATTTCAATTTAAAAAAAAAAAAATCACTGTTCAGTCTTGAGGAAAGAAATACCTTCACTCCTACACTGTATCCATTTACAATACTTACATGCACACATTTTAGCATCACTAATGCAAACCATGCTTCAGGAAGACAATTTAAATTGCCCTTCAAAAGGCAGAAAAAGGAACATATCATTAGCATGACACTTCTACTCCTCTTAAATGAATGAAAGGTTGGTTGTGCTACATAAAGTTACAGGTAGGTGTAAATGAAAAAATACATTCTTTACTTGGTGATAAAGAAAATGTGGAAACAGAAATGTCAGTGTGACAGACTGTCTTCTGCTTTTTCTCACTCTTGAGATCTGACAGCTTCGGATTGAAGCTACATTATAATAAGGTTGGAATCCTTTACCTACTGGGAATATAGTACATGTATTTGCTGGTGCTTTAATAAGGAAAAAAAAAAAAAAACCAACAAAAAACCCCAACTCATCACCAGCACTGCATATTATTCTTTCATTTCTTGTGAGCCTCATCAACACTTTCTGTCTTGTCAAAGTACATTTTAATAGCTACAGGATGAAAATTTTTATGATGCTACCTTTTTTTAAGCCAGATCTAACTTCGGTTCCTGTACATAGAAGAAGATACTGTAAGAAGCCTGGAATAAGTTTTGAAAACAAAATCCTCAAGAAAATTCAGTTTTAACTTCTTGATTTTTTTATCTGATTAAACAATTACCTAAGTTTACCTAGAAATCAGTAGGAAGTCCAAGTAGAATGCTCATTCACTTTTTTTTAATGAACTGCTGCTCTCATTTTTAACTCACCAAATCCAGTTTAATTGACAAATAGCTGCTTCTAATAGCATACTAGCAAAGTTGTCCCCGCAAAATCATACATCTGTAGTATATATGAACACTTGCTTTAAATATTAGAAATTCTCACTACAAGATACTGGAGACTTCGGAAAAAAGTCAAGAGCATAAATTACAATGAACATATCAGCATTACTCATTTTTCTCATGATATAACACAATTGATCTATCTTAATTGTTTTAGATTTAACCATTGTAGATTCAGTGCACACTTTTGCTGAGGCTGTTTGTGGAACTCACACATTCCATTGGTGTTCTTAGGAAAAAAGGATAACATTTGCTGTATGAAAATTAGTGCAGGCTGTTATGGGAACACCTTAAGCAATTTCATGGAAAATCTCATGAGCTGCCAAGCCAAGTTTTAGGCTACAAAGGGGGATGATAAAGATTAGTAGTTCTGAAAATATTCTGTGGAAATAAAAAACTGCACAATAAAACCTGTACTTCTTCCTATGAGCTAAAATAAGGAAAAATTGAAGCTTGTAAATTGATTCTAGTATTAGGTTTGCTGATATAAAGTTCCTAAAGTACACAGGTTGCTAAAATCTTCCTTCTCTTCCTCATGCATGCATACTGATTTGATTATCTCCACAAACCTGGGTCTGAGATATAAGAGATTGCTGCTGTTTTCCTCTTTTTTTTTTTTTTTTGTGAGCTTTTTTTTCCCCTGCGACTTTTATGCTTTTGCCACTGTTCAAAAATATCTTCTAAAATCTGATGTAATAAAGACAGAATTACATCCCTAAGCCCTCAGAAAGATCAATAAGCAAGTTAATTTCCTGAGTGGCCATACAGCTCCTGGTTTGTGAGAGAGGAAAAAGGACTAAAGGACACAGAAATATGGGCCCAGGGAGAGACAGCTCCGGCAGCAAATCTGATTCCCTGCAAATATAGACACCTGTGATGTTCTTACTAGGTAGACTCCCTTCTCCCTTCACACTAAGACATATCTCTATCTCTCAGAAATTAGATGTGGGTGTCCCATTCCTGAAGTAGCATCTTTTGGGAGCTACAGTGGAGAAAAAGGGGAAGAAGAGAGAAGGGCAGCAAGTGAGGAAGAGACATCTGTGAGGGTTTTGCCTCCCACCTCTCCATGGCATGGCCTAGTGCAACACAACCTCACCTGCATCATACAGCAGCCACATACCTCCTGTTCAGACTGACTACTACCGCCCGCATGAACACTTATTTTCACTTCTAGGAGTAACAGGCCATGGAGAAAACAAAACTAATCATAAAGGAAAAGATCACTTTGGTGAGTAGTCACTCAGCTATCCTCATTTCGGACCACAAACAGGTGCACACTGGGAAGTGCACTAGGAAAGGGGAAGATTGTCAAATCCTTTTTATGAAGATATTCCTGAGCTTTCCCACCCCTAAAAAACCAGCTCCCCTTCTCCATCCTCAGCTAAGAACCTGCTTATGCAACCCTTAAATGACAAGTCCAGCTGGGTCCTGTTCACCTGAGAACTGGACTAAGACCAACTGCAGAGAGCAGCCAGCACATCCCCACTTGTGATCTCAGTGCTGTTCACAAACAGAAAAAAACAACATCTCTTGCGCAACTCACCAATACCTCCTGCCTATCTGTTCAGTGACCTCTTGGCTCAGGGGAGGGCAGCCCTTCGTGCATTACAGATCGCAATGGCTGTACAAAAAGCTTTTACAGCTGAAGTGCTTTTACTGTCAGTCTTCAACATGTCTATGCTATCGCTGTTGTCTTGCTAACCAAGTGCAATACTTGCATACACAGCTATCACCAGGAAGAAGACATCAGTTGCATGACTGCTACTAACAGAGGTCTTGCTATTCCATTTCATCAGCAAGTTTCCCATACAAATTTCAGTTTCGTGTTCAGTGTTCAAGATACACTGTCAAGACAACAATATTTTCTTTAAAATTGTCTATAATGGGGAACCTAATGCTACTGCCAGCAAACTGTTAGTTACTTTCACAGTTAGAGGCTTGGTCTCAGATTGGCTCAGATGGCTCTCAGGAACCAGCTCTACCTTCTGCATCAAATGTTTCTCAATGTCATTCCTTTGCTTTCTAGATTAATGATAAAATACAAACTAGCACGAGTCAAATCTAGTAAGATTACTTTAGAAACCCATTCACTCAATGATTACTTCCTACTTTATAGCAAAAGGTCTCATCTGAGCAGACTTTAATCCATCTTGAATGCACAAATTCCTTCCATTGTTCCAGTTTAACCCAGGAACACCCTACCCAAAACAAACTGGTATTTCCTACTAAATACCTGGTTAACAAAGCTTGTTACAACATACTAAGCTTAAAACTAGGTGTTATTTTCCTTGAAGCCACATTGATTGGCTGACAGAAACATTCATCTATTCAAATATGTAAACCATGTATTTTGTGCGTGACACGCTCCATCTAGCAGGTCTACAGTTTCTTTCGTCATTCAGTTTATCTATTTTTAATATAAAGTCCTGATGCAACTCCAGAACTTCCCAGTTTTCCCAGGGAAGGGTGTGGAAATCAGGAAACTACATCCCTTTCCCCAGCAATAACAGTTCACAGACTTCCCTGCTTAACTTTTTGAAAACTTTTGGATATCTAGCATCTAAAGACATTATGTTATACTTGCTTTTTAGCACCATTGCTGTTTCCTTTTAGAAGAGCAAGTACTCTACTGTCCCACTACATGAACACATCATCTATTTTTCCTGCTGGGAATTATGACCTACCTGTCTGGATTGTCAATGATTCCATAATAGCACTGTAGTATCAGACTAAAGTAAGATCAGAATTAATTTTGTTCCTATTGGTTTCAGGAAAAAGGGAGTTGACTTTATTTTCACTAGCCCCATATTGCTCCTTGCCTCCTTTTGCTGCCACTTCCATTTCCCTTTCAGCTTAGGATTTCTCTTCACTTTAAAGAGAAAAACCAGCTCATAACAGTCTTTTCTCTCAACAACAATTTAGTGGCTTTGTAAACACCTGTTAAAGTATCATTAAACAACTCCTTACTATTGTTTTTTTGCGTCAAATGCTTGCTTTCTCCCAGTGGATTTGGCTTATAGTTACTACTTTTCATTTTGTGGCATCAACCCCATTAAGGTTTTTTATGCAGAAGGGAAAATAGAAGACCAAGACTGTAGATAAGTGAGAGTAACACTGAAATAACACTAGAACAATGTTCTCTAACACAAGAGAACTTTAAACTCATTTTGTCTTGTTTGTAAAAAAGAGGCACCTTGACTGTGTCCCTCTAGGCTGGTACTCTGTGGTATTGCAGCAAGAAAAGGGGTGTGGGAAGGGAAAGTGTTGGTAAAGGAAAGTTACCCACTCTCATGGGATGCTGGATATTAAGAAGGTTCATTTTTCCTGCACTGCAGTCACTAGAATTGGATACTCAGATGAAGACTCCAGGCTTCATGTAGCTTGCATAACACCCAGAACCAATGAGACAGATACTAGCATGGGGAAGTGGAAGAGTCTTACCTATTGATAGGTATTGCACATCTAGTCTTACCAAAATCCAGTTCTAACTTGAGAGCTGCCTGGAGCACCCAGCAGCTAGTTTACCATATTTGTCTGTGGAAGGGAGAGATCTAGAAATCACCATCTCTGTATTTTTCAAGGAGAGAACCTAATGAGTGCTGAAAAAAACCGTCATGTTAAATTTAAGGTAACACATACAGCTTCTGCAGTGTTGCCTTAATTTTCAGTTTTCAAGGTTCAAATGTAGTCTATCAAACGTTCTAAGAGTAATCAAATCCACTTTAATGGGCCTTTAGTATAAAGGGTAACACATATAAGCTTTCCTAAGCAGCCTAAAAAAAAGTTTACATTAAAAGATGTAACAGATACACAACTATGCTCAAATATTTTTATTTGTCTAACATATGAAATAAAACAAGTTACAGCAAAGCATGAAATCTGATGAGGATTCTACCTTAAGGAAAAAAAAAATTGTCTTTTGTAATAACAAATAGTTGGAACCAGTGCATTGCTTTAGCGACATTGTTCCCTTCAAGACAAGTCTAAACTGTTCAACATTATGAAAACTCTGCCTATTGCTTTGTACCAGAAAATTTATTACCCCCAAATCATTTACAACAGACAGCATGCATTCCAAAACTGATTTGTTACTTTAGGCCACAACAACTCACTTTCAAAGCTTAAAGAATCCATTATACTGTGCAAAGGAAAGAGCATGAACAAGACACATATTAGAGATGAGTTTAAATGGAATTCCATTTCAAAGTTTAGATTGAGGAAGCCTACGAACATGGCCATACAATTAATTTGAAGCATTCTTGGCACAGTGGACTGGGGAAAAAGATTGAATACAATTTTTATTTCATAAAGTGTGCAAGCATTTGTCACAATTTCAGCAACCTGCTTTCTTGGTTGGGAGAAGGAAGCAAGCCAGTTAGAGAAGTCAAATGTGATTAACACAGGAACTCTTCTGTTTGGGAGATGTTATTACCTGCTTACACAGTACATGTCATTTATTTTACTTTGGTGCAGCGCAAAACATAATATGTATGTTCAGCACTATTCTGTTTCTATTATTTTGTTATAAGCAACAACAGGCACTTGAGTCAGTGGGAGCTATTTGATTAAAATGCCTTACAGGTTTTTCAGCTATGGAGGCCACTGAAATTTAACAACTGCTTCCCTGGTCTAATCAGATTTCCTAAGATCAAAGAGGCTATTACACCTCAAGAGGCAAAACCAGCTCAAAGAGAGTAAGAAGCCACAGAAGTCACACAGAACCCTAACCCCGTAAACACACAGTTTTCTCAGGCCAGATTGGGAAGGGGCTGCAGGAGGCTGGTGCGGGTGCAGCACCCTGGTGCTCAGGACAGAGGGTACAGGGCACTGAACTGATGTAAAAAAGGTGACACAGGGGCTCAGGTGGCAGCTGATGCTGGACTCTACTGTGGCACAGGCTGAACATCTGCATTTAAAGATCAAAGAACTTACACAGAAAGCCAAGATTTAGAAAGTTACCTACATGCTTGATTTATTGCCTCTTTAATCACAAGAGACAATTCTCAGGGTTTTTTTTTTTTTTTAAATCACTGCAAATTCACATCATTAAGAGTCTTTTTCTACGAAGTTACCACAAAATTGGAAAGGTAGCGTAGAAACAGTGTATAGAAGCAGTATGTATTTGTTTAGTATTTTAAAGTCCTGTGTTTCTTTAAACTGCAACATACCCAAACAGCTCAATCTAGGCTTTAAATTGTGTGTAATTCTATATGACCAAAATACAGGAAACTGCTTTGAAAAGAAAACAAAAACACAGCACAACTGTGAGCAACTGACTATAAGTGCTTAGCTGCCTACTCAGGTTAGCCCACAACAGTAGGTAACTGAGTTCTTTGCAGGTGACAGTGTTCTGAGTTTAACACATGGGTGTTTGCAACTTACTTTTCTATTCGAAGCCATAAGACAAAGGACCCCCAGCATCACAGAGTCTGGTTTGCTGCTCTCGCAGAGAAGCTTCTTACAACCTGCTCAGGGACTGATCAAGCTAAAAATTGTCTGGGTTCCTTTATCCACTGTCACTCTCTCCACCTGGAGTCATGTTCTAGTGGTCCATTCCATAATTGCTACTCCTGGAAATTGATTTTTTTTTTTTTTTTTAAAGCTTTTAAATATCTGTTCTTCCTCTAGCTTAAACAATTCTCCTCTCTTTTTTTATTTTATCCAAAACCAACACCTATTTTGTTTTTCAGTTCTCACTTGAACTACTGACTGTAAAAGACCCCAAACTGGTCAAAACAAATCCAAGCTATTCTGAGCATACTAACTGCAGAATGAAGTACAGAGTAAAAGAGAGCATCATCATCTAACACTTAAATGATTTCCTTAAAGCTACCATTTAAGACCTGGGTATTCTATGATCTTTGTCCAAGAAAAATCACCAGTGACCTTAATGACATTTATTTAGGCATGCAGATTACAGCATTAAGTTAACAGGGGATTTTATAATAGGTGGAACCAACTCTGTTACAGGTGAGCATTTACATTCAGTAACAGCCAGAGGGGATATTGAACGAGCTTGTATCCAGCTGATTTCTTCTTTCCTACAGTAATGCTACTTCTTAGTGAAGATAATACATCCTCAAAGAAAATGCCCTGTTTGTTCATAATAACATATTTGTATTCTTGCATCTGGGTCAACTGCCCATGTGTATGTTCTAAAAACCACTTCTAAACAAGGGTAAATTATGCACTGTAAATTGACTTAGAACTAGGAAAGCAGACTGAGTCTAGGCCCAGAACACCGATTCCCCAAGTTTTAGGAATCCAAACACTGTGATTCAAGCACATGTAGCAACACAAAATACTACTAGAAAGCATCCAAACCCAATTTAGTATACGCCCCTGACTCCTGCTTTCCAGCCAATCTCTGCATAAAAACCTCCATGAGTTCAGATGAGGAAAATGCAGTAATGCTTCCAACAGAAATACAGCTTCCAGTTCTTACTTGCAATTTGTAGTGTCAAGTGTTCCACATACCCCCTTTAACTCTGTGATTAATGCTGAGCTGCAGTTTGTAAACTAAGAGTCAAAAGAGCATGTTTCTAGTTTCAAAAACAAACTAGTCTGTAGAGCTTTTTTTGCTTTTCTATAAGCAGTAGCTTTCTGATGGGTAGGCGGAGATCAGCACCACACAGTGAGACAGCACAAGGATCAGTCATCAGCCTTTGTTGCACCAGAGCTTTGCTAAAGCTAGGTGTTGAAAATATGGGTTAAAAGGCCAACTTTTAAAGTCCTGAAGGTCGGGGTTTTTTTCCACCCTGATTTTTCTTCACATTTCTGGTCACTTAGTACTGTAGCAGAATAATGAAAACAAGAAGCTTTGATTAGTACCTTGGAGAAATTATTTAACGAGACAAATGAAAAACATTCGTAGTTCCACACAGTCAGCTCTGGGTACCAAAAGCTCTTGTACAGCTGGCTCTCTTGGCCCTCGTGATAGTTTAGGGCCACATCCTCATTAAATACATATGCACAAAGCAACACTTTCAACTGCACGTACATGTGAGCACCATGGTAGTAGAAGGGACCGATTTAGAGGATGCTGAAATATAATTACATCATATATCCATTAGAAGGATGGTCTCAGCAGCTCCCAGAGAACTTGGCAGAGCATTAAAAGCCTGTCAAGGTTGACCACACAGTAACTGAAGGGGAGGAAGGAAAAAAACACCAAACCACAGCAAAAAACTCAAAAAGGATTTCTAGTGTGCATTCGCATTTTTCTTTGATCTAAAATAGAAGTAGTATTCCGGAAGTATACCTAAGACAAAACAGTGAGAAAGTACCCAGCATATACCACCACTACTTTTCTTACCCCCTAAAAAACAGAGGGGTTCTTGGCAGAATCCTTTCATCTCCAAGGACATCCCTATTATTACACGTTTCACTGGAAGGTGGGAGACAAAGGTTCAAGCTCCACGTATAAGAGTGGAAAAGCTCTGCAGAACTGCTCCTGAAAACTTTTCCAATGGAAGTCCCAACTAAGCATCCACCTTCCTTCATTTTAAATCTGCAAGTTGTTTCAAACTCCTGTTCAGAAATTCTTTTAGGGGGCAAGAAAAAGTCTTATTTCTGACCAGCTTTAATTGCAATATAATAAATATAGATTTTGATCAACTCATATCCAAGTTGAGAGATTGTACAAGTAAAGAAAACCATCCTTGCTCTCCTCTTCCAATTCCCACCTCTCAGTAGTCTCCAGCCCAGTTTTAGAAACCTGAGCTCAGATTTGGAAACAAAGTTTGATTTTTCCTTTGAGGATGCCGATAATAACTAGTTCCAACTTGTTAAGAGAAGTTCCTCACTTGTTCAGTTCTATCACTACTAACAGGTTTGCCCAGCTTCATGCAGTCCCTTTACAATGGTCTCCATTTACAGCACGGGCTTGTTTTCAGTGTTGCTGTTCTGGAAATTAACAGGCTTATTTGTGTATTTGTCAAGTTCCCCTTCTCTTTGGTAAGCTGTCCCAATTTATGCTCGGAGAGCTTGCTTTCTGCTTTTCTCAATACCATCCCTCCTGTTTTTCTGGTATGAAAAACATATGTTGGAGGAATAGATAGAGAGTAAAGAGAAAGCTCAAATCTAGAGCTACCTGAGATTTATAAGTTCTAGAGAGAGGGTTCTGGTTTGATTTCCTGCATGGAAGTGCAATTTTGGTTAGATTTGGGGTTTGTAGCTTAATAAATGGAACATGGCTCTCATGCTGGAAAGCCAAGCCTTTCTGTCCAAGTTTTAGCTGGTGTTAGTCTGCATTCTTCAGCTAGCTTGGAACAAAACAGGTTCACGCCAGCATGGGCTCCGGCTCATACTTTGTGCTTTTACTAAGGTTTGTTCTGAGCCTTCATCACCAGGTTTAACTCAGAGAATACTCTGACACTTTTTTCAACCTTTATGGCTCTGCACTGAACTTGAATAGATTTGATTTTCTAATCCCCTCTATTGATTTCTAGGCATGTTTTTGAAATGTTAAATGATTTAGATCCTTCATTTGGAACAAAGGACCTGGCACAGGGCCTTCTCACAGTACAACTAAGCTGCTGCAAACACAGAGTAGACTGGAAGGAAGTTGCAATGGTCACGTCAAATCCATGAACTGAAAATGATGTCTCAATAGCAGTATCTGCCAGCCAGAGAAAGAGGTTGACAACCAAATGCATTTGCAGCTGAGGCTTACAGCTGTTTAACAAGTTACCAAGGCTTCTCAGCTAACTTTCATAAGGGTCTCCAGGGACCGGGAAGTTAGAGTAAGGCCTGTTCTAAGGAACATTTATTTTTCTGCATCTTCTTGCCTGGAAAGAATTTATGAAATCTACTATTGCCACCAGTCACCGGGACTTTTGTGCGTGCAGGCAGCTACCCTTAGAAGAACAAAAGTCCTTCAGGAATTCAAAACTAGCTTTGAAATGTTAATGAATGTTTTGTCATAAGCATCACAGGGAGAAGGGCCAGATCCTAAATGTGTCATGGCTGTAGATGGCACAATTAAGCACTTTTGTTTCTATTCCTTGATTTTACATTTTAATTGTTTCTAGTATTCACTTAGAACTGCTAACTTCAACCATATCCAGTACTTATTGGATTTGGCTTTTTCTATAAAGACTGCATCTCCAACAAGCATGCTTTTTCAAGCATAGAGGCAAGCTTTATTTTTAAATACACTTTTGAATAGGAATTATTTTTTGATGGTTCACCATCGTATTATTATCTAAAGCGTTCCCACTGTCTTATTATTATTTAAAGCATTCCTTGCCAGAGAAGCTGGTCCAAAGGCTGTCCTCAAAAACATATGGCCATCTCAATGTCATCCTATACCTTGGAACACAGAAAATGTACAACATATATGAAATAAAAGAGATTCCCTAAAGTCTATCCATTGCTGTCATAGGATGAAAGCCCAAAGCTGCATATTTATTCTGTCTATAATAGTTCTCTTTCTGCAAGAGTGGAAAGGAAGGAATACCAGTCACTGCCTGCTGTTCCTCTTAATGTAGACAGGATCAGAGAAGAGCCAATTTGGATCTGAAATACCAAATGTTCCGGATGAAAAATTTTAAATTAATTTAGTATATCCATTGGTAACTCCCCTGCTTTCCTTGAAGCAGGGGCTTATCCCAAGAATTACCACACCTTTGTTACAGAACTGGCTTTCTTAAATGTGAACAAGTAACCAAAAGAAATATGCATACAAGATATCTCAGCTTTTCTGTGACAACACAACATAGAAATTTCGAGCAAGTTCCTTTCTGCTTCATTAGTCTTAACCCCCCCCCCCAACAACAACAAAACCCCAACACCCAAACCGAAACAAGTCCAAGCAAAACCCACAAAACTCAAAGAAAAAATCTCCATATGCCTCATCCAAACAGAGTTCTGTTCACCCAGTGCATCTTCCAGCCTAGGAAATTAGTTTACTACTTTTGTGAAGGAATAAAAGACAAAGCCAGAGCATTCAACCTTTCTCATTCAAAGTTGATAAGGACACTAATCCAGATACTGCTGCGTGTTCCTGATTCCCACTCCTCAGAGAAACAAAAAAGCACAGACCTACCTACCATTTCACAGAGACCAGAAATCTTTACAGAACCAATATAATTAGTGTGCTGTAAATTAAAATAAAAATTAGCAAATGCACAACTAAGATGTCTCCATTGTCTAACAAATTTTGTATTAGAATTGAAGTCAATTGGCATTGCACTGAAAACATGGAGAAAGTAAAAAAGAAAATGAAATGCATGCAAACAGGTTTTATATCAGCCTTTTTGAATCAGACATGTTAGCAGGCATACTGAAACTTAACTAGCTCCACTAGATGGCAATATGCAGTGTTAGCATTCCCCTACCTCAGCACTAATACTGGGCATTTCTACTTCCTCCCCCCTTCTGCTTACTGTCAAATGAATATTGATCTTTCAGATTAAACAATAAAAGACTTATTTAACTGTGTGTTTTTCACAACTAAAAACATTGCCTGAAGTGTCGTATTCTGATCTCGCCATGCTCCAGATCTGCAGTTCTGCTTTGACTCAGACATTCACTCAACTCTCATGCAAATGGTCAAAAGGGTGAGAAAGACTAACGTATTAAGTAGGTAATTGTGCAAGAGTGGGTGTAGGCACAGAGCAAGAAAATCCACCAGGTGAAGGTTGCCATATTCACACTCATCACGCAACGCCTCAGGGATAACCATTTTGCATACCCCGAGAATGCCAAATCAATACTATCTTACCCCTTATATCAGTATTTTAATCTCCTTGCACTCAAAACATGTAAACTTGCCTCAATGTGCCAGCTGCAGAGGGAGTCAGCCATGAAGACTATTGCCACAATAAAACTCATAACCAAGCTTTGATTCTTAACAATGCAAGAATCTCAGCCGTATTTTGGGACATTCCTGTAGAAAAATCTCCGTCAAACATTTCAAAGCCAACTCTTCTTGTTAGAACTACAATCCATTTCCCTCCCATCATCACTTTAGAAAATCCAGAAATGAGGTTTTGTTATACTACTAACATACTGACAACAATTTAACGCAATTCAATAAAGCTCTCTTCTTCTATTGGAAACCAGTATGTTCTACATGCAGGCAGAATTGCTTTATAGATTATACTGCTTTTGATGTCATCTTTGATCAGATTTACTCCTTAACTTCAATAGAGCTATTTCAGAGCAGCACCTGCCCAGATGACATCAGAATCAAGACCAACACATTAACATTTTTTAAATTTGTACATTGACTGGGAATATTTGTCCCTGATTGCAACAGCTGTAAATGAGCAGACAAATGTCTTCCTAAAAATAAACAAAGTGCAGCATTAGCAGCACATCCTTCCCACAAGCTGCACTTTTGCATATTAAAAATTTATGAAGTACAAAACTCACCCAGCATTGTACAAGACAAACCAAGACCCAGTCTCTGCCCCAAAGAGCTAACTTACAGGATCTTTCACAAGCAGTATCTATGAACATCCAGTTTATGTGCTCCATTTCCCTGTCATAGGAAGACAAGTTAGAGAAGAATTAACTGACACAGAGAGATGAAAGACCTATATAGAGCATATGATTAGCAGAACACAGAAGAGAACCAACAATTTTGGTTACCATGCCCCAGTATTAGCCTTGTGATCTCCTAAAGGATGTAATATAGACAGTGTCACTCCAGCAGAAAG
This sequence comes from Haliaeetus leucocephalus, assembly GCF_000737465.1. Taxonomy (NCBI): domain Eukaryota; kingdom Metazoa; phylum Chordata; class Aves; order Accipitriformes; family Accipitridae; genus Haliaeetus; species Haliaeetus leucocephalus. The sequence continues at coordinate 1,198,742 of NW_010973420.1, forward strand.
TGGCAGCCTTGGTCTGAACTGTTTTGTATATGTAGATTCCTGCCTTTCACTTGCTTTCAAAAGAGCATCTTGATCATGGTCCCATGAGTATACAATATCATGAAAGAAACACACCTAGTACAACTGTGATTTATAAGCACACATTCAAACTATCTCATTTAAACTGTAACTTCAATGCAAACTATCACCAATCAACTATGGTTAGGTACCAACAACATGCTGTGGAACACTTATTTTAATACAAACCTTTGCTTTTCTTTCATTTTCTATTCTAAAAAAGTTTACAATGTCCAAAGGATGAAACAATATAAGTTAACATAAGTGACCTAGGAGCAGAAACTAGAATGAGTCTGGCACAGATCCTAATGCTATCAGCTTCAGGATTTCTTGCAAGCTTTTAGTCTGGGGGTGCATTGCCATAAGCAGTGTAATGTTTCCTTTGCCACTACCACTCAATCCTGCAGAGTGCAAGTTTATTAAGGGCTGCATTTTGACTAATGGTACATCATATAACATTAAAAACATTTTCTGGTTTTGCAATATTTTTAAGAGAAGCAAGATAATGCATTACAATCTAGGCCCCACTGGTCATTAAACTTTTGATCTCTTCACAGTTCCTGTAGACTAGCAAATTAATCCAGCTGATAAAAGACTGGAGTTAACTACCAATGCTAGAAGGAACTTTTAATTTTTAAATGAAATTCCCTTGTGCCAGTAAACCTTCTGTTGGTTATTTCTACTTCTTTTTCAGACCAATTCAACTATAGTTGTCTTATGCAGAGCTGGGTATGTGGTCAGAGTTCAGCAGCAAGAAAAAAATGATACTGTGTAACATAGGCTAATACTTCTGAAGTCAGAAAATATTAGCTACATACAAGGTGATATTGGAAAAAAACACCCCAAACCCAAGAAATTTCCAAAAACCCAGCAAAACCTCAATGTGTTCTTCAGCAAGAAACCTGCTCAGAGGAGTACAAAACCTCACACAAACCCAGCAAGCACTTTGCTTGGCAACTGACTAAATCTGCTGCTTTATTCCTGGATGCCTGAGGAAGATTTTTAGCTGGTGACAGATTGTCATCTGCTGGCAAGGGAGAACAGGGATGCTCAGGATGCCACTTTTCTTCATAACTATCCAAATCCCCTGTGACAAACTGGACTTCAAGCCAAACAAATACACAGTTCTCTTAATATCTGCAATGGAAGATTTGTAGGGCAAGAAACAGATTCTCCAAAGCTGGTAGGCAATAGCATGCTGAGATATGCTGTTAAAGCCTGCAGAAGAGGCATGGAAGAAAACAAGGTATAACTTTTCAACATATCCAGGTGAAGGAGCAGGGGCAGATAGATGCCCTTTACATAGCGGTTTCTGAAGTATTCTCCGAAACAAGGTGCAGGGAAAGGGGCATGGCTTTTGTCTGTATGGGTGACAGCATCCTTTTAGTTTAATCAACTTGTACAAGAAGAGCAAACAACTTGTTTTATCACCACAACAATTTGCTTTTCCTGTCTCTCATTTTTTCAAAACTCTTTTGCTCCTATTATATCTGTAGGTGCACCTGGCACTTCTGTACACAGTGCCCTGAAAGCCACTCAAACAAATTTGTTTTGACATCCTTTGGAGAAGAACAGAATGAAAGAGTTCTACAATTTCTACGTAAGGAGAAATTAATTTGTTTGCAGAATGACTCCACGGACATGTAATAAGCTGAGGCATGACCAGGAAATACTGAGGCAGAATTTCAACTTGGGGCAGTGCCTCCACTGGAGAGCTGCCAGATAAAAGACTATCTGGAAAGGGGGAAAGGATGGAAGGAAGATTAATTAAAAAAATAAGTCAAATCCAGGAAACCATAATTTATGGCTAAATGGAAAAGAAAGGCCTGATTTTGCCATAATTATAAAATGGAGTGATGATACAGAAAAGGCTGAAAGCTGCTACTGGTAAGTAAAGGATCACAAGGTCCAGACAGAGAACCTGGGAGGAAACACTCTATAGCCATCTCCTCTGGAGTCAGCAAAATAGTGATAAAATCATGTTTACAAACACACTTCCTGAATACATTCATCTAAAAATACAGTTTTTAGAGCAATAAACTTCCCAGAGAAAAGTGTCCTGACTGGGGAGACATTGGTGTGCCTCTGCCTGTGCACATACAGTTTTGGATTGAAGAGCGAGAATGCCACAGGAGAGCACGCAGTGCAGCTGGCACATGATTACTTCAATGCATGTACAGGGAGGTGATAAATCATTTAGAGCTTCAGGGATTAGGGACTCCTGCCAAACCCTCAAAAATGCTTGAAACTTGATAAGAAAGACAGAAAGACAGAGTCAATACTATGTAAGCTTTATTTCTCTAACATGGGCAATATTAATAAAAAAAAACCAAAACAAACCCCAGACTATTTTATACAATTTATCCCATGCTTCATTATTATACACAACTTGAAAAAACATCAGATAAAGCTGATATTAAATCCCAAGTTTGTGCATCCAATTATTTTATTGAAATCAGATGGTTTATATGTAGAAGTTGCCCTTTATGATTTTCCTGCTATTATGGCAAGGGAAAGGGGATGCTTATGAGATACCCCTGGCATAAATTTGAATCCCATTAAGATAATCTTCAAAAACTGTTTTCAAAATGGAAATAAACAAGGACTCCTGAACCAGCCAAAGCAGCAATAACTTGCTTTGCTAGAAAAGCTCCCGTTTTTAGTACCAAAGCTGAAGAGTTACATGTTAGGGGATATCTGAGCAAATCAGCTTACTGCCAGTGAAATTCATGTTGGTCAAATTCATGTTATTCTGTTGGGTTAGCAGGAACACTCTTGTCCCTTGACCTGCAAGTTTCTATTATAGCTTATACAATTAAATGTGAACTCCCTGTTTGGCACCTGTTAACACCTGGTGTTTAGGCATATAGACAAGTCCTGTTTAGCCACATGCTTGACTGATCCTGTAATATGTAAGTAATATTGCAGTGCTTGTTAGTCATAGAGTTTCACTCGCTGGCAGGCAAAACCACAGAAATTCAGACTCATTGGCAGTCAGAGCCCCTAAAAGGTGGTGTGAAATGCCTGGTGAGTCTGGCCAATGTCCTGTTTAGTTTGGTATTATCTCTCCAGTTGTGGCAAAAGGAAGCGTTACTTAGACAACATGTGCAAGCCCAGCCACTTTCTACAGGCCATTCCCCTTGAACATCCCTGACATCCACAGCTCTTGTACTGAGGCTGTTAAGGAGACATCCCTGCCATGTCCCCAGTAGCTTGCCCATGAATTTGTCTTTGCCTTTGTAAAACAGCTGATAGTTTTTGTCTCCACCATTGCCTGGGGCAGCCGGTTCCAGAAGGTCACTACCTGCTGTGTAGAGAAGTATTCCCCCTTTCAGTTTTAAGTTGGTCTTACAGCATTTTCTTCAGGTGTTTCCTAGCACTAGTGTTGCAAGATTTGGTGAACGGTGCCATACTTGATTCATCCACCACAATTCAGGATGTCCTTCTGGGATGATAAATCCCTCCCAAAAGAATCCACAGAAAGCACAGCAGAACATGCAAGTGACAGGAGCTCCTATGATCCTTGCCCAAGTCATACACAATATTAATTCCACAAGACATTCCAGCACAGGAAATAAACATATTTACGTTTTCCTGTGTCTGGTAATATGTAATGGGAGCTGTGATCACAATCTACTGATAGAGAATTGTAGAATGGTTTGGGTTGGAAGGGACCTTAAAGATCACCTAGTTCCAGCGCCCCTGCCATGGGCAGGGACACCTTCCACTAGACCAGGCTGCTCAAAGCCCCATCCGACCTGGCCTTGAACCCTTCCAGGGATGGGGCATCCACAGCCTCTCTGGGCAACCTGTTCCAGTGCCTCACTACCCTCACAGTGAAGAACTTCTTCCTTACAGCTAATCTAAATCTACCCTCTTTCAGTTCAAAGCCATTACCCCTTGTCCTATCACTACATGCCCTTGTAAAAAGTCCCTCTCCAGCTTTTTTGTAGGCCCCCTTTAGGTGGTGGAAGGTTAGATAGGCTACAAGGTCTCCCTGGAGCCTTCTCTTCTCTGGCCTGAACAACCCCAACTGCCTCAGCCTGTCTTCATAGGAGAGGTGCTCCAGCCCTCTGATCATCTTCATGGCCCTCCTCTGGACTTGCTCCAACAGGTCCATGTCCTTCTCATGTTGGGGGCCCCAGAGCTGAATGCAGTAGTCCAGGTGGGGTCACATGAGAGCAGAGTAGAGGGGGAGACTCACCTCCTTTGACCTGCTGGTCACGTTTCTTTTGATGCCGCCCAGGATACAGTTGGCTTTCCGGGCTGCAAATGCACATTGCTGGGTCATGTTGAACTTTTTGTCAACCAACAGCCCCAAGTCCTTCTCCTCAGGACTACTCTCAATCCATTCTCTGTCCGGCCTGTATTTGTGCTTGGGATTGCCCCGATCCATGTGCAGGACCTTGCACTTGGCTTTGCTGAACCTCATGAAGTTTGCACGGGCCCACCTTTCAAGCCTGTCAAGGCCCGTCTGGATTCCATCCTTTGCCTCCAGCACGTTGGCTGCTCCACACAGCTTGGTGTCATCAGCAAACTTGCTGACGGTGCACTCAATCCCACTGCCCATGTTGCCGACAAAGATGTTAAACAGTACCAGTCCCAATACTGACTCCTGAGGAATGCCACTGGTCACTGGTCTCCACTTGGACATTGAGCTGTTGACCGCAACTCTTTGAGGGTGACCATCCAGCCAATTCCTTATCCATCGAGTGGTCCATCCATCAAATCCATGTGTCACCAATTTAGAGAGACAAGGATGTCATGCTGGACAGCGTCAAATGTAAGCAGTCCAGGTAGATGATGTCAGTTTCTCTCCCCTTATCCACCAACGCTGTAACCCCGTTGTAAAAGGCCACCAAACTTGTCAGGCACAATTTGCCCTTAGTGAAGCCATGTTGGCTGTCACCAATGACCTCCTTATTTTCCAGGTGCCTTAGCATAGTTTCCAGGAGGATCTGCTTCTTGATCTTGCCAGGCACAGAGGTGAGACCTAGCCTGTAGTTCCCCAGGTCTTCCTTTTTTGCCTTCTTAAAAATGGGGGTTATGTTTCCCTTTTTCCAGTCAGTGGGAACTTCCCTGGACTGCCATGACTTCTCAAATATGATGGATAGTGTCTTAGCCACTTCATCCACCAGTTCCCTCAGGACCCGTGGATCCGTCTTATCAGGTCCCATAGACTTGTGCACCTTCAGATTCCTTAGCTGGTCTCAAGCCTGATCTCCTACAGTGGGTGGTTCTTCATTGTCCCAGTCCCTGCCTTTGCATTCTGCGTCTTGGGCAGTGTGGCTGGAGCACTTGCTGGTGAAGGCTGAGGCAAAAAAAGTCACCGAGTACCTCAGCCTTCTCCATGTCCTGGATAATCATGTCTCCAGCTTCCTTCTGGAGAGGGCCCACATTTGCCCTAATCTTCCTTTTATCACCAACGTACTTATAGAGGCTTTTCTTATTGCCCTTGACATCCCTGGCCAGATTTAATTCAATCAGGGCTTTGGCTTTTCTAACCTGATCCCTGGCTGCTCAGACAATTTCTCTGTATTCCTCTCAGACTACCTGTCCTTGCTTCCATGCTCTGTAGGCTTCCTTCCTCGTGGAGTTCATCCATGAGCTCCTTGTTCATCCATGCAGGCCTCCTGGCATTTTTGCCTGACTTCCTCTTTGCTGGGATGCATCGCTCCTGAGCTTGTGGAGGTGACCCTTGAACATTAACCAGCTTTCTTGGGCCCCTCTTCCCTCCAGGTCTTTATCCCATGGTACTCTACCAAGCAGATCCCTGAAGAGACCAAAGTCTGCTCTCCTGAAGTTCAGGGTAGTGAGCTGGCTGTGCACCCTCCTTGTTGCCCTAAGGATCTTGAACTCCACTGTTTCATGGTCACTGTAGCCAAGGCTGCTCCCGCTCCACGTAAAATACTCGTCAGTGGCCACAGGACCAACACAGCCCCCTCAGCTGTATACATGAAGCAGCAGGGCAAGATGCAGGGCAGGTTAGAAACACCCAAAGAAACTGCCCAGATCTAGCTAATGAGAGCAACTAAACGAAGAGAGTGGTCTTTACTGCTACCTAACTCAGACCAGCATCAGGTCTGTCGCTATTTGCAATATACAGAACAGTGGTGGTTCAGTACTGACACAGAAAGGTACATTACTTCCCTAGAAATATGATTTTCTACAAGATTTAATAAGCTGTTGAGAGTTCTTGCCTGTGTGTGCATTTTACCCCAACTTGATGTGAAGTATGAGGAAACTGAGGGCTGTTACTGGGTCATTCAAAAGTGATATACATTGTTCCATACTGTTCTAGGTCTACATTAAATTCAGATGAATATTGGCTAAAATGCTAAGCAGCTGGCAGTGTGGGATGGGGCCTTTTTTTGGAGCTTCAGAGAATCTTACAGAATCTTAGTGAAGGAAACAGAATCCAGTGGTTACTGCCCGATGGGTAGAAAGTTGGTCAGATGCCCCTTTCTGATGTAGGAGAAAGTCAATTAGAAAGATTAGAAAGGAATGTAATTCAAACAGTAATACGCACCTTATCCAATGTCCACAGCAACTAGCAAGCTAAATTATGCTACCTCAACAGCAGTACAATTTTTTTTGCATATACACATATAAGTTATTCTTGAAATACAAAATGAGATCAAATATTCAATTAATACAAGTACATGAAATATCTGTCGAACACAAGGATTCCACACCATGCAAAGTTCTGTCACACAACATACATGAAATGCAAACCACATCACAAATGTTATGCTAATCTTCAAAAAGGACAGACTAGTGGTTTCTCCAAGTGAAATGTGTTTTTGAAATTCAAAGGGTGGTCTTTATGATTTCACATATTGCCTGAAGTGCTGTATGCTCATAGGTCTAGGGCACACAGAACTAAATCAGTTTTCAAGTGATTACAAAGGAGGACTTTGTCCCGTAGTGTGAGAGTCTGTATACTCTGTACCAGTCTGACCATATTTACCATAAGGATTGTGCCACCACTGTGGTGTCAATATCAAGCCATACCCCAACCACATTGGGGGAAAGGTAAAGGCAATAAGATAAAAATAATTACATCTCTTCATAAGTCTTGTGAATACCTAACACGTGACTCAACTGGCCGTACCAGCAGAACTGCTTTAGTGTAGATGCACAAGAGTGCTTTTGTCCAAAGAGCGCACTTTGCTTGTGAAGCGTGTTCTTATTATAGCAAATTGCTGCCAGTACAGTTAGTAAGACAGATGTTCACACAGCAAACATGGTTTGGCTATGTATATATCTGTTCCCAAACTGCTTGTTATTGCCATTATGGTGCAGTTTGCTGTCCCCACCATCTTTGCCAGCTGGAGAGGATCATACGAACTCTTCACACAGGCAAGGTCAGCTAGGCTGGCTCCAAACCAACAGCAAGGGAGATTTACTTGACTGGGTTGATTTTGCCAAGCAGAACAGGAAGAGTTTGCACAGCCCCTTGTGTCAGCATAACGATGGGAAGGTGCCTCCCAGGTGTTGGTAGAAATTGATGGTGGGAACATTAAGCCAGTCACTTGCTCCACTGAGATTCAGAACTAAATGTCTGTGTATGGTCGGAGAACATTTTGTTTATATGTGATGTCCACATCAGTATAAGCATATTCGACCAAGAGGTCAGTTCCCAAAAGTCATTGTAGTTGAGGATGATTTACTGAATACAAGAAAATTTCAGTTCCAAAAGAAGTGCTCAACATATTGTTTTACATATTCTAGTATTAAAGAAAATGAAGTCTAGCACTGCCGCAGCAGTTTCTGACCAAGACTGAACTCTGTAATGCCGTATAAAGGGCTATTCTCTTACATGTAAAATACACATACCTTCCATGAATGTTAAACTACAGAGCTGAGCACTAGGATTTTTCCACACCCCTGTTATGGATAACTGCGTATCTTAGCCATTCAGTGTGGCACTTGCCAGCACATCAAGCAACCTGAAGGAGGGACTTGTCACGCTGTCAAACGCATTGCCCCACTTGTCTGTGGAGAAACTGCTGCGTCTTTTCAAAGTAATGATTTGCTCCATCCCATAAAAGTAAAGAGAAAGTGAAGATGAAAAACAGTACTTTAAAAGTGGAAATTAGAACTGTAGTAAAGCAATTTCCTTTTGAAAAAAATTACAATTGCTCAAGGCATAGGAACAAAGTGGCAAATCCTATTCCCCAAAGTATTGGGATCACTAGCAAAACCAAAGTAACGTTGCATCTCTGCACCTACAAAACAGCTGCCTAGCAAGTAAAGACAGCTCCTGTTTCATTAGCACCAAGCATTGTTCAGGTGCTTGTCAGCCTTGCTTTCCTCTTCAAGAGCTTGAAACTGTAGAATGCGAACACCATTGCTATAATTTGCTGGTCTTTCGCATAAAAGGCACATTTTAGGTAATAACGAGGACTTAGGTCCTGACATAAAATGTCTTTATAACTACCTTGATTTTCAATCCCAAACCAACTTCAGAGGCCAGAGCCCTGACTCACAGTGATAATTTGTTCTGCTACCAAGAGATTTTGTTTTTTCTGCTCTTTCCACACCCACACATACAGTCTTAGGCTGACTCATTTGAGACTGGTAACAGCACTTATCTGGACTCTGCACGGCCACGTATGGTTGAGTGACCACATATCTTTATTCTGTTTAATCTAATAAAAGAACAAATTCCCTAGATTTCCTTCAACATCCTCTTCCTTAGAAGAGCACACTTCAGCAGCCAAGACACTAAAGCAAAGGTCTGTTTAGCCTCAGGAAAGTGCATACAATACCTGCCTGCCTTCCAACTTGCTTGAGCTTGTGCTGTTTTCCTCTGTGGTCATGAAATAAAATTAAAGATCAATTTAACCGCCTGGAAGAAACAAACCTATAAATAAGTAGTCATAAAACCTAGAAGACAAGGCAGGAAGAAACAAAATCTAACGAAAAAGAATAGAGGCTGAAAAATTTAATTCCAGAACTAACTAAAGAAAAAGCAAACTTACTATTGAATAGTTCTGGGAAAGAAAGCAATTTACAATTTTTCCTGGAAGCACTTGTCAGTCATACATATGCTCCTGAAAAAGGCAGATTCATATATCTTAGGGTATGGTTTGTTCACTTCTATGAAAACTAGGAGTCCCTAACTTGAAGAGTTTACAGTCTAAGAGTGTGTTCACAGTGCTGTCATAGGTGTGACGCTTTTTGTCTTCTAAACAAACAATGTTTCATTAGTCAACATCTACATAAGTAATTAACCATTCTCCAAAAACTCCTGAATGAGGATAATATCGCCCAATAAATTATAACACAAACTCCGTATTTGCAAAACCATGTGCAACTGCTGGAAGAAGTTCTTATTTGACCTGTTCTAATCAGATTGTAAAACCATTATAGAAAAGGTACAAAGGAACTGACCTGTAACTCAGATGGTTTTGGGGAAAAGTGCTGGATGGGTTATACTTAAATAATTTTTTCTTTGTATATTGTAAGAAAACTTACATTGCCAAGCTAAAAGCATTGCTTCATTAAATCAGTGACAAAGTTCCTATTAACGTCACTAGAACCAGGATTCATTCTCATCGACGTAGAATAAGAATCTTACCCAAAATCCACGTTATTAATAAACATTGACAACTAATAAAGACAGAAAGGCCACTCATTGCCACAAGAAAGAAAATACGTAGTGGAACCCAAAGGCACCTACATGCATATCCTTCTTCAGGACAGCAATTACAGTCTTAGCATAGATTAAGCAACACGTTCAAAGGGTGAGGAAGAGGGAAATCATAATATTACTCAATTCTTTTGCAGAGCAATTTCTTTTCTCTAGTTTTCAATGTTTATTTTAGAGATTTAATGTCAGATATTCCAAACTGCAGTTCTGACACTTCTTGAGCTTCATGGATAACTTATTAACCTGCTAGATAGAAAATTTTTTAACCTCAAATAAAAAACTGGATTGTCTGATTTCTTGATTGGCTGACTGCCTGTATTCCAAGTCAAGCTAAACTTGTATGCATAGACCTTGAAGTGTCTACTCGGTTTGGGTGGGGAATTCTCTGCAGAGCACATATCCCAAGGGGTAAACATTTGTTGCTGTTTTTACTGCTTGCTGAGTGAGTTTTCTTCATTGCTGATTTGCAACATGACAAAAAACAAAGAATAACTCAGAATAAGAAGTACCAAGACAGAAACAACTTCTGTCTCTTTCCTTAGGGTAATAAAGTGTCTTGACTGTTCACTAAACACTGAGGCTGTAAAGCATCAAGATTTTGTATGTTAGATGTTTTGCTGATTCAAAAGAATCTTTTAGTGTCACTTTCAAGTGACACTGAAAACTCTTCTGTCTGGTACACAGGTTTGGTTTTTTTTTTTCCCAGCAAGAAAAAAATAAATCCTTACAAATAGATCAGAAATTTCTCCTAATTGTTTTTTTGGGGGGAAAAAAAAAAAAAGGTTAGGACATTTCCTTCATCTTAAAGAGAATCCATACCCCCAGGTAGGTAGCACTGTGTGGTAGCAATAAGAAGCAATTTATTAGGGTTCCTTCAGGACTGTTTCTTCAGGTGTTCCACCTGGCAAAAAAACCCATAAAAAATGGCTTGCTTCCTCAAAGTTTTGTCAAATAGTGAGCTTGCATTTTGCTGTTCTGTTACAAGATCATAACATCTAAGGGGAAAAAAGGAAATAACCAAAAGACTAAAAGTGCAAGAAGAAATAACTGTTTCTATACAGTTTTTCTCCCACCACTTACTAGAGTTCTGCTATTGATCACAAACAATAAGAAAAAAGGAAATATGAAACACAGTACCATTTGACTTTTACTTTTAGATAATACTGATTCCAGAAGAATCCTTCCATGCCAGGCTCCTAAACCAGCACAGATACAACCTTATCCCACAGTATTTAGCCATAAAAAGAGATAGAAAGGTCACAGGTGTATCACCAAACACTTCTTTGCTGCAGATGGGAGAAAGATCCTCAAAATAAGGTATGCTTGGTAAATGAACTAGGGAAAAATCTATGCACAACAGGAAGAAACCAAATTTATTCGTCCAATGCACAAAACAGCAAAACCGGCTTTTTGATTATGGGATGAACTTTCACTTCTGGTTGTTGGCTCTGAGCAACTTAGTCAACATTTAAAATTGTATAAATAAATAATTATCAAAGGATTCATCCATAGACAATGCCACCTTAAGGCAGTTCCTCTCAAATCATCATGTCTACAGATTCTTGCATTTGAAGTACCAAGAGCCTGTTTTTATTCAACTACCAAATGGCTTTATCTTTGTGCAAAAAAATTTGTTTGTTTGTTTGTTTTTTTAAATCTTTCCCCTTCACACTACAACCCTCTGCCAGCCCTGCTGTGTCCTCCTGCTGTGTCCTCTCCAGGTGTGCATACAGCTGAGCCATAGGAGCCTGCAGACTCTACAAGGCTGTATCCCTGCCACAGGGCTTAGCAGTTCCTCAAATGCTGATCCTTCTACCTGTGCAAAACTGCAATTTTATGAAGTCATCTTAAGACAGAACTTAAGTTACTTAAGACAGAAGAGTCTTAAGTAATGAACTTCTTTCAGAATATTTGTTCAACTATCTATCTATATTTATGAAAGCAGAGGTGAGACTGAGGAGGGGCAGGGGAACTTCAAAGCTCCAAGCCACAGGTCTCTCTGAGATTTTTGCAAAAACCACCTGAGGAAATATGTCAAGTGGTGGGTGTTATGCAGTGATTTTTCATTAATTTTAATTGCTGTCATTCTATAGGATAGTGAGCATCCTCAGTCCTTTGCCTCCAAATTGCACTGGGATTTTTGCCAAATTTCTTCTCCTCTTTGGTTCCCTCAAGCAGTATTTAGTAATGGAAGCGCTTTAACATGTTTAAATAAGAAGTGTAAATGCCAAACACTTCTGAATGAGAAGGAACCTGTATCTTAAATGGCATATGAAGCCTTTATTCATAATTCTATAAACTAAAAAACTGGACTATTTGGGATCAAATGTAAAGCTTGATCAGGCTTGAGAAGAGAGTAGATGGAACATCCCCATTTAAGGAAAAGCAAAACAAAACACAAAGGAACTCTAACTTTTCATAACCATTAATAGTCCATACTGGGGGTGGAGGTGGAAGAAGAGACAAAAACCCACAATCAATTCCCTTGACGGTAGCTTATTGTTTTACTTTTAAAAAAATAAAATATTGTCTGCACCAGATTTGCAATACACATGACCTAATAACAATAATAATCTAGTCCTGGCTTCCCTGAGCCATGATGACTCCAGATCCCATTCTCCTCTCACATCCCCCAACAACCATATGAGAACTGCTTTTCAAACTCAGACATCTTTGTTGCAGTGCTCCTTTTCAGATAAATTAATATGACAGGGCAGAAGTCGCATGCCTGCACAGAACACTCACAATGACCTGTGTTTGGACCTAGCCAGATATGAGCCATGGCCAATCCAGAAGTAGCACAGCCACATTAGCATGGTTTTGAGCCCAGATTAGGTGCCTACCTCCTAGGAGGCAAGCAAAAAAAAACAAACAAAAAAAAAACGTGAAAAAGAAACCATCAAACCAGAAGTATCATCTTGGGAATGATCATCAATGGCTTGAGAACAAATCTTACTGGTTTGTGAAGCAAAAATTTCATTAAAGCACGAATGCTAACTGGGAAGCTTAGAGGCAGCAGCCCCAACACTTCAATTTCCCATTCTTCCACTTGGATAGCAGCTGGTGGGGCAGAGGTGGCAGTTCCATGTCAATTAGAAGTATCTTATGATAGCTGTGGTGTATTTGCCAAAATAGAGACTTTCTTTTCCAAAAAAGCAGTATTTGTGAAGATTCACTTGAATGAGACTTTTATACAGATTTGCTGCATCAAGCATTCCAAACAAAATTATTCCTCAACAAAAAGCAGAAGTCAGACTTCCCCATGACAGTCAGTTTAACTTCAGAGATATTCCCCACTTCTAAAGGAGAAATCCAATGAACAAACATCCACTAATTTTCCTTAGCTTTCCACAGTTAACCAAATAGCAACTCACCATTTTTTTTCCCCGGTTTATATTCTTCCAGCCCCACAAGCGAAACTCATCCACAAGCTCAGTCATTTTTCGTGTTAACAAATCTCAGTAGAAAGGGGAATACCTTCCACCCTCCACAAAATGTGCCAGCTTGGGATCTTAAGTAAATATAGTTACCATTTCTTTCCAAATGCACCTACATTATCTTCTCAAAGCTATTCCAGTCGAAAGAAGTCCTTCACCTATACCTCTTAACTCTCTTTGTAGAAAGGCTTCTTGTCATGCTTGCCTGGCCCCAGGCATGCTTTGCCCCACCTTCCCTATTTCTCCTATTCAATTTAGGTAAAAGCCAGTTGTGTGCCAGACCCTGGGCTTTCACAACACCTTTTGCTCAATGTTTCCTACAAAGAGCCTCCTGAAGAGCTTGCTCTCCATCTGAAGAGGAGGGTTTGGTTTTGGTTTTTTTTAGGGGGTGTCTCTGCGTGTGTGTTTGGGGTTTGTGTGTCCTGTCCCCACAACTGCAAAGTTCTCCCTGCATCATCACCAGCCCAAGGAAATCTGCCATTGTGCAGTTAGATAGTCTCTTTGTGGTACGATTTTCCCACAACTACTCAAAATCTTGGGTATACAAAGTGAAATTTTGGCAGAAAACACGTGCTAGAGACTATTTAGAGACCTAAATTTAACAGAGATACATCCAAGGCTGAGTTACAACTCAGTTACAGAAGTACCCTTCAATGTTTAGAATGAAGATACAAGAAGGGATTTTCTCATTCACTCTCCAAGTTGTTTTTCACCTATAAAATATATCTAGTTGTCTTGAAACTAAATTTGGCTATTTTTAATTCAGTTTAAATTCATTAACTAGTGCTGTATAGTGGACAGAGTCAGTGAGTGAATACCACCAACCTCATGGATACATTGTCCTTCCTTCTCACACTGCAATTACTAGTTTAAGTCACCCCAAATGGATTTGGCCTGAAATCTCCTTCATTTTCTACCTGACTTAGAACAGTGATATCAAGCCAAACTCCACCACATACCACATGGGCCTGTCACAGCTTCCAGGCTGTGCAATACCTTGCAGCAAGGCCCTGCTTGTACATCTTTGAATATGGAAGACAAGTTGATCAAGGTAGTTTATGGACAGCACAAAAAGAGAAAGTTTACCTGCCACCTGCAATGAAACAGTGGTCTGGGAAAAGCAATGAATGCTTTCATGCAATAAAGAGCTGTCCCTTCAGGTATTTAAATTGAAATCTGAATTGAATTTCTGTCTTTAAAGTGAAATCTCATCCAAAGACACAACTTGCATTGCTTGAAAAAAACCCAACAACCAACCCACTCTCCACCCCTCCAGATTTCAACAATAGCTTTATTTTTCATTTTTCTGACCAAAAATCAGAGTGGAAAATGAGTTGAAATGAATTTGTTTGAGATAAAAGATCTCTGTTTGGGGGGCTGTTAATCATTCCATTAAAAAAAAATCAGAATTATGTTATTTCAGAACAGAAACTACAACAATTCAACTTAAAAGCTTTGGAATTATTCTTTTTTGACCCTTCTAAAGGTTTTACTGGTGTCAGTTCTTGGCTGAAATATTTACTTGAAACTATTGAATCTAGCTGTGGTCTGTGTGTTGAAGTGTCCCTTAGGCATTCATTTAGTTCTGGTCACACCAGAATTTCACCTTTGTTACTTGCTAGGTCTGATTATGGTCTTCAAGACAGACGCATTTTCAACACTAAAGAGAAGGAAGATAATAGTATAGTCTGGAAGTGGAAATTCTTACAGACATAGCCACAGAGTACAAGAGATTCATAAAGATCTTGAGTGGCATGTGATAACAATGTGTCCGAGATTTTAGATATAAACCAATGAAGTCTGCATTATAAGGAAACAGATCAGGACTTTTTCAGGGGATATGGGAAGAACAACAGAAGGTAGCCTCCCTGTTCTCTTTGGGTCACATTTGATAATGCAGAGATGAATTTTCTGTAGGGAGGGAATATTTCACTATGCAAGTATTTCATATGAGTATGTGGTAGTCAGTGTAATATTTAAATGGTACAAACTGGACCTGAAATGGTTCTGCATTCTCTATTAAAAAGGTAGTACAGAAGAAGCACAGAAAATATCATTACCTTCCCCCATTCCCATGCTGTACTCTCTTTTGTTACAGTTTCCACACAGATCCACAGATAAAACATTAATGAGAACTCTTCATATTCACCTTAACAACAGTATAAATCCTTGTACTAATGAGGAGCACGGAGAACTTTTTATATCAAGCTGTGGTGTTTGTTTACCTTTGCATGACGTATTAGAGCCCAACCTCCGTGAAATATATATCAAGGTCACTCCTTTACTGGTATTCTCTGTAGTTGTTTGGCACTGAGATTTGGACATGTGAAGAGACGCATCTTTCAGCATCAGCAGATTTAGAGAATACATGCTCTGCTTTGAAATACAGGAAAATTGATCCTGCAGGGCTGTTTACTTCATCAACATACCTTCAAGTGCTATCAGGGCACCTGCATGTTGCGTAATTGCTATTTCTCTCTCAACCAAACATCAGCAAAATTTGTAGTAGGTAAAGGTATAATCATAGGGAGTGCTACAGCCAATTTTCACAGTTCATATTTAAAAAAAAGAAAAAAGCTAATTAGCAAGATCTATTCTGGAGCCTACCTGCTCTCTTCCTTTATTACATGCCCTCTGAACAGGTATTAGCTTTGGAAAGGTAGCTTATTTGAGCACATGTGATAACCTGGTACATACATATACTTTCCTTTGTGTTAAGCTTTCATACAAACACTCACATAAAGCCTTATTTAGAAATACTCTGTCTTCCCCAGTATTTTGTGGAAGCTAGTTTTGTCTGCATGGGTTTGGCACAACAGAACAAAGCAAAGCAGTCTGAGCAGTAGTATGTTGCCCTTCACAAATTTTTTACCCAGCTGTTTTCCTAGCTCAGTTGATGAGGCCTTAAAGTCTCACAGCTGTTTAGGGAAAAAAAAAAAAAAAAAAGTGCTCTTCTCCCACTGAGGGCAGCTTTGAGTTGAGCTTGTGACTGTGCAGTTAAGCCAGTGACCAGGCATGACCAGTCATCACTGGCATCAACCAAGGATTAAAAACCAGGTCAGCCTTCATTAGCCAAGTGTCAGACAATTGCAGATTACCTGCATTGAAGCAAAGCAGCATTAGGTCAACACACAACACCACCAGATGGAAAGCATTTCCAAAAAGTTATACACTTAATAAGGACTTTAGTTAAAAAAAAAAGTAACAGTTTGGAGACTACTCTACATTCAAGACTACAGATTTTAAAGGAGGAATTAAGCATTTCTATCCCTATTTATGGCTAAGCAAACCCATAAAGCACAGACACATGGAAAGATTTATCTGTAGTCACCTTACTGACTCATGACAGATTTTGAAACCACACCAGGTCTTCAGTTTAACACGCAAGGCCTGAGTGACACTACATCACTTAATACAGCCACTGATGTTAGGTACTCAACAGACATTTATTTAGTTTTATTTTCCTGAGCTCTTAAAATAGTTTTTTTACATGATTCATTAGCATTATTTAATTCTATGTCCACACATCCAAAGTTAGACTGTCCTATTAATTATGTTCTACTTCCTTGACCTTAATGAAGGTAATCCTCTACTCCCTGTGGTCTACAAATAGTTCCTTCCCATTGCCACAAGTTACAGCCTCCATTTCTCTAAGCAGAAGTCAAAGCTAACACAGCAGCAGTCACTCTACTAGGAATGCCTCCTTTGCAGGAAATGCTACATTTTCATAGCACAGTTAAGCTCCACAAGCAAGATTGAGCTTCCTTTACTCTTTCTGCCTGCCTATCACCTCTCACATTTCTTGGCAATTTCATGCCAAGTTTTGTACTGTATTGATCTATACATAATGAAAACTAGTAGAGCTAATCTAGGAAGATAAAAATGCAATGAGATTTCATCAAGGAGTTAATTTTTTCTATACATTCCCAAAGAACTATACAAACCTTGAAATTCTTTGTTTAGAAGACTTTTTCCCTCTCATTTTTTGACTCACATTAATACAACAACTTCCTTGACCTGACCTTGTCCAACTGTTCTTTTTAAAACCCACTATGGTAGACTATGAGATGCAGCAGTGTTATTGCTCCACAGAAGGCTCTGATCCTCATTGGTGGACAAACATGTGCTGCGTTTTCTGTATCCATAAGACAAAAGCTTTAGGAAAAAAACACATTAGAATATTATTTTGGACCAAGTATATAAACCTATTTTTTTGAAGTGTCTATTAAATCTTTCCTTTCACCATTTCCTTCTATTCCTCATGAAATTATTTAAAAAAAACCAAAAAACAAAAAACAAACTAAAACAACAAAACCCCAAATTCTGAAGAGATTAAGAACCAACACAACTCTTCCCATCACCACACTCCAGGCGGAATGCTATGACCTAGTCTCAGAATTTGGGCTCAGTGTCTGGTTTCAGGTGCATCTTCAATTGCACATTGATAAGGTGCTGCCTGACTACCAAAATAACAAGCCATGGTTTAGCTCTGTACATAATATAATGGTGGAAAGTAAGGAGCACTTGCCAGAATGAATATGTGGATGAATAAGGATGCTTAAGGGTATGCAACAGTAAACAGATATTTCTCATGTGTCTGATCAGAGTGAAAACTATATTCCAGTTTATTACATAGCCTGCAGACATAAAAATGAATAGTAAATGTTTGAACTAGATTCAGCAATACCTACCACAATCCACTACTGAAAGAGACCTGTGCTGTCTTGCACTTCTGGATTAAGATTGTTGAATACATTGTATTTTTAGAACAGCAATGAGGATCTTTTACATTGCTCATGAAACATATGACACACAAGTTTAACCAGGGAGAACTAGTTCAGCTAGTAAAGAACTGCAACACGAGAAAAGCTGGGACTAATTCAACTTCTACGTGGCACAAGAGGGAAGTCTGCAGTCTAATTCAAGGCTATTCTGAGTCAACAGAGGACTTGCACTGATTTCACCGGATTCTACTCAAGTCTATATTGAAACCAATTTAAAAAGTTACCAAATTAGTCTCTATGGAGCAGTTTTGTGATATTTTTGTTTGTTTTTCTTTTTTTTTTTTTTAAATCTGATTCTGCTTTCCACTGAAAGTCCTTTTAAAACAACAAATCTTTCACATGTATATAACATATACAAGAGCCAGATCAAAAAAAAGTACAGATCTCCACCTTATAAAAAGTTTTGGGAATGACTACAGGAAATCCGTACGACCTTAAACATCTAGCAAGAATATATACAAAGATTGATAAACTTCTTCAGGATTAACTGATGCAGAACAACACCTGATGAAGTCTCTGGCTTCACAATCTGCTAATAACACCAAAGCACAAGAACGTAAGTATGAGTGCCAACACACATCAGCTTTATTATTTAGAGAAAGCAGAACATACATTTATCATGGGCAGCACTGACACATCAAAGTGCTGATTATATGCCACTGTAGGGCTACCCAAACTTAATTGTTCCATGGTTGTTCAACATCAATATTGCAAAAACATTGCAGACAGACCCCTGTTAATTCAAAGGAAAGGACATAGCTTTATACATCAAAGATGAGGCTGCTGGACCAGAGAGAAGACAGCAAGCAAGCAATACCAGGAAAACAAACAAACCCAGCACTTTTAACTGCTTCCCTGCCTTTTCTGTGCAGGCCTTGTTCTTACTAGCAAATAATGCCTTAAACAAAGCTGAGAGCAAAGCAAAAGCACAGTACAGGGAAGGCAGTAGAGTGTTACTGCAGACTAGCTCTAGTTACACACAAACCATGCTGAATTAGAAAAAGCAGGAGCAGGATAAAATGATCTGAGCTACCCTATCATGCTGGGAGGTTGCTCAGTTTTCTTTTAACAGTTACCACTCTGATCACTCATTAAGAGTAATTACGCTTCAGAGAGAAATAAATAAATAAAGGAAAATCCCAAACAACACATGACATACGTAGATTTATCACTTCCCAACCACCAAAAACACAGTACATATCCGGAAACCAGGAAAAGTGGCAGCATTACCCAGGACCAGACCTCCAAAGCAACAACCAAACAAAAAAAAACCTCAAAAAAGCAAGGTAGTGTGGAAAATCAACTCTTTGATGGCTATAGCACTTCAGAAATTATGCAGGTCTCCATAATCGTATAGCAGATGAAAAAAGAACAATACTATAGTCTTCATATCACTTATTTCCTAAGCATCATTATTTGACACAAGACCACAATCATAAGAAAAGGCTCAGTCCAGAGACATCCCTCCATTCCCACTCACTGTAACATACCATAATACACTCCTGCTTGGAGTCTTAGCCATGAATTTCACAACTGCTGTTTTTCCACTTGAAGGACAGGAATTGTATGTTGTGTAATCAGAGCTTTCCATATAATCAGAGCAGAAAGCTTCCCAGAACTACAGATAGCCAACAAAACTGGAAAAATAGCACCATAATACTGGATAACCCAATACCTCCACTGTATTTTCATTCTCAACAGGCTCAGGTGTAAGTGTCAATCAACAGTTGGGTTTACCCACAGCCATGGGTAAATATGGGTAGACTAGATCACAGAGAAAATGAGCAACTATTTGTAACCCAAAAGAATATCTGACAGTCAAAGCTCTTTCTCTAAAACACACAACAGCAGCTCAAAACCAGAGAGAAACTGACTGCAGAACATGTTTGCTCCACCACAATGACTGGACTACAGGAAGACATGAAGCTGTTGGCCAGAACCTGCCCTAAGCACAGAAGGTACCTACCTAGTCCTGGAAACCCCCATTTTGAATCACAGCTGAGGCAAAGAAGAAGCACTAATTTCCACCTGCACTCAGCAGCACCTGTGCCAAGAACCCACCACACCTTCAGGCCTCTCCAGGTGCTTTATTTACATCCTCTTGGCTTTCATTTAAGAAGGCCAACAGAAATGTTTTTCTTGCAACAACAGAAATAAGTAAGGGAGCATAATAAAATGTGATGTGTAGAGGCATATTTTTTTCTTTCCCTATACCTATGCCAGTGGCTTCATTACAGTTGTTCTTTGCTTGATATGAGAGCACTGGGGTTCTTGTTGAAAGTATTAAGAAATATTTTGTCTTAAAACCAAAACTGATACATAGCTCAAGGCTGCTCACTATTGGCCTCAGAGCCCTACAACGTGGCTTGGAAACTACATATTTTTGTGAGAAATTGAAAGAACATAAAAGTGACCATTTTTAAAATAGATTTTCATTATTTTGCTTTTATACTTCTGCTCAAATTCTGGCATCTGTAAATGTACCAGATCTGACATTTACAGGGAATGCCTAACATTTGAGTGAGCCAATTATTTTTGGAAGAAGCATTGATAGGAATTAATATGCATGGGTGTTTTCTAAAGGAAAAGATGTGTTCAGATCTATCATTTTATTGTCACTTATACATAGCTTGTAGCAGGGCATGAGTTGCAGAGTAAAATTCAGTGAGGGGAGAAGAATAATGGTGATATGATAACAACAGAATATGGAGTGTAACTGGGTGCTCTCCTCTATTACACAATATTGCACCTGAGCAGTGTTGTATTGTGTAGTATTCTTACACAGTACAACACAATACTGCTCCTGAGGCATAACACCATGCTCAGGTTTTAGCATTTTGCTATGGCTCCCGAGACAGAGCAGGAACTTACATTACTCTCTGTACTATGTTTATTGTAGTTGCAAATACCCAGTGAAATGCTTGAAGAAAGTCTTATTACTTTATGCGTGTAATCTACGTAAAATATGTAAATGACATATTTCTATTTCCAAAAGTCAGTTCAGTCATGACATTAGACAAGGCTCATTTACCCAAAGCTTTAGTATCCAGTGCCATAAATGTTTTTACTAAAGTGCAAGACTGACACCAATGAAGTCCTTGATAGGATTACCACAGTAGCAGTCATATAGTTTGGCTGTGTATGTTTTCATGTTCATGTCTAATAAAATGGGATTAGGCTGACTGATAATGTATCATGGCATTTGAAATATATTGTTGGCTGTTGATTACATCTTATTTAGTCTTGAATCTGTTTTTGGAGAAATCCATTATTATCCATATACTTTTGCAATGGTCAAGGAACATTTTACAAACTAGATACCTTTTCAAATTTGTTTATAACACCCTATAAGTGCCCCAGAATGATATTTTTCATTCTGTTGAAGAGCTGCCTTACTTTTTTCACTTGCTGATGGCACATTTGCCTGTGATTTACTTCTTACTGGCAACACCTGCACTGGGGTACAGCAGAAAAACAGCAAAGGTGTTTTGCTACTGAGTGAAAGGTATAAATTTGAGCTTTGCAGTAAACTGGTACAGAAAGTCACACCCAGGCAAGTCCAATGCTTATGAGCATAGTCCTATTAGGTCGGGGAGCTAAAAAACCTGCTGTCTCTAAATCAAGTTAAACTTGGTGGACCAGCAGGTTCTTGACACTGATCAAAACCATCATCTCTCCGAGTTTAACAATGCATGGTTAACTTTTCAGCTGACACAATTCTGCTGTATTTTGTAGCACAAACAGAAATCTTTGGTATTTTTTGAAGTGAAAATGCTTCAGGTTTTGGGGTTTTTTTTGGAAACTTTTCTTTCACAGAAGAAAAGAAGAACATAAAGCAATGGGTATGATCCAAATTACATCATTTGGGCAATTTTCTCACAAGAAATGTGCCAATCAGAACACATTCTTGGTAACATATCCAGGACAGATGGATATCCTATTAAGCTCAGGACATGGACAAAAAGTCTCCATCAAAGGACTTGTTCATTTGCATTGAGGATGATAAGTACTTCTGCAGCAGTATTCTCCCAACCTTCTCCATCCTCTTTAGATCATAAAGAGATTGGGGAGTAGAGAACAAGAAAACCTCAACAAGTAGAATTGTAGTAGCCTGAAACTGGCCTCATTAACTTGTATTGCTTCAGCACCATTGCCAGGAGAAGCAGGGCTTGTAGTGCACCAGGGAGAGCAGCTGAAGCCAGACTGTCACTACAATCGAGCACACAACTCTTTCATGCAAATTAGTTACAGAAACTGGTGTCTGAAGTCACCACATCTCTGAAGTCAACCTCCTACAAGTATCCTAGGATTTGACAGTGTCTATGTGAATTTCAAGAAGTGGGAAAGAACACTTGAATTTTCTATTTGCAGGAGGTGCATATACTCAGCTCCATTTAGTGAAAAATTGATGGAAAACACTGTGAGTTGAAATGTCATTTCTGAACTGACTGGTCTCCTGTCAGACTCTAATTCAGAGTGACTGTGCTTTAATTTTTTTGTTTTCTAATTTCATTAGTTATCTCTTAATTGCAAACACTGTGTCAAATTTATAAGGCTGAATAGAACTGTGGCGTTTTCATCAGTGCTTGAGAGCAGTATCCACCTCAGACCTCACATAATAGTAATAACAGTTGCTAAGAGATCTCAAAGGGAAAACACCCTTTTGTTTGGGGGGCTGCGGGGAAGCTGATGGGCAGTTGAAGAAGGCTGAGAAGGAAACACATTGAAGATGATATGCCTATGAAAAAGAGGTTCCCATTCCTTTAGCACATTCAGATTTGCAATCATATCTCATTTTATTTGTAGGAAGCTGAAGAGCTACACACCCTGTTATAAACATGGACATGAAACTCACACTGACATTGCATCAGAAGACATTTGTCAATAGAAACAGAAGCCTTTCCTAAGGACAAGCGAAGCTGGAGTCTAGTATAAAAGAATGGCTGCAGACAGAAAAGAAAGCGCTGGAGTATGGGAGAGGTGGGCTATCATGCCACTACGTTAAACTGCTGTCTTCAGGAATGTAATTCCTAGCATTCTGATTCCTCTCTCTGTTTAAGCCAGTTCTGTTATCAAGGAAGAAAAATATATACCAACTTCTTTTTTCTTTTGTTTGTTCTGGCGCTTGCACTTCCATGCCAGTGCCTGTCTCCTGTGTTAAACATGCTGCTCCTCCCTGCCCAGCAATGCTCTTTGTTGCCACCTTTTCAGTTGCTGCTGGCACTTGTGCTAATAATACTTGCGCTAATGTAATCACACTCCAAACAAAGCAAGGGCAACACTCTGACACCCCTACCTGGTATTTAAACAAACTCACACCAGATCTGGGAACATGCAGATTGCCAGCAGCATTGTGCCAATGGCAGCAGGAGGGAAACACCCTTGATTTGCCATCGTAGCCTGGGAAAGGAGGAGTGAAGCCAATACCAGCAGTGTCCCACCAGAGCAAGGTCTGGATAACCACAGGGCCCTGTCAGACTTATACACAAAACTGCCTCCCACAGTCCAGCTGAGGACATTTTCTGTTGTAAAGTAGAAGGTGGGTAAATAGAACAAAACAAGGGGTGGGATCCAGCTGGTTTGCATTCACTTATGGCTCTATGACTGATTTTGCATATGGCTTAGAGAGAAGTTTGCAGCCATTCAGCTTCTCTGTAAGCCAGGTATAGTGATACTCACCTCTGTCTGTAGCAGAGTTGAGGGATGTAGTTTCATAATCTGCACTGGAATTTCCACAGAAGGGCTATTAGTATGTCAGCTACAATGTTCCATTTACATCTGGTTGTGAAGGGAGGTATGGAAAAAAATTTTAAAAAGTGTTAATCAAGTGCTAATCTTGTTGCTAATTATTTTAACTGCTTACATTTGGAATTTCTGCATATGTTTCTTTTACTTTCCTTCTCTAAATGGGAGTAAAATGTACAAAAGGGCAGGTATTTCCTCCTTTTTGGTCCTACTCCACCTATTTATTGGACCATACCACATGCCTGGGAGTTTCATAATGGGAATTGGAAATGGAATTAAAGAAAAGGAAATTGCTACAAATGAAGCAATTTCCTGGGTGTAAACAGTGCTTGTAATTTTGAAGAACAATTTTAACACAAAAATATATTTTGTTCTGTCAAACAAGTGTGATGATTTTTTGCTAGATACTATTTAGCTGAGAACGAATAACCTCATTATGATTGCTGATGACATAAAAGCTGAAGGGCTGAACACTGAAGTCCTGATTTGGGCAAAACTCCAGAACTTCAATGATAGTTTTCTCTAAGTAATCACATTAGGATCTGGTCTTGGCAGTTCCAACCCTAATGGATAACAATACACCCTGGACTAACTTTTCAAAAATTTGTTAACTTGCTTTAAAAAAATAAATTGAGACTGGAGGAGCTAAATCCCGTTGACTTTTACTAAAAGTAAAACTTAGTGCATTGTTTTATGATGCCATTTAGACACCCGATTGTCTGCACTAAGTATTTTCTAGGATCTCAAATGCATGACTTCGATAAGCACTGGGCACCTGCCTCATCCAGCTTCTGTGAAAGTCCCACTCTGGCTGCATCATCTTTTAAGAGAGACTGATTGTGCTTTTTAGGCCACAGGCACCATCTTGCTGCAGCAATGCCCTCCAAGAACTCCTATTCCTATAGGAGCTTCAGAAAACATGGAAGAATGCTGCCTCCTGCGGAGTGGCAGGCCATACATACCATTCATTGTGTCTAGTTACCCAAATGCCTTTGAAAATCCATTCCCCAATTCTTTGAAATAGAAATTTAAGCTTCTACTCATTTAAACCTCTTTAATAATTTCCCTCCTGTTTATTTCAGCATTGAGGACTGGATGTTGAGAATTGGCCTTCATATCTGTGAGTGGCTTTGAATCCAAAAGATTCAGTTAATTTGTTAAAACTATAAGAGACTGCTTGAAGTTGCTGGATGAACTAATACTTTCTGAACATCTTAGCAGATAACCCTATTGACCAGCCTACAGACAGATATGTTGATAGTTACATTGCTTTGAACAGTTAGGGTTAATTTCACTCTTCTGAGAAGTCCACTGAAGTTATCTGGCTGCCATGAAGAATGAATTTGGTGTTGTTTATTTTTTGCATATTCTACAACTGAAAAGAGTAGGAGTATTACATCTGCAAACACTGTCTCCTGCCAGTATGCATAATTCTTTTTTTGGAAACACTTTGAAGACTTTGGATCAAATTTAAAGGTATTAAATTCCATTTTAGCCTTTGCTTTTCCAAATCATGTGGCCTGGTGAATATGTACACCATGCAGACATAAAACATCAATGTCAAAAAACATCAGAGAACATATCCACTGCAATTTGTGAAATGAATTTCACCACCACAGACTAATGTATCACTGAGGCATAACATTTGGTTAGTTGTCTATCATAGCAGCAAAAGTAAATCATACTTCAGCAATCCTGGATGTGATAGAGGTAAGAAGATCATTCATCCAAGAATAATCAACTTCTGGAAATCATTCACAGCTGCTATAACTGAGCACAATGCACCAGCAATTAGTTGTGCATCATTGCTTTCAAATTGCACAAATCTGACTGCAGTGGGGGTGGTGAACATTTGTTAAACTAGGTTTTATATGAAATAAGAGATCACCTGAAGGAGGAATATTACTGGAATTTATGTTTCAGGTCATAGCTGGGAATTTACATTTCAGTTGTAGAATGTCTCCACTTGGCTTTCACAACTAATGATGTCATAGATCAAAGATACTGGGTATCTTAGAAAGCCCTGCTGGAGAGATACAATGAATAATTCAACATTTGCAGACCAGCTCCTACTCTTATTTGTAGAGGGATTAATAAGAAGTTATTCCATTGAAACAAAAAGAAAATTTTATTCCAGTGTGAGGGATATCAGAATGAGAGCAATAGACTGCACCCATGGTTTTACTGCCTTCACAGTGGGTGTCAGGCCCAGATTCAGTCAACCCAGGTTAAATGAAATACCTAAGCTTTAAAGCTATCTTCTACAGTCCATGAAGAGAGAGGCACTTTGAGAGGGAAGAGGACTGCAAACTATACATAAGATTAAGGCAGCTAAACTCCTAGCTCGAGAATTTCATTTACATATTTGATGATAGACCAGATGAATTCAGTGCATACACAGTAAAGGCAATGAAAACTTAGATCTGAACAGTAATGAGGTGTCTGCCTTTGGATGAAGTACAAATGAGAGTACTATTCTTTTTTATGAACATTTTGCAACAGCAAGAGGAAACAAGCCTGGTAGTATTTTGTAATAGGCTTTTACGTACTCCCAGAAAAAACAAAGAAACAAGCAAATCCATGAAGAAGAAGATATTAAAGGCCCAGTTACAGTCTCATAAAATCTGTAGTTGGATTTTACCAAGCATCATGATTTGTCACTCCCCAAAGAATGTACACAAACTCCATTCTCGGATGCGCATGTCAGTCTTTACTGACAAACGCATGAACCACTGTGTTCTCCTACTATATTTGGCTTCAGTCCTATAGGAAAGTTTCCAGTTGATGCCCTTTCCATGCTTTCCCAGTCAGATTTGTCTCAGGAGCTTATTGAAGAAGGGACAAAAGACCCAGCAGAACCTGAAGAACCACTAGATTAAAACCTTGTCTAGCAAGGTGTCTTGTTAGATATGGAAGGCTGTATTTTCTAGTATCAGGAGTCTAGTTAGTCATTTCATACAAGCCTAAACCAACATTTTTTTATTTTTTTTTTTAAGGAGGGACTCATACATGACTCCTTGTGTTTTTATGGACATAGTCATGTGCAAACACTAAATAATTTCATCAGTCCAGCCAGGGTTTGTGCACATTTTACATTAAGAAGCTTGCACTAAAGGAAGTATACATAAAGGTCAATGCTGCCATTTTGGACAACAGAAGAAATCATACTGGGGCATGATAGGCCAAAGTAGCTCAATTAATTATTTTCTATTGTAAAATTGGAAGCCTCTTGGAAATACTTTTACACAAGTTACATAAAGACAGATATTACAGGTTTTTAACACAACTCAAATGCAAGGTAATCATAATCATTGCCTTTTTCAACTAAGTCACAACATGGACAAAATTATTAAAAATGTCAAATGGTAATATTTACTGCTCAAACCTTTGAGTACATCTTCAACATTTGGATTTCTGACTCCAGTGAAATCAATAGGAGCACCAATTACAGCAGACAATAACTTGAGGGAATACACAATGGCCAAAATTAACTCTGAGTAGGAAATGCCTATAAGAGGATAATCCTCAAACACAGAAAAATAAGGAAGCCTCAGGAAGAACAGCTCTTTCCACATGACCAGTAAAGAATAAAAAATAGTATGTCATGTAGAACTTGAAAGATGGTAGGAAGATTTCTTTTCTGGCGACTCTCTTTTCTGGCATTTCTTTTTTTCTGATCAACAGAGGCAGCAGTTCACAAGAAAAATGAAAATTTAAATGAACTATATCACAAAGTCTCAGCTATAACATATCACTGTGGGCAGTGTTATGGGTAGTTCACACAGGCTCAAAAAGAAGCTTTAAGTTGCTTTGCATTATTCTACCTGCTCTGGTTCTGTGCCATGATTTGGGAAGACTGAAGTGTGACAATAAACTTCTGATGGAACTTAAACAAGAAGTAACTGATCTCTTTATAAAAATACAAAGCTTGATACAAAATCAGCTTATATTCAACAGCTAAAAAAGAAAAAAATAAAGTACATGGTTACTCTCACAGCCTCAAGTGATTTGTTGCTCAAGGCTTACTTCTTCTACACTGATCTTCTCTCCATAACTTTCTTTTTACAGTCTCTTCCTATTCTTGTCTTCACTTCTTCTATCCTACTACTCATCCCAGAGACAACTTCCCCGGTCTTGAAGCCTCAGATGATTTCTGACTTTTCATTTAAATTCTTCCTTCAAACACCTTTCTTCCCTGAAGCTATCTAAGAATGCTTTACTGTAACTCCTGCAACCACACTGAAATGATTCTCATCCTTGGTCTGCTCTTTTGTATGTTGCTTGTATGAATGGCCTATTCTTTTTTCATAGGAAATTCTTCAGCAGTTTCTATATCCATTTATGCTGCTGTGCAGGAGCTATTTCATTGACACTGCACAAGTGAGTAATACATCTGGGTAAGTTAATAGAAAAGCCCCAAATTACAGCAGACCATTCAGTAAAAGCAATAATAAGGAGCAATAAATACCATTATCATTTACAATTAGAAAATATACACTATCCACCAGTCTGGCAGTTCAAAAGCGAGCTAAGAACTACATCAGTATGCTGTTTTGTTTTGAATAATTAGTTTTATAAGAGAACATTGATCAAAGGCATTGGTAACAAGTTTAGTGAAGTGTTCATCATGTACAAAGTCACTTGAAAATTGCTCAGACCTGAACTCAGCTCAGCCAAAATCAGGTAAACCATAAATAATCAAGGTTACAGATGAACTGTCAGATCTGAACAAAGGAATTCCACAGACAGGAAAGCATGGCTACAATCTCAGCAGAAATGGATGGTTTTTAATGAGGACCTTCGCAGGACTTCAGAACTTCACTGTCAAAATAGTGGCACAGTTGTATCATATGTGCTCTGAACAGCTGCTTACCTGGTGGCTGCAGTGACTAGTAGATATGCTGTAGAAAACAAAGTCGATCATGCTATTTGTTCATACAGCAAAACAATTTTCAAGGGAGGGAGAGCAGGTCACCCGTGTGAAAACTGTCCAGTGCTACAAGAAACCTACAATGACAGAAACGCAAAGTTTCTTCATGTCATCTGGTTAATGAAAAGATAGTGAAATAGTAGACATATGGAGAAAAGTTCATAATATTTTGTTGTGAACAGAGAAAACAATTCAGGCTTTCTGGAATAAGTTCTCTTCTGCTCATTCTGCTGAAACATGGGGCAAGGTCTCATCTATTGCTCCGGGCTGTCCAAACAGCTTACTGTAGAAACTAAAGTTTAGTAAATAGTTGCCTTCTACATTTTTGCACGTTTACAGCTACCTAATGAAAGGTTCCCCTAAAGTGAGTGAAAACATTAAAATTTCTCTTATGAAATCTCCTATATTTGTGAAAAACCTGTCACAGTAAGCCTTTCTGTTCTCCAGAATTGCTGGCAAAAGATCCATTCAGGACAATTTGTGATACTGGTTCATACTATGTAGACATGTTTGGTAAGGAAGTAGACTGGAAGCACTAACTCATTTAAGTGAGCACTTGTCAGAGGTCAGTGATTTTTGACCCTCACCCATTGGACTGAAAGTAAAGAGATTGTACCCCCCTGCCAAGCCTTAAAGTAATTCTGACTCGTATGCAATACTGGATAGTTTTGACCTTCTAGAACAGTTTACTTAATTACACATAATATTTTATAGCCAGTATTTCTTGTACTCCTAATTAGATAGAGATAAGCAGTTTTCCAAGTACATAAGGCACATTTTTTTCCAAGATAGACATAAACACAAAATTTCAAGTAATTTAACATGCACCTGCTGAACTCATTGTAAGTATATTAATTCCTTATTCCTTTTTCTGGGGATCAGGGGGGGAACCATCTGTGATAACATAAAAATGTTCTCTACCAAATGGGTGTTCCAGTGATATAATCAATAAAAGTAAGTTAAAAGAGGACAAAATAGATGCTGCTTGAATTAGTTTCTAGTCCCTAGGAACAGTTAAAGTAAAGCTCCTTCCAGCAATGTAGCAAATGCCAGCATTAGTCCTCTTACTCTTTTAATGCCACCACCAACATATTGGCTAGTATTTGTCACCAAGAAAAAGTAACACTTTCTAATTCCTTGTTGAAGTTCACATTCAAGACAAAACTCCAAGGAACTGAATTTGACCTTGAACCGATTCCAAAAATTTGGCTTGTGCACTCCCAGTTGAAAGAAAAATCAGGGATCCTGGCTCAAGGGTGAAATGGAAGCCTTGTTTGAACTATAAAATTAGTGCAGTTTGAGAAAAATGACTGTATAGTACAGGAACATAAATTAAAGGTAAATCATGAAAACAATGAAGTGTTTTTAAAAAAATAAAATCACTTTCTATTAAAAGTCAATTATTTTGCTAGAAGGTCAAATATATTTTCAGTAATAACACTGTTCACTAGTAGACCATGAAGACCTGTACACATCTGAAATATGTAGATCTTTTAATATGCACAACAGAAACTGGATGTTGGAACAGTGTCAAACAGTCTCTGCAAAATTACAATGCAAGCTGGACCACATGAAGTAATCAAAGTCTCAGTTTATTAAAATGTGTTATTTATGACTTACAGAAAATATGTCTTGTCTGTGAAAGAGAAATGAGTTAAGAATTAACCCTTTTAATATTAAAAAGGTTTCTTTTTTTCATTACACTTACAAATACTGAATTTTATTCATAAAGCAGGCAAAACAGAGATGCCAAGTCTCCCACATTATCATCTACTGGATTCATTCTCTAGCTAATAAATCTTCTGATTCACATATTCTTTTTACAGAATCATAACATCTTACCCTGCTGGCTAGGGTTGCTGACATCCTCTAGGTAAAGATTGCCTTGGCTGCTGGCACTGTATGGCACTGTACCATAATTACAACTAAGCAAACAGTGATTTGAAGGGTTGCTTTAAAATGGTTAATGGTTGTCTCAGACCAATGGTTGTCAAGATCTGTTGTCAAAAGCAAGATAAAATAGGTTGGGTTCTCCTGGATCAATCTAGTCAGCATGAACACTTGCTTTTCTTGTAAAAAAAAAAAAAAAAAAAGCTTTGACAATCCTATTTTATTTATTTTAGGGTCTAATCTTTCTGTTCACAGCTGTATCTTAGCCAAAAAATTTAAGGACCAGTATAACACACCCCTGATACTCCCTATATTTGGTCAGATGCAAAACCAGCAATAATACATTCAGAAAGCTTGGATTCATCTCATCTAAGAAACTCATGGCCAAACTCTGTCCCTACAAACACATACAGCCTGCACCAGCTGCTATGGCAGCTTACTATTCCAGCTTGAAGGCAGAATTGGGCTTTCTAGATAAACCCCTTAGTCTTGATCAACATGGACTGGAGAAATTGAGCAAAAAGTCAGTCATTGCTTGATATGGCTCTGCTGTCATGGACTCTAATCCAACAGGGAGCCTCAGGATATGGCACTACTGCATGGCAACAATGCCTGATTGAGGGAAGACATTTGCACCTCTCGTGCATAGATACATTCTCACCTCCTTTATTTCAGTTTTGATGCATAACAGTTTTTAAGATGACTTAGATTTTGACGTGGAATGTTAATATTGCTTTGCAGGTAATTTGATGCTTTGTTCCTTATGCCAACTCCAGCTTTTCTGCAAAAGTTGAAAAAACACATTTTTACATAAAAAGAAATGTAGAAAAATCATATTTTGACTTAAACATAACTCACAGCACAAATAATTTCAGTTAATGATTTTCTAGGGTTTCCTAGTTAGGACTGCTTGGTTCAATATCTCCTGACTAGCTCGGGTGACAACCAGGTGACAATTGCATTAATATGATCAGCAAGTCCCAAGTCCATCCAGAACAAATGTAGAAGATGCAGGAGATATGTGCTGTTCTCAGAGTTTGTGTACTAAATATACTGCTGTCAAAGGAATAATCCTGAATATCTAACAAGTCTTGAAGTATTAACTTGTTATGTTCCAGTAAGATGGCAATTTTAAACAATTTTTCTGTTCTTGCCCATGTTAATTAAGCATGTATTTGAAAAGGGAAAGGCTGGTTTCAGGCAGGGGAAAAAAGGCACATGAACAGGCTTTACTAGTCTTAGCACAGCAGCATCAATCTGGCAATGCCAATGATATGAATAAACAAGACTCTTAGCACCTGGCCACAGTTGTGCATAATTTTTAAAAGTATCTTAAGTCAGACTTCTTATTCAACTAATGTGGTTATATTAAAAGGTTGCATAAAACATACAATTAGTCAAAGAAATAGCCTCAGTCTAGTGATTTTTTTGTTAGAATAAAGGAAAATGCCTTTAACAAATAACTGTTACTTGCACTGTATCTGTTCAGTGAGGGTTTGATAGCGGGTTTAACACTTTCCAAATGCTTTTAAGTCTGAATAGTTCAGACCTGAAGTAAGTCTTCCCTTAGGGATTTAATGTATTTAATTATCTCTGAAGTTTTATCCATCATAATAGCTAAGTGAAATCATTGCTCTTGTATAGAACAAAGGGAAGCCAAACATATAAATCAATATTTGATTTTTTAAAGTTATTTACTGGAGTAATGCGTGACACACTGAAACAGTAAAAGAATTCCCAATAATTATTTTTTGCAAAAAATGAACAAAAGGGTATTTTAAAACAACAAAATTCAAGGCTAATTACTCCAGAGAGATGGAACTGTACTCAGCAGTATGGTGGGAGAGACAGAAAGATGAACAATGGAGACTTTTAATCACTTTTGCATTAATTCCAACCACAGGGTCAGGTAGGACTTGACTGGTCACTGCTTACATAAAAGGGATCTCGAGCTTGCCTCAGGTCACAAAAGACTTTCACAAAAGCCCAGGGTAGCTAAACCATTTTGTGAGTATTGTTCCACTAGGAACTTCATACTTATTCTTTTCTTTGTGGTCACATACTAATGCAGTCTCTGGAGTTTTGAAAGGGCATGGGTTGATCAACGGTTTTCCAGTTCTACCCCTTCAATCAGTCATAGCCTTTCATCCCCAAGACGCACAAAACTATAGATCCCAACGCATGCAGAGTCTGAAATTACATTTAGAATCAGTTCCTGCCTTTTAGCAAAAGTGGGATTTTTCTCATTATTTTCCCCTATCAGTGTAGGGGGAAAAGGCTAGAGGAAAAGATAAAATTACCAGTCCTTTTCCAGAACTTTAATGTAGTCTGGAGCCACCTTTGTGTGGCCCAGTCCTATGCACTCTACCTCCTGCTCTCCTATCCAAGACTCCAAGCTCTCTCCAAGCCAAGATCCCAGCCCAGGTTTCTGTATTTTCTGCTTCTCCAGTCAGGCTTGTCCACATCCTGCAAGGCACACGTACACCAGGGTCTCATCCTCCATGGGCTCTATGGCCTGAACGTCATTAAACTTGTAGCCTTTACCTGTGATCTGTGTCTGTGATCACCCTCTACTTCAACAGGCAAATACCCCAGCTGCAGCCTGCTTCCCCTCACCCCTGATAAACAACTTGTGTGTCCCTATCCTTCCCTCCACCTTATGAGACTTCTTGTGAGGCCCTGACCTCTGTATGGCCTGATGTAGCCTGTCACCTCCTGACACATCAGATAAGATCAGATGAGAGAGGGCTGGGGCGTGCTAAGCTGCAACTTGCTATCTGTAATTTGGCCACCTCTGCCTTATGTACATAAAACGTGTGAGGATAGCTTAATTCAGCCAGTGTATTTTTTTGCATTCCAATTTAGCACGCAAACACTATATCACATCTCATTAAACTGCACGCTACTACATCCACAACTTCTATAACATTTGAATGTAACTTGTGAACTGTTAATCCATATGGTATTTAGGGGATTACATAAAGGTTGCAGAACATGTCAATTTACTTATTACTTATACTCCTAAATTTTGTTTTACATTCCATGTATTTCCTATCATATTACTAAATATGCAACCTACAAGGGATATAATTTGAATCATTTCCCAACCAGGCATAAAAAAATGGATTAATTCTCAAGTACATTAATCAACATTTGCCTCTTGGCATTAATTCCTTGATCCCCCCCCACTGAGTGGTGGTGCTTGGAGCTAGCTGTCACTGGCTGCCAGCTGTACTGCCACTGAAACTGAGAGCTGGAGCAGCAGTCAGAAAGGAAACTATTATATCAGCATTACACTGCCGACGCACCATTATTGGAGTCAATACTGGCATAAAAGTGGAGTAACAAAGTGGAGAACGAGGACCTGAATTCTGCCTAAATCTCACATCCCTTCTGCAATACCTGTAATTCATGTATTTTCCCTCCAGGATTTGAGGCACTCAGAGATTAGCAGGGCCACACCCTGTACAGAGAGACAAAGGCAATGCCACTCCTCTGATAAGGAAATTCAAAGCATTTCCTTGGATTTATCAACTCCCAAAGTTTCCTGGCCCATGCAATTTTTGCCCGTGTAGGGCATGATCTGGCTCTCATCTCCTATGATATTGCAAAAGATACAAAGGCAAATGCATTACCCCACAAATACAATATGGAGAGATTTGATAGAAATTAGCAATGAATATTTTATTCTGCTGGATATTACTATTGCTGACAACAATGGAATAACAGCTTTATAAAAGGAGACCCATATGGAATCCCAATTTATAAACAAGAAAATTGAGGCATATGGAGGAAAACAACTTGCACGCCTTCACAAGGGGAACCAGGACTCCTCGGGGAATAGAATCCAAGAGTCCATGTCACAGAATCACCATTAGATGTGATACATTTGGTAAACATTGTGATCAATAATAAGTGGTAAATGTAAACTATTTCATACATGCATTGGGAAACATCCTGATTAGCATTCTTATTATTTACTGTGAAGAAGATGCAGTGAAGGACCATAAAACTGTGCCACATATTGCAGGATCAATTCCAGATAAAAGTTCGAAGAAGTAGAAGCATAAGCAAAAACTGACCAAGAAACAGGATGTTATGTACATTTACCACCAACACCTGGAGAGACATTCAGTTGAAGTAAAATAAATTATCCCAACCAGATTGTTAGAAAGTGAGTTACTGAGCTGTTTTGGTTTTTTGTTTAAAGGTAACCCTGCAGCAATTAGATACCAATCACATCACCACCACAAAGTTACAAACAGGAAAGGAGCTACAGTCCAACATATGCACCCAGGTTTCTTTAATCCTTTTTCCTTTCAGGCAAATTCCAGACTATTCCCACCTGCCTGCTGTACCCTTGCTGATCAATTATCCTGTTGAACTGAAAGTGAACCTGCAGCAAAGGGTTAAGGTGGCTGCACTGTGACAGAGTCAATTGCATGGAACACAAGACATATAAAACTGTCCAGAGAAGAAAGAACAGTGGTAATAATACTAATGTCCAGCTTAGCAGGTGTCTAACATGGACTATTTGTTTTGTTTCATTAAATAAAAGGCTCATAATGTAGTGAAGTGTAAATACTACAGTAGTTTTAAAAAGGATTGAGGTGTTAGTTTTCAGAGACTACTTACTTCTTTAACAAGCCCTAAAAATATCAAGAAGGGTGCCATGGGCACAATACCTTCCTGAGCCATCAGCTTATAGATTTAGACCATTTAGGGGAAAACAATGGCTACCTCACAAAAAATATGCCCATTCTTTGGAAGGTGTAATAAGAGCCTTGAAATGTGAAGCTTTTTTGGCTTCCACCCTCAGAAGGGACATCAAGGACAATAGCAGAGGTAAAGTTTACCAAGCTGAGTTTCCACTGTCCTGACACTGAACTGCAAGTGCCACACTGCAGAAGCCACCAGTCACTCCTCAGGAATCATTCTCCACTTGGCTGCTTTGTTAACAGTGTCAGTAAAAGGGCCATTTAGTAATAATAGTAATGGTTATATTAGGACATCTGTGATCTGCAAACAGCATCCAGAATGACCTTCCTTAGAGAACTCACTAAACTTCTTTTGAAACGTAAAAATTTTCTGTCACTGCCAACTTGGACTTGTTTTGAATTGACTGTCTGCTTTTATATATGACCCATTCTTCTGTAAAAGTCTGGAATATACAGGTTAGGACACTGCATAATTGATATTGTTCAAAATTTTGAATGTTGTACTTTGTATTCAGATTCTGTCCTCTGATTTAAATTTTACAGTCTGTTCTCTCTTCCACCCCTGCCTTTTTATTTATTATTTTTTTTTTTAAAAAAGTTTTCCAGAAAAAGATTATGTTTTATTTTTGCAACAACACTTGGTTTTCAAGAATTCTGTCACTGGAATTTGAGAGGATTATCTTGATCTGGAAAAGATTCCCCTTTCCTTCATTCATACCTTGGGCACGTACTAACAAGTCATGGTATTTAATGAATGTCAGAGACCAAATCTCAGCTAGCAGCATGCTGATAGAGTACTGACATACAGTGGTGACGTGTTATCTTCTGGGCCAGACTGATATGCCATATGATTATGCATGGCATCCTATACCAACTCAACTTAAACTGAAGACAATGGCAACAGAAAATTTTAACACTCATGATCTCATGAGAAAATGAACCTGCCATTTCACAACAAAGTAAAGCACTAACAAGTATTTGCACTGTCCTAGCTATAAACCTAAAAATTCTTTTCAACAGATATGATTAATTTGCTGTTTTTGCGGTATTGCCAACCCCTCACACTTTCAAAAGTCATGAGTCAATCCCCAAAAACTTATCACATAGGCTTAAAAGAGATCTCTCTCTCTTTATATATAAATATAGGTATATATAAACACATATATGGATTACTATTTGCCTTTGGGATATTGAATCTTGAGGACTGCGGATTCATGTTGAAATTTTCAAACTTTTTGCCGCAACTAAGGGAACTTAAGTAGCTATTTTTAATAAGCAGATGAAATTATAACAGATTACATTCATAAACTAACTCATCTTTAAAATAGAAAACAGTATGTTCTGTAGTACAATATGATTTGGCAAAACAATTAAAGATGCTGTACAATTCAAATTATTGAAATTTGAGACCATATTTCTGGATGGCAGTTTTTAAGGGGCAGCTTCAGAAGTTCTGTTGTTCAGTGGCAAGATCACAGCTGAGATCAGGCTTCTTTAGACAGGCTATGAAGCTACCTGGTCAGTCGGAAATTACACTTTCAAAATTCTACTGGGTTATAATTATAGTCCACATGCTTCCCATTTAAAAGATAGCAATTCTTTGACAGTAAGAGTTAAATATAAACAACTGACAAACTCAAATAATGGACCAGTGGGGATCATTGTGAATTAAGTAAAACATGTACATTTCTTTCATTCTCTTTACAAAGGTTAGGATGACTAGTTTGCTCTGATGAACAGTTTGCTTAGTGTGGAGTCTAAACAAAGACTGTTCTAATGAAAGGGCCTCTGATCATCTTTATTATTAAATTAGTAAGTTAAAAGCCTCCAGAAGCCTCAGAGAATGAGTATGAATTCATCATCATAACTTGTTCAAGAACATCCTACCCTCAGCAAAGCAGTAATTAGACTGCAAACTTCTTCAAGTCAGACCCTCTGGAGATATGGAGTACTTCCTCATTTTGGTAACGACAAAACATAGTACTAGAATGGTTTTCTAAACAAACTTTTTTTAATTTTAAAATTTTCCAGTAAAC
Source organism: Haliaeetus leucocephalus (assembly GCF_000737465.1). NCBI lineage: Eukaryota > Metazoa > Chordata > Aves > Accipitriformes > Accipitridae > Haliaeetus > Haliaeetus leucocephalus. The sequence goes on from NW_010973420.1 coordinate 1,235,997, forward strand.
CAACATATCAATAACCAAAAGAGTTAATGTAATCCTAAAGCCTCATCCAAATACCCCTGAAGTCAAGGGAAGTCTTTACTGATTTTAATCATGTCCCAAGTGATGTTGGACAGACAGCACTCAGGATGGCCATGCACCAGTTTCTGAAGTTTTTGTACAGACAGACCTATCACACTGTGTGCTGGATTTGAATTGATATTTTTTCCAAGAAAGAACATTACAATTTTTCACTGGGTTATTGTATCATCAATCAAAGACACTTAAAATATTTGCAGGTATCAGCAGCTACAATCTCTAACCTGTGTGAAGTGGCCAAAATTACTGTTCTATGCTGAAATGAGACATAGAGGTCAAGTGATTGTCCAGGAGACTCGAGTCATTCTCAGAGCTCTGCACAAAGCAAAGGCAGAACTAGAAGTTGGCACCTCCATTTCACAAGACTTTAGTGGTCTTCCCAGTGGAACTGAGCTCCTAGAGGACACACAGAGAAGTAAGCTGCATTAAACTGAATTAATGGGTTTGAATATATTTTTTACACTTGCTAAAGTGCAACAAATGCCCCATTGATTCTCTGTTTCAGTATTAAAAAGGTGTTAATTCTGTACATGTGCCAATTCTGCTCATGGAATTTACACTTTGAACATGACTTAAATTTGAGTTTCCCAGTTCGAACAAGCCATCAGATAACTTTGGATTTTTAAGGTATTTAGTGCTCTTATCTTCCCCTAATTTGACATCGTCCCCCTTTTCAATGGGCATTGAGGGTACTCAGCATCCTTTCCAGATTCATTTGTTGTCTTACAAAATCAAGAAGATATCATTCAGATTCACGTAGATTAGCATAGCAGCAAACAGCCACTACTGTTCCATAATAGGTAATGTGCAGCAATATGTATTGACACTGACACTCTGAAAAGTAATCCAGGTGTGCTGCTTTTGCCTTTTTTTTTTTTTTTCCTTCTGTGTGTGTCTTTAACATGTTTTATTTTTCTTAGGGCCAAAAAGCTTTCATTTACAGTGCCACATTTGCACAGGAGATACAGGGATTTCCTACACTCATTGTGCATAATAGAGATTCTGGCACTAGAGCATGCAACTCCCACACTACTACTATATTTGTCTAAAACAAGCACAGGCAGATCATAGAGACAACAAACTGTGATAATGGAACATTATGAATGTGCAATACAGCTTCCAAGTATTTGGAAATGCTTTCCTACAGCACCTCAGCAACTGTGCCAGAAATGTTGCTTTTTGGACTCATGGGATTGATCTTCCATGTCAGATTCTGCAATGTCATATACATCTGAATAAAGGGGACCAAAGAAAATTAAACAACTGACCCAGTTAGAAAAATCACTATTATTAAAAGGGAACAGCACTGTGAGACTCAAAGAGGAACAACATGGGCCCCTTTGCAACAGAGACACATCAGAGAAAGAACTTTCCATAAAGAAACAAAAAGTAGGGGAAACAAATGCACACAGATTTACTAGACAGTAGTTGAGCATAAGAAGTATTCCCCTAGAACATTAATTCCATATGCATGCCTCCCTTTTTTATAAAAAAAAAAAAAAATCACAAAACTGCCATCAGTCTGTAATAACTTTTGCTCATTACTGTATAGGACTAGATACAGGAACTAGCCCAGAAATAATGGGCTCTCTGACTGTAAAGAGTTGGTTATTCTCTTAATTTTTCCTTCATCAGAATAGAATGATGAATTTGCTATTGCATTTTGTATGTGCTAGTCAAATCACTAGATTTATATATTAAGAAGACACACAAGAAATTCATATTTTGATATGACATCAGAATAGATGAAACAAATTATCTACTCTGCCAGCAGCAGACCTAATACAGTTTGATTGGCCCCTGATTGCTGGTTCATGGCTGGACTTTCTGTGATCTCAAAATACAAAACTTTTCCTGCAGCTGGGTCATTCACCCTCTGCTACTGCCTTTTCCAATACTAGTAAAGTCTCTTACATTTGACCAGATATTTTTATGAAACATGAATGAACTTTGAAAGTATTGCCCCTTGAACAAATCTGGCTGGAAATAAATTCAGTATCAGAGACTGGTGGAAAAATCCCACTAGTTCCTTAGAAAATGAGCTAAAAAGTTACATGTTGAAGAAATGAGGAAAATGACAACAAAAAGTCTTTCTCAGCTATTAAACCTAACAGTCTATGTACAGTTTAATTGCTTACTCTGTTTTCAGTTTTGAGCATATGCTGTTGTAATCATCAAGTAAAAACAGGGTTTAGGTATGCAAGATAAGTTTGTGGATAAAGTGAAAGAAAAAATGTTGAGGCATACTATACCTTGAGTATTTACATTCCTGTTTTTATAATTATCTTAATTAAAGAGTAATTATTTCACTTACAGATAGGCTTATCTCTAACATGAAACTACCTGTCTACCATAATAAAAATTGAAAAACATAAAAATTGCATTTTTTACTGCCTTTAATAGCTGTTCTGTACTTTAAATGCTGTCTTCACCACAAGGAAAATACATTGTTATACTCACTTGGTATTCATAGTTTGTAAAAAGCAGTCAGGTTGCTAATAATGGAAGCAGGATTTCCAGAAACACAGAATTAGTTGGCTAACAAAAATAGGCTTTCACCTTACGTGAAATAAACGGCAAAAACATAAACTGCTAACACAGGGTTAGTCATGAAAGTTTAAGACTAGCCAACAGTGAAATGAGGACTCGCAGTCAAAAATATGTGCGCTTTCTTCTGCTGTCTTTCTCTGTTGCTGCTTTGTGCCTGGGGAGAGCACCCAGATAGACCAGGCCTCAGGCCTTCACCTGGGAGATCCTGGAACGTGGAGCCAGGTGCAGGCAGCTGTGGTGTTTCTGCAGCTGATTTGAGCTATCAAGCAAGCATATCCTCACGTTATCTCTTTGGCTGGCATGTGTGCTCCAGATTCCCTTTACAAGACAGAAGCAGATCTCGTAAGACCCTTTCTAAGAGCTTTATGTCTTTCTTTATGTCCTGTGACATAAAGGAGTGCTTCTATTTGTAGATAATCAAAATGAGGCAAGTAAGACATAGGATACAGATAGGATATGTATTTTTACTAGGAATGACCTGTCTTCCGGCCACTTGACACCTCACCTGCATTAAGCCCTAGCTCAAAGTGGGACGAAATAGCGGAACCATCTCATGGAGGTTGCTGGGTTCCTATTCTGCACGAAGAACTGGCAGAAAAATAGGTAGGACTTTAAAATCAGTCAGTTCACAAAACTTAACTCACATATTTTCAACACCGCCTAGAACATAAATTAGGCAAGGTCTTAAAAAACTGCCAGAAGTCACAGTCAGCCTTACTTACTACTCACTGGGAGCAAGGGAAGTAGTCACCAATAGGACCATCTTTGTTGCTAGTATATGTGCTATTTAAATAGATGTTATTTAACTCATCAGCTGAGGCACCTTCTAACACCACTTATATTCCCTTTTCCCAGTCTAGACAAATCTGTTTTCTTTTTCTTTCCTTTTTTTTTTTTTTAATAGGTAAATTATGCACTCATTGTTACCCAAACACTTCACTGCTTAGCTGAGCCTAAGCTTGTTTCTACTTCAATCAAAATAACATGGGAGCAAGTACAGAAGCTGGACTTTAAACTGAGTTGTGCTTGCTCGTACCAGTTGTTTTATTGATTGCTATGAAGATGGTGAGGCACTGCATATTAATATCAACAGCTTTTCTACTCACTGTTGTACATTGTAGGCCCACTGGCATCTACTGTTTTGTATATCATGATGGAAGGTACTGCATTTGTGTCATTAAAATAAAACAAAACAAAAAAAGAAGCTATAATGCATCACAAGAAATGCAGATATCCCTGTGACCAGTGCAAAGCAAGATGCAGGGGACTGGCCTTTCCTTCCTGAGGAGTGACAAACACAACACTGAATTAGTGGCACTTCACTAGTCTAAAACATGGTCTCTGAATCCTAACCCACTTCACCTCCACCGCTCCTGCCTGTTTCACCACAAGGACTTTTAAGTTTAGTACATACTCATCGAAGGCTATTCTTTCTATGAGTGCTTTTTGAGGGGGATCAATAACATATGTTAGGGATATTCATTTACACTACCAACCAACTCATTGCAGTGATATGAACATTCACTAATTTGTGCCATTTTATGTTGCCAGACAGAGTGCTAGCAAGGTTTTGCTGAATGCTGTTAATCATGTCATTGCTACTGAGCAGAATATATTTCCCTTAAAAACAAAACAAAACAAAACAAAACTAAACCAAAAAACACGCCACAAAGATCACTTCAACACAGCACCTAGATCTTTTTCCTTCTAAATAACTCGAACAACAAGACGGAAGATCTATGAAATACATTGAGACTATAGAGTTCCTGCAGTGGTATTGGAACAATTGCATCAAAGATATGAAAAAGTTGATATTTATAGCAAGATATACAATAGCGTTTTACTTATGCAAATAGAGAAATTAATGAATTTGTCCAGCTTATATGTTTTCCCAAAATAAAGTGAATTTCCAAACCAGACACCTATTTTTGACTACCAAAAGTTGTCTGTGATGACACCATTCAGCTGAAGCTTACGCATATACTGCTGCCAACAGGATACTTCTTTTTTTAAATTTTGGAGTTGTTTCTTCTGCAGCATGTTTTGCAATGTAACCTGAGTGCTCAAGGAGGCTTATTCCATCAGACTTACCAAAAGAATTTGCTAAATATTGGCAAAAAGTTTTGACTTTTATTCAAAACAGCTGGAGTTTTCCTCTATTTGTGTGAAGATTTCACTGTATAAGGCCTTAATCACAATGACTAGAAATGGAGCTGCAGAATATTGAAAATAAATGTCCTGCATGCATACATCTCTGCAACACGCAAAGTCCCGTTTTCAAAACAGGTTTCCTTTGTCTCTATTCTGCCCTCCAGTGGTTTAACAGCGGGACAGGTCAAGACAGATCAAAACAAAAAGCACCAACCAAAACATAGTAGCCTATTCCTCTATCTGGCTAACGTGTTGATGGGTGCAAGAAACAGGAAAGTTCAAATGCTGAAATTATCATATTTTTAAAAAGAGAACAAAATGCGATCATTTTTTGTCTGATAAAGAAATAAACTGTTAATAAAACAGAGTTCCCAAGATAAATGCTTCTCAACCCTGATTAAGCTCATTAAGAAGTAAAATCACTTTGAACATATAATTTTCATTGTACATGCAATACAGTAGCAATACAGTAAATTAATTGCTGATGCCAAAGGAACTACAGCCTTTGGTCTTGGTTTATTCTTATAAAACACAACCTCTTCCTATTGGAAGAAATTTCTATTCTCACCTAAACCCTTTCAAAGTGATTGCAAAAGTGCATTTTCCCAAAGTGGCTATGTCTTGTAGTCTATATTTGGGAATGTGCTTGGTGTTATTTGCTATGGCATCACAATCCATAGAACACAGATGACAGGGTGGCAGGGGATTCTGTATGCATGATGCTTACCCTATAAATACATTTCAAAAGCATTACTGGCACATTTTTACTTAGAATGATAACTCAACTTTTGTCCTCTTCTGAAATTCTCGTTTTCCCCTGCAAGAAGTATGGCTTGGAGAAAAGAAACAGAGCTTAGATTTTAACCAGGTGCAGTTTTTTGTGGCCAGTGTGAAGGCCCGTGCCTGACCATTATCACTGCATGGTGTGGTGCCTGCCTGGTGGATTTTATGCTGTAAGCACATGGATGGTAAATAGTCTCATTATCAGAAGAGACTAGCAGGATGAGTGAAGGAAACCCTCCTCTCCTGGCTCTTACCACTGGGGCTATATCTGCAGAGCTGTCCTCAGAAACAAGTGTCTCACACTCCTGAACTGTGCATGGGCATTGGGTTTCCCCCCAGTTTACCTTTAGTCTGCTATCTATTGGCCATGTAAAACCACACAGAGCCAAGACTTGCTTGTTTTCTTCTCTCTGAGGCTACTCTACCTGATATAGGTGGGGTTTGTTCAGGATTTCTTCTGTCACTCCCAGACGCTGTTTTTCAACCTGTGATTTGACATTCTGATGTATTTTTCCCCCTGCGGCAATGTTCTTTCTACTTCCACCTTGTTACAACCTTCCCTGTTTTCTGTCTCCCTCTGTCACACACACCTACCCCTCTCCCTGCTTCTATATCCTAACTGTGTGGAAGGATATGTCCCATACTACACATCTTCCCTTACTGTTGGTTACTGGCTGAAGAAATATTTCTGTGTGAAAGAGCTGGGAACACGGCACTGTGTGGGACCAGTCACAGAGTGGTGCACAGAACTGTAGTTGCAGTCACAGCTAAAATGCAAGGAAACTGCTCAACACTGTAGCAGCTTTGGCATTATAATACCACAATTTGGCAGCAAATCACAGAGTGGCAGAATACCATTTCAGAAACCCAGGGCTGAGGAACAGCCCTGCAGTCTCCTGCTTTCCCAATTCAGGCAATAGGTTACAATCAATGAGATTTTAAAATAATACCTCTTCAACCCTTTTTACATCACTCCTGGTTTTGAGCCTTTAAACTTAGAAAAGTTTAACAAAAGCCACTGCCTTCTAAGTGTAAACTGAGATCCTCTCTTAATAGTGGGAATCTATTTGTTATGAACCTCAGAAAACAAAGTATCTAGAGTGTTTCACAGCCAGACCTGTGATTTTTCTTACTAAGCCATGGACAGTTTGCATTTAATCAGCAACCATACTGCTTTGCTGTATAGCTCTGCTATGAAAGCTTGTTATGACCCTTAATGGGTCAGTGTGTTAGGTCCCTCTGAGTCCAGAAATCTATCAGGATATGGAGACAGTGCTCCTGCCCATAGCACCAGCTTAAAAATCAGAGTCAAACCTTCTTCCCCTGTCCCCAGCATTAGCCTGTGTCATAAATCCATGAGTTGGTTTCTAAATAATAAAAATAGGTGACTTAAAATACTCTGTCATTTTTTTAAGCCTCTAATTCACATTTTCAAGTCTTTATAACACCACAAAATCTCTAATTCTCAAAATACCCAATTTCTTATGATTAAAAAAATGCACATGCAAAGAGAGCAGTCCATGTTAGTTTGTTCCTTGCCATTATGGATATTTTACCTGCTGAGAAGGGGTTTAAAAAAGAAAAAACTTGCATAATTCCCTCAGCCACAGCAAGCAGATGAATGGTAATTATTTCTACACCAGTAGTACAGGGCCTTTGTTCCACTTCGACAAAGCCTAGGAGAGTACTAATTTTGTTCTGCAAAATAATGGGGGTGGAAAAGAGCCTCTTCATTGGAAGCTTATGAGCTTATTGCTCATACTGTGCATCACTGTGAACAATAAAATGCCATAGTAGCATTCAGCCCACATCAATACTTAAGCAGGATGTGGATACAAACTGTTACTATACTGACCAGGTGGCATTTGACACCCTCCACATCTGTGTGTTCTTAGTCCACAAAACAAACTGATTTAGTGTAGAGACTCTATGCCCTGGTTTTCCTTCCAGCTTCTGCCACTCACTTTCCATTCAAAGCCTAAGCAAATATCATAGTGGAGTTTTAGTATCTAAGGCTAAAGTTACGAATCATCCCTTTCCCCTGCATATCAGCTGCCTCAATTCCACAGCTACTGCATTTCTTTACGTAAAAGCTCCCTGGAGGTTTATACCTCTGCACACACCCAGAATCAACTGTGCATTGAGACCTTCACCTAACCAAGATCTAAATCTCAGCTGTTTCACTGCCTGTGTCCTGCAAGAGACTTGTGATAGTAGGTATTAGTAAAGAATGCATAACACACAGAGACAAGACTGCGTTCCTTACAGAATAAGTACCAATTTCTGTAAAAGTTCTGATAAGCAGTGGTGGGTGTTATTTTTACAGTAGCCTGATTTTGAGAAGTGGGAGATATAAGCTCAGTTGTGTCCCAGAGAAGGGTTGAAGGCCATATCCCTCACCTTCCCAACAGAACTGGCTATTCGTCCACTGGCCAGTCTGTGGAAGATACACTGAGAGGTTCATAATTCAAGATTCACAGGTGGACGAGCTTTTCTTAGCATACTCACTTTGGAGAGGTTAGGGTCATTGACTAAGCATGGCTAGACTAAGTTCTGATCCCAGCTCCCACGTTTGCTTGCACATTTTGGATTTTAGAAGTTAGTTGGTAAAAACTGAACTGACTACAACAAAGGGCCAAGATGGAGGCCTGCAGCTCAAATGCAACAAGAGGAGATGGGGTGAAGTTATGAACATAACATTGAGAAGCAAACAGACACAAAAATTCTTGTGCCCAGAGCTTGTTCTAATGAAACAGGCTGTCATTACTGCTCATTGTATGGAAAACATACATGCACCTAATGAATGCTTTGAATAGACAGTCTAGATAATCCCCAAACCATATTTCTGGTTTGTAACGCAGCTTTTCCCTTCAAAAGGAAATGACTAAGCCTTAGCCACCCCTGCCTGCCCAAGAAGTCACAACTTAATGAAATATGCTCACAATTGCACAGGTGAAAATAGGATTTTTGCACAGACAACAGATACCTGGGGCAAGACTGATTTCACGGTTATAATTGTAATTGATCTAATATGAACAAGGAAGCACAAAGCACACATGAAGCATGACAGAGGCATGGCAACAGATACCCAGAAAGGAGTCTGACTCCTATATACCTTTACAGTCTGGAGCATAACTGTTGATACATGGAGGGCACTCCAACACCACAGTGATAGACAGTACTAAAAAAAAAAAAAAAAAAAAAAAAAGGAGGTGAAAATCTGTTCTTGTTTCACCTCCTATTTCTGAATACTTCACTTCCAATTAACTGAATTACATTATTCAAGATTTCCTCCATGAGAGCACACTGAACTGGTCCAGTTGAAGTCTTGGTTAGGCTCACTTCACAAAGACTTGAAATCCATGAGCTAAGTTTTCCTCTCAGTGTCACCAGAGTAACTGAAATAGTAAAGGGAGTTTCTCTGATCTCACACAACTAACTATAAAGGGAGGGTAGCATTTTGCTCTAGCTGAGAACATTAAAACATTTTGATTGATCCTTGTGAGCCATTAGGAAATGCCATCAGTACCTGTGTACCGAAACAATTGTTGTTTTGGGTAAACTTCTGTTGTGCCCGGAACCATGATTATACAATATACAATAAGAAATGGAGAACAGTGCACCAGCTGCCCATTCCTGTCCCACCACATGACACACTTTTTTCCAAAGGGAATGTTTAAACATTCTCTATTTAATGTTTAATCACAGATGTGCAGAAAAGGGGAAGGAAAAAAGGGAATTAATGATTATGTTAGTAAAATTAGTTAAAAACACCCACAAAATTATTCCCTTCATTTACCATAAGTCAACACGGAGAGGGAGATCACAGCCATCTTTAATAATTTTTAATAATTGTTAATAGTAATTTCCATTATTATTATTATTATTATTATTATTATTACAAACTTCCTAAAAGCTGTGCTGATCTTCAATGAGTTCCTCCAGACAATTAGAACAATGATTTTTTTTAATATAATGGTAAAAAACTATAATCTGTGCAGTTTTCACAAACCATAAGTATTCTGCAAGTGCCAGTTACTGTACTGATTATTCTCCCCTAGTTTGTTAGTGAATCTTCTCACCCATTCAATCAGAATGTCTCTGCTTCATTTCCCATCACTTGGTATTACGAAAAACAGCCTGGCATTTAGTCAGACTAGGACAGCTTTACTGATAAAGCCAGTGGGGGAAGCAAATAATTTGTCAAATCTTGCTACTCCTAAACATAAAGTGCACTGCAAATCAATACACGGAAGTGTTCTCAGTTTGATTCTGACTGCAGAGAGGAAAGGGCAGCACCATGTTCACTGTCTCCACTCTAATTGAGTGAGAGTGCATTCTCCATCGTATCTACTTCTTACCAGAAAGGAAATGTGCAAGATACTCTGTAAAACTCAAGGGGGGAAAAAGGAGAATTAAGAAAGGACTTCTTGAATTGCACCTTCTTTAGGTCAACACTCCCCTATCCCTTCTTTATGCCAACACAGCTAACTGCATATCATCTGATAGATGAAGTAGAATTCATCGGTTTCTCATCAACGAATCTCGGTGAACTTAAATTTCATATCAAAGCATCTATAAATAGGCTAAGAAAATATAAATCCACAGTGATACCTTTGGCTGCATTTATCTGTTTTCCATGGTATCATTTGACAAGGCTATTACTTTGTGGCATCTGTGTTTTTGGAAACAAAAACTGAAACCGTGCACACAATCCGTTTGCCAAATTAATGTTCAAAACTCCAAATTTTTGCTAATGTCATTCATCAAAAAGTTTATTTTATTTTTGTGAAAAAATATTTGTACCTGTTACTATAATGTCTAGCCTATCTGAACTTTAACCAACCTATGTGCTAACACTACAGCCTGGAATGTTTACTCACCTCCCCAAGTTGAAGTGGTCCATTAAAATATGCCCAAAGACTCTGCTGAGGGCTCTCATCTTTCTGAAAGGACGGTGAAGGAGGCAAGCCGTTTGCAACTCAGTCAGTAGAGGATTGTCACAACATGTTTAGGTTTGTTGGCAAGTCAGTAGTTATCCCAAAGAGTTCAATTTTATGTCTTCTAGGAATACTAACACCGAGAAGACTATTGCAATGTTACGACAGTTGTATCTACATTTCTTTTCATTTAAAACTATGCAGTGAAGAAATGTGACTTTCATGCACTTTTGCTTCCCCTCAATGTCTCAGGGCTGACACTTATTATCAAAAAGGAACGCAAGTACATTCTTTTGTGTGATGATGGCCTACAGAGAAAAACAGCATATATTTTGCTCAACCACTTTGTATATCTCACATGGCTTTCATGCTTTCCAGGCATGTACAAATCCTGTGTACAGAGCCTCTGTCTGGCTAAAGATTTAAGATGCCCATGTCTCCTCTTTGTGATTGGTTAACCTTTATACCACAGGCTCATTTCTCAACTGCTCCAGAGAGTTTGCCTCCCTCCCCTTAAGCTACTCAGTGCTACCCTCCTGTTTCTTTTCATCTTGGGCTGGCTCCTAAGTTGTAGGAAAGCAGCCACCAGACACTCCTGCTGGCCCCGGTCTGGCTGAGGGCAGCATGCTGCATTCCCAGGACTCCATTCCCAGCAGAGCACAGGGGTTTATATCAGCAGATACGTTTTGAAAGATAGAAGCAGGATTAGGTGGGTTCGTATTCCTTTTGCATTAGTTCACCCAGCCTACAGCTGGTTCCGCGGACGTGGTTATGTAACTGGAAATGGGCAGCCTGCCTGAACAAGACAGTGCTTATCCAGGAGATGCAGGATCTACACAATCTTTCAACATTGAGAATATGCCATATTAACATAAGCCCTTTAATTTTCACATTTGTGGACTCTTCTGTTATCCTGAAGCTTCAGCAATAGCAGTGTAACGTTTGTGTTTTTTAGTACATGTTGAAAACATTTACACAAGCCAGGAAAGCAGTGTCCATGTGTAAAAACCATTTCACTGGTTCAGACGTTAAAACTACTGTGCAAACCACCATTTCTTTGCCCCAAATCCTTTGTTGCAGCAGTGTGCAATATATCAAAGCTTATCACCTCTGACATGACAAAGAATCTCCTACTGCCAGCATTCTCAGCTCACAACCAGCCAATTAATTCTCATTCCTCCATCACGGCAAGTACTCCAGAGTTAATAACACACTAAGGAACACCTTCTTAAGGAAATTCTCCCTTTCTGGGAGGTTTACACTTGTATTCTGAGAGAAGAAAAAAACCTGAACAGCTTTTTCTCTAGAAGAAAGTGTATGAAATAATTAGAAGAAACAGAGACATATGGTTTTGTTCTTTTTAAAGTGAACATTAGGGAAGTGAATTACAGCAATCTTTAAGAACCTCAATACTTTGGAGCTGGCTGAATGTGAGCTTCTGTCTAGAAGATGTATAAGTGTACTAGTATGGCATGATGACTGAGCTAGCAAGTCCCCTATCTACACAGCTCTATACCCAAGATGGCTGATCTTTGGTCTATTTGAAGAGCAGAAAAACAGCTGTCTGCAGGTACCGTGAAAATTAAATGCCTGTTCAGGTGTTAAGTTGTTTTTTACTAGCCACTATGAGAACAAGAAACTGCAGATGAGTCTCTCTAAGGCTAGGTTTACAGTTACTGATAACTGCAATAAAAACTCATCTCAGCACGTCTTAAATCCCAGCTCTCCCACAACACTAAGATTTGCACTGAAATGATGGTATCCACTTAGAAACACAGACCAGAATATCCTATGAATAAAAACACCTACCCCTTTATTCTCAAAAACCTGAACATGACACTTGTTGAAAGTGGAGGTGGAAATGCAAGTGATTAGACCACTCATGCCAACAATGCTTCTGCTCCAGTCTCTGCTTCTCACACACAGCATCATGTCCTAACTACCACCTGGCAGCTTATTCTGAGTGGTCTCATTCACCTCCCTTCTGGTGGAACCAGAGCATTATTCAACAACAACTTTACTGAGACAGCGAGGGAGTATGAGTGCATAGCGTAGGGATTAGAGCACTTACCTGCGAGGGAAGAGTCCTGTGATCTGAACTCTGTTTCCAAGGCTCCTGCTATATTTGACACACAACTTAGCACTGTAAAAGGACAGAACTAGTCCTGGGAAAAGGGAACTGAAATCTCTCCTCCTAAATGACTTCTCCAAGAGTCATGGTCACTCCTTCCCCTCTATTTGGCCTAACGAAAATTATTTACTACAGAGTTGAGCAGGAGTGGTGAGGATTGCCCGTGCCCGGACTAGTCTGGCAGTTTAAGCATTCTCCTCTGAGGTGGGAGTTGAGGATGTTAATGCAAGCAGACAGAGGAGGGAATTCTCTATCTCTCACTTCCTGACAAATCCCTTAGGACATTGAATAGCAGGTTGCAGAGCAAAAAACTTTTTAAAAAAATACCTATAGCTCTTGAATTTCTGCAGGAAGCCTGATCCTGTCTGTGCCACAGAATATATAAACTGTTCAGGCCATGTTTCCTATTTAAGATGATATTTTCTTGAACATAGCAATCATGCTGGCTGTAACACTTAGCATAAATGCTGTTTTCTAGGGCAGAAATAGTTTGCAAAATCATTTAAATCATAGCTAAAAATTATTTTTTGGAACACAAAACCACTCAGTTTCAGCTACACAAGACTAACCTCTAAGACCAAATGTTGCTTGCCTTCAGTCTTGGGCCAAAGGAACTTTCTGTTGCAGCATTGCACATTGGTGGAAATGTCTGGCAGGTGATGCTGAGACATCTAATGGCTGTTTGGAGCTGCATAAAGACACTGAACATTGAAACTTACTTTATAAGGTAAGAGAAAGAGAAATGGTTTAGTGGGCACAGTGCAAATGAAGCTGCCAAAGAGCCATATGTAACAGCAGTTCTTTAAATGTTTTTTTCACCATCGTTTGTTCTATATCAACTGTATGCAAACATTTTCTATTCCAGATCAGTAATTCTTTTCCCCCAAGTTCAAGTCCTCCCAAGATATGAGAATGGTAAGCTTTATGTTGAAGTAGGAATGAGTGATATGGATCTAGACAGCACCAGATATAAGTACCTAGAAATATATTTTTTAAACAAAATAGATCAATAGATATGAAAGTACTTACTGCACCACTGTATTGATTTAACCAACGTATAACAACATAGTGTAATATGGCGTCAAGACACACACCTTACAAAAATGTCTCCTTTCTGAAGCAATATACAATACAGCATCCCAAGCAGAGACTCTGTAAAGAAAAAATTATGCCCATTTACCTTGTGTCAGTAAAATTACTACCCATGTTATATTTAGCTAACAGACAAAAAAGTTATAGGGCGTGAGCAGACTTTTGCAGGAACATCCTTTGGCAACTGATTCACTGAGAGACATTGACTGTGGCCTTGGGAGGAGAAGGCTGCAAGATTAGATTTTTCCTTCTGGTGGGAAGAAGGCCTATTGCCTTGCCGATTGCAACAGAGGCAGAATAAATGACGTTAGAAGAGGTTGGGGGGGCATTAATATACGCCAGGAGGTATCATATTCACATATACCAGACAAGGATTGGGTAAGAGTCATGGATGGCTCATCATATCTCTTCAGAACTATAAATCACCTCTTTCCTGCCTACTCGACCTCTTCACTCCTACTTTGCATTCAGGAAGTAGAAACACACTTCATGCACCCATGCCCAGTGTGTGAAGGGTACGCAGAAAACAGCTCCTACAACTTTGCTCTGGCAGTGCAAGCTAAGACATAGTCCTCAGTGTGATTGTCAACATTATCTGCACTACACACGTACATATGGGTTGAAATATACTGAGCAGAGGAAGGGAACGGAGGAGAGATGATATCCAAGATGTAAACAAATGTCAATGGATTCAGCAGTCTTAATCACCTAAGTGAAAGATACAATATTTTCCTATTCAGTTACAATCAAAGAGAAACTATTCTTGGGCAGAAAAACTAGATCTGGGATTCTCTCTCTCTCTTTTTTTTTTTTTTTTTTTTAAATAGGCAATTTAAAGGTGTCTCTCATGCTTTCAGATATTAGATTATTTCTGGCTGAGCATAATCACAGCCAACTGCATTCCTATCTGATAAAGTGAGAGAATGTATCCGCATCTCTAGTCAATGTTTCTTTTCCCATAGCACTGTAATGCAGCCCTTTGTCTTTATCACAAGATAGATCACAAAGACACATCACAGTTCCAGAGTCACTGAGGAATAACAGGTGACGTTTTTCATCTCCAGTTTATGTATTCAAGAGAGGACTAAATGACGCACACAAAAGGCCAGATTGACTAGCTGGTGTTGCACAGTATGTGCAGACTGATTATAAAACTTTGACTCACAAGCCTCTGCCGATAGACTTACAGAATACCTGCCAAAGCAGCACAAGCAGGCAACAAAAAGCAATTATTTAAATGAAAAGTAATCACTCCTTTGAACAGTATTTCACACAAGTATGTGTGTGTGACTAGAGTAACATATATATATATATATATACACAGAGAGACTGAATTAGGGAAATATAATTGTTGCTAAAATAAAGCAAATTAACCTTGCTTCTGCAAAGCTATGTTAAAGTCCCACATCTGCAAGAAAACACCCTTCCTGTACTTTTGCAATCAGCTGACAGAGTTGGTTTGCTGCTATTTCAGCTAGTGATAGCCATTTTTGCAGGAGCACACAGCAGTCTTGGTCCCGTCCAAAGGGAATGTTTTCTTAATAACAACAGGAAGCGTGTACCTTAGTTTTTAGCAAAAAGGAGAAAAAAGTGCTCTTACCTGAGATCTGGACCTTATGACACATGGGGTTGCTATCTTTGCTGTCAGATATAATCCTACAATGTAGAGCACTCTTAGGAAATCAGTTATTCTTACCCCTAGCCAGGTCTCTGGAGCCCTGAAAATGGCTCAGGGTTAAGTAAAAGG
Source organism: Haliaeetus leucocephalus (assembly GCF_000737465.1). Lineage (NCBI taxonomy): Eukaryota > Metazoa > Chordata > Aves > Accipitriformes > Accipitridae > Haliaeetus > Haliaeetus leucocephalus. The sequence goes on from NW_010973420.1 coordinate 1,251,466, forward strand.
ATTGGGCAACATCCCAGCAACAATATACCCAGCTTCCCCAGGAGCATTTGGTTCCCATTGTTTCCTAGTGGTATTTTCCATTTGCTTCCTAAGTGTTTACATCTCTCATACCCAGTAGGCTCTTCAGGATACCCAAGTAATACAGAACACTCATCAGGAAGTCTCAGAGCATGGAAGGTGAAAGACTACAATGGCTCTGAGAGACAAACTGGGCCAAGATATGCAGTGCCCAAAGCTCATAATCTGTCTGCAATTAAGTTACTACCTAAGCAAATAAGCATGTCCAGTCTGGAGAACTTGAGACGTAACTGCCTGAAAGGAGTCACCAAGACAGGGAACCTTAAAGAAAGATTCTGGATGCAACTGCTGCAGGTGAACCTGCGCAGATGAACATCTGGAAAAGGGCTCCTTTGTCTCACATGAAGCTATCCTGGATTAACATAGAGCCAGATGCTTTCTTCTCCGGTAGAGATTTACATCCCGTGATGGAGCTGAAGCCAGTGGTTTTATTTTTTCCCCTCATTTCAGTGCAACTGAGGAATTTCTCAGAATACTAACTTTTCTCAGAAATGTCTGTAGCTTTAATAGGTAAATAATTTACAGCATTTCTCTCAAAAATACTTGTGGGGTATGCCTTCCTGTTCACACTTATGTCCAGTGGTAACATTTGGGGAGCTCCTTGGGGTTTGAGTTCATGGACAAGAAAGGGAAGGATGAAGATTACTCTTAAAATAATTTTAAAAGAGATTCTGAAAAGCATAAATGGAGCCACTTGGACCAACTCTCTAACTGCCATTTGCTGTTCTGCAAGCTTTCCCCAGTGAAGATCAGGCTACCCTGAAAAACTGATGAGAATTCACAGCAGGAGTGTTTGACAGCAGCTTCCACTGCTGAGTGAATGTGCTTCCAAGGGTGATGGCTGGGACCTGGGCAAAGGGAGGAAGCACTCACAACCCAGCAGGTCTCCAACAGTCCAGTAGATCTGGTCTCATAAGACAAGTAGTCAGGGAAGTCAAATACACCCTGCTTTCTGCTGGCACTTCTGTCCCTCCCAGTGTCCCGAATTTGGAACTAGCCTCAGCGAGGGGATAAATGCTTGCTGTTCTGATGATACTGTCTACCAGCTCATGTTAAACACATCTTACAGGCTGAATGAGCTGTAGAACAGAAAACCTTTAAGAGAGAGTAAATCAGTCAAAATTAAAACCAGCACAGACTAGAACGAATGAAACAGTATTTTTACCCAGGGACAATGTGACAATGGGCAAGCTCCATCTGTAAAGCAGGCTTTGGCAATAAACAGATACCAGTGCTACTGCTTACAAGGGGATAGTCTGCAGTGTGTTATTTCCACTGAGAGAAAACAGAAGGGGATCTTGGGGGAGGGGCTAAACCACTGTATTATGAAGAGAGAGTAAAACAATAATATTATGGAAATGCACGGCAAAGAGAAATTAAATTACACTAATGCAATAAAGGAAATTGAATTAATTGTTTACAACTAGTTATGATTTATTTTTAATGATACAAAAGACAATGATCTTGAATGGAACATACAATCCCATATATATATCAATGTCCAAGTCCTTTTCACACCCTTTCCTATATTTATAATTAAGAAGGAAGTCTTCTGATGACGTGCCTCAGGAAGAATGAGAAATTACTTAGGTAAGTTAAAAAGCAGTTTCAAGTCCTCCTGGAAAATGAATTATGATCAGAGGTCACATTCATCAGTTGGTCTGAACAGAATGAGAGAAATTCTTTGGACATATTATCCATGTGTAAATTAGCCATGTTTATGTGTAATGAACATACAGCATATAAATAGTAGGTGACTTAAGATGGTGGGTTTCCTATGAACTGCTTTTACACAGGTACTGCGAATTTGCTTTTAAAGATAGTGTCAGTGTTTGGTTCCTTCATGAGCAGAGATCCTAAAATAAGAGTATGGCCACACAGAGTGGTGGCTTTATGTTAATGAAATTAGAGTCTTTAGGCGTTGAACAGCATCTTCAAATACAAATAGAAAATCAGTACTGGCCCTGATGCTGGCCTGAGTGAGGTCAGCAGAATAACTGGCTGAATGCTGTATGCATGCAAATCTCCACCTGATCTAAACACAACTGCACTTACGTAGGAGCAACCTCTGACAGCTCGTGGCTCCTCATTAACAAGATCTGAATGTGGAGCATGCACATAATTATCACAGCTGTGTACACAGTGTAGGTAGGTAGAAGGCTAAATTGTCATTTAACTGAAACACTCTAAAGCACTTTAATGCTGCCATAGTGGCACCCAAACTTCACTGTCACTGCTGCTGTGGGTGACTATAAGTCATTATAAGAAACTGTATGATTAACTACTCTATTTTCATCTCTTAACCTTGTACAAAGACTTTGCAACCCAAATTTTTACAATCTGTTTTCATTTTACTTCTTGGATAACGAATCTTTTACCTGTATGAAGAATTTTCTTTGCTGCTTTTAATGCATGCTAAATTTTGTAACTACTTAAAGTCTTTTTGAGGACTGCACTTTTCTGAATGAGAGCACAGCCACTGTGGGAAGGTTGCTTCCTCCCATGATGAGTAGCTTTAATTCTCTAAATGAGCATCATCTTGGAAAACATGACAAAACTGGATTGACCTTGAGAGTGTACATTCCTAACCTTCCCTTTTTCACACACAACTCTAAGGATCTGTTCACTTTTTTTTCTAGCCTCTGAGATCTACCTTTCTCCTGCAGCCACAAACTAAATTATGGTACTATATACCATGGAATATGGTATCTATATAATATGGTATCTATTGTTTCTACATATCATATAATTATTTTGTTCCATATTTGTCTAGAGTTTTGTTCCTCGTGTACTCAGCTTGCATTTATCCATAAGAGATAACCATTTGCCTTATGTAACAGGTCCTGCAACTCTCACTCTGGTAAAAGGCAACAGGACAGTAATATTTTGACAAACCAAGAAAGTGCGACTGAATGAGCAAATTGCTGGGAACAGGTGGGCCAGAACTTCCGTCTCTTTTTTTTTTTTGCCAGATTGTAAGGTACTGCTTTTGACTAGTCCAACCTGAAATAGCCTGGGACTGACCCACCTGAGTTACTGCTTTTCTCCTTACGGCTTCTTGCTGGAGTTGCTGAACCCTCTGATTATAAAAAAGCAAGGAATGGGTGTTCTTTGGGTGGACTCCAGGATGCTGGAAGTAGTTCTTTATCTTGGCCCACACAACTGAATTTGTTGCCCTGCTAGGTATACTGGGAATAAAAAGGTTTGAAGCAGGTCCAGTTCTGCCTCCCCCAAAGATCCAGAGAAAAAAAGGCCTGAAGAGTCTTTGAGCTGTCATCATTCACCCACTCCAACCCAGGCTTAACAATACCATTTTGTAAAATAAGCACTAAGAGGGAAGGGCAGGCACTGGCAGGGTGGGTTCATGCAGCAGGGCACTGGCAGTCGGGAACAGAGCCCAGCACCTCTCCCAGGTCAATAAGCTACTCGTAAGAATAAGATAGCAGGCATTAATGAACTGAACAGTACCAGCAAGCTTCTGTTTGTGTAGTTATTGCTGAAACTGATGATCTGAACCATTTGAAACCTGGAATAGCTTTGAACTTGTATCATTTTGAACAGACAGATTTTTACTTGGTATGAATCTGAGCGAGTAAAGATTGCATAAACGCTGAAGGAATTGGGTACATGCAATTGCCTGGGTGTCACCGAGACTCTGCAGCTTGTCTGGGTTTGCCTGTCTCAGAGTGACTTTGAAACCTCTGACGTGACTAGATGTAATCTGGCTTGTTCTGGTGATGCATGCTCACAGGTCACATCTTGTGCGTAAAACAAGGTGACAGTTGTAGGGAAGCAGGACGTATCAGTTATCCCAAATCAGCGGATTTCATTTTTAAGTTTATAGTGAAAGTTTCCTTTAGAAATATCTCCCTTTTCCCCTCACTATTTTAATTTGTTGGTAAAAAAAATTATGTGCTAGGGTCAGCAGTGTACTTGGCACATGCCTGTCCCGAGGAAAAGGATGAAGCAATTATTCAAGCAGCCTCGTAGCATGGAAAGTACCAGATTACAGCCCAATTCTGACAAGACCTGTGCAGCCATATTCCTCCGAGTCAAGCATCAATATGGTCAGAATCATTTATGCTAAATTTACACTACCTATAATCAACACTACAGCATTAAAAGCATGGCTAAGGTTGAAAAGTGCTCCAGAAATACCAAATGCCTCAGTCCAAGTCAGTGTGTCGTGGCAGCTGTCGCACAAGCCAAGGGGAAGAGATCCCACTAATTTTGGTGGGGTTTTGAGGTGCTTGGTGGTGCGACAGCGTACGACTCCCACTGGCTTTGCCCACTCCCGTCGGGGCAGGATGGTGCGCGCTGGCATAGCTCCCCTCAAATCGGTTAGCCTAGAATCTCTTTTAACCATTCAGAAGATAAATTTTTAGCACCTTTTCTTTAAGCTCTCGGCTGCCCACAGCCCTCTCTCTCCCACTGCCCAGCCTGGCCTGCCCGTCACACAGTCCTGGCCCCCGTTTCCCCTCCTCAACCCACCAACATTTGGCCATTACCTCACGTGCTCCCAGACGGGGCCTCTCACGTCACGTCCCAGCTTCCCTCAGTCGCTCTCCGCAGCTCCGTACCAGCCCCTGCCACATCTCGTACCCCCCACCCCAGCCCCGCGCTGGGCAGGGACCCTCTGCTGAATAGCCCGGAGGAGGCCTGTCCCGCACTGAGGGGGTTGCACCCCGCTGATGGGGACCCATTGCCCCACACTTGGGGGGAGCAGACGACACCCCACCCCGAGGGGGACACCCCCCACCGAGGAGGGGACCCCCCACGCCACCCTGAGGGGGAATGCACGGCCCTGCCCCGAGGGCCCAGGCCTCGCCTGCTCCGCACCAGCTGCCCCTCTCCACAGGGCCGCCCGCCGGCACGCCTTTCGGGAAGGATTGAGGGGACGTTACCGAACATCCCAACCGGCCCAGCGCATCCCACCCACTGGATCTGCCTCACCCCTTCCTCAGCCCTCCTCCTCGCCCCGTGCGGGACTGCAGGCCCAGCCCAAGCCTGGCCACGGCCAGGCCCCCCTCCCCTCACACCCCGCCGCCATTTTTCAGTGCCGGTTCTTCAGCCCCTCAAGCTCCAGCCCCATCTTGGGGGGCTATTTTGCTTCACTTTCCTCACAAAAACCGTTAAAAACCCCAGAAAGTGTCCAACAAAACCAACAAAAAAACCCAAACAACAACAACAAATCAACAGAAAGAGCCAAAACAAACACCAAAACCTCCCCCCAAAAACCTATTATCGAAATGCATGTTTTGAGTGTTTAAAATCACAGACTTAGGATAAATACGATATTCTGTTCCTTCCCCTTAAAAATCTACAAAAGGTGAGTCATGTGAATGGCAGGCGGGCTACCTGTCCTCATCACTGGTAGGGATTTACTGAGAAAACCCTGCGAGGACTTTACGACTTGCAGAAGGTACAGGAAGTACCAGCTATATGCCATAACAGTAGCAACCACTAGGTGTCATTGTTGGTGCATAAAAAGCAAAAAATGGCCAGTTACTATTTTAGCTGTAAACGCATTATTGTTTTAAGAAAAAGTTACTGCCCATACGTGGCAACATTATTAGATATGAGTGGCTTACCAAGGACATTTCTCCATCCAGGAGTCCTGACCACGCCAATGTTTTTGCCACCTCTGAACTCTGCAGAGGTCTGAGAGCAAAGGCAAAAAATACTTTTGAGTATTTCTGGACTGGCTTAGCTGAATGTGTTCTGGCAAGACTGAAATTATCACTCAGACTTTAGATGGAGTTGGTCATCAGGTAAAAAAGAAACTTGTCTTCTTGGGCCTTGAAATCCCAAGTCTCAGGTGCTCAAGAGCAGGTTGCATCCCTTTCCCCAGCTGGGGCCCTGTGACACCTAACCTACCTCTCCTGCCATCCCAATAAAACATTTTTTTTTCATTTGTTTATATGAGGGTAGCACATTTCCCCCCGGGGATATAGGCTACATCAGGGATGCTGAGGAAATTATTTTTCATTTCTTCTTTTCTAGAGTACAGCTGAGGAAAGGGACACTTGCAGAAACAAGTTTTCAAAGAAAGCCCCAAACTAAATGGCACCATCTGTCCCCCAAGGAGCAGAGAAGGAAAAAAAAAGGGGGGGGGCAGGAATTAAAAAAAGGGGGGGGCATTTCAGGGATAAAATGAGATGGGTACTTGGATACTGCTGAGCAGAGGAGGCAGGTGAAGGAGCAAAAGCAAAGTAATACATGCTGGCAGCTCCTCTGATGTTTTGACATTGGAAGCAAGGATAAGATGGCACTTGAAGTACTTCATGACAGTGAAATGACCCAAGTAGTAATGGCTAAGACTGGCATCTGAGCAAGATAAGAATCTACCACCTGGGAGAGAGACGTGCATCTGGAAGCTAGATGTGCTTAGAAAGAGGAAGAGGGACAGGATGACTCCTCTATCTTCCTGATAAACAATGTGAGGAAATGGAGCAGTGATGGTGAAGGGCAGTGCCAGAGCTTGTGGGGATGGGCAGCTCACAGGAGACCAAAGCACAGACCACAGGTCCAAAATACAGGGAGGCTGAAGGAAGCAGAGGTCACCTCAGGACAGTCTACACAGAGGAAAAAAAGGGTGAGTCAAAATATGATGATGAAAAAAGCAGGCAGGTGCTTTCCTTCACATAGAGGAGTTTCCTTCACACAGAGGAGTGGAAAACAGGAGATTATGCCCACAAAAGGGGCATTTTCCCACACAACTAAAGTGTTCACAGTTACAAGTGTCCCAAACCCCAAAAGCTAAACTGTGACTGACTGTGAATAACTCCATCTAACAAAAGGCACAGTACCATTTGGGGTAACAGGTCTGCAGTTTCTACATAAGAAGGTCCCAAATTGGTTTTAGTTCTCAAGTATGGGGGGCATCCCTGAAGCAATGAACGTCCATGGGCATCATCTGGAAGAGATTCTGTGAGTGGTTAAAGCAATGTGCACCTAATAAGAACCCAAAGCAAAATATTCCTATTAATCGGAGAAAATATATTAAAATCCATGCTGCAGAAAGGGAGCAAAGACCTTTTCTATATTCATTTACTTCAATAATTCACATTAGTGGAACTACACTGATATAAAATTTTTAAAGAGACAATTGGCCTTGTATTTTGGCAACTTTTTTTCTTTAAGTTAGTTTTTTATGGCTTGGCTAACTGTTCTGCTTCCTATTCCCCCCTGAAAAATCCTGATTGGCTTCACATTAATTTGCTGAAAGCTAGAAATCTGGTAAAAATGTAATTTTACCCTTGCTAACAGCTGGAGAACAAAAATCAATTTCAGTAGCTTGCTGAGTAATGAAATTAGAGGACTCACAACTGACAGAAACCTCACATGACCGAGTTGAAGGGCAGCACCATCACTTTCATTTAACCCCCTGATGCAGACACCCTTCAGACACAGCTCAGAAGGCAGCACTAGGCATATCATCTTAATCTTAAAGGATGTTTCTATTAAAAGAAGATGCAATGGTAGATCACAGAAAGCCTGGTTTGAACTAAATTATAAGCTAACACACAAAGGAAGATACTCGATAAGCTCTAATACCTGTACATGTACATAAGCCATCTGCACAGCTCAAACCTACTCTAGGAGTAGGAAAGGTTCACTGGGAGAGTTAGTTGTACTCACCAGTGTCAACTATTAACCTGGGAAGCTGCCTGTGGTTTTTTTTTACTCAGATTCTTTAAGAAGAAATTGGACAACCTGCACCATCGTTAGCCAGAGTTCAATTCTGCTGTACATCTTCCTGGAAGAAGCTCCAAAGGGATGCTCCTCTACAAGACAACTGACTTCAGTGAAACAGCTCTCATAGTCACCTTCCAGCTATTACTGGACTTCCCATGGCTGCTGACCTACCACCCTCCATAAAGTTCATGAGAAAAAAAGCTGAATTTGCTATTCAGCAGTCATCATGCTTCTAAAATTAAGAATTGTCTGCAGTCACCCAGGGCTATAAACAGGCAATGGGTGAAAATAACCCACTAAGCTAAGACAGACCTGTCTCCATCACTGATTAAAGAGCCTTTTTTTAAAAAACAGACCTATGTTTTGCAGGTATTAGATGACTGATGTTGTTGCTACCAGGTACATGTAATTCCTCTGTGAATAGAGAAGGCTGGTCTTTAGACCTGTAATCTCCGTTTTGCAAAACTGTAAGCTGAGCTGAGGGCTCTTTAAATGTGTGGCCTAGAAAGTCAACAAATGCCTTTGGATTTGTTATTGTACTATTTATTTGGCACACCCGCTTTCATCCAGAGGATCCTAAAGCATTTGCAAGGATGAGCTGAATGAAAGTCTCAACTGTCTGAGATGGGCAGAGAGGTAACAAACCTGGGGAGACCTGCAGGACTGAGAGGAAACCAGCAACGCCTCCAGCTCACAGGGAAACAACCCTGCCATGTGCTTCTCCTTTACTGTATGATCCTACTTATTTGGAAAGGCAGAAGAATACAGAAGATTTTACCCCTAATGAAACACAGAAACTGCGATTCTCTCCCACTACCCACCTCCTCCTCCTCTCTTGGGTGCAGGTTATACCTGGCCCTGTGCGTTGCTGCTCGCTTTCCAAGCATGTTGGAAATCAGAGCAGTAAGATATGCCAGTCAGAGGAAAGAATGCGGTCTGGGCTCTGCATGGTTAGAAGGACTTCATATTTTTCAGAGACTGTAAGAATGTTTTTGAGACACTATAGGTGCTGGACGGTGCAGGTGGCGGTGCCTGACACATCCTGGCTAGGCCTTGCTTGCAAGGGAGCTGTGCTCAACGTTTCTATGAAAGAGCCACTGCCTTTAAAAGCGTCTCAAGTACAATTCGCTGGAAAAAGGATGCTGAAAATAATTAGTGACTTGAACTTTTATGCCATGAAAATTAACTGAGCTTTAAAAAGAACTGGCATATTAAATACCTTAAAGAGACACTACATAAAATGGCTGCTGTTAAGGCTATGCCCTATGTTACAAGCATTTGCCCTTTCCCTTCATGATATCCTTCCACATAATAAAGAATAAAGGGACATCCAAAGATCATTTTTTCTTCAGCAAAGAAACCCTTTAGGGGCAGCACCAAGCACAATGGTGCCCCTTCTTACTTTTCCTCCACAACCACCACCACAATTCAGCTAGCACAGATGACAAAACATGCTACTCTGCCATTGGTAACAGCAAGATTACTAATGTAGGGTTAGTTTTATTTTATCCCCCTCCCCCCCCCGTGATCTGCCACATACTTGGTAATATTGTTTTTACAGATGCTTTATTTTGTACTTAAACCTGACTACAGTAAAATGTGATATTCTGGTTGGCAGCCTCTTGAGAAATAAGGAGGAAGGAACTGATATTTTATAAAAAATGAAGTGACATAAATGCAGAAAGGAACACTGAAAGATGATGGCTTTAATTACGTTTATTATTCTCCTGGTTGCATAGAGGGAGAGGTTCAAGGACTGGCTTAGAGATTAGAAAATCTGATATTGGAAAGTGGCTGATGAATTCATTGTTTTTTAAAGCAGGTTCTGAGTTTGAACTAGACTGCTTTATATGGCAGGTTATTCATTTATCACCAACATACAAGAACCTCCTTTTACATCACCAATTAGTGATGTTGGCAAGGTGTGTACTGCGAGACATGCTTCTTGCAGGATTAAGTGTGTTTATGGATTGGAAGAAGCCCACCACTTTGTCAATGACGGTCTTCTGAACTGATGGGTGGAGGCGGCAGCAGCAGCAATGTTACTTCCAGACATCTGATTTCTGTGGGCATGGAACTGCTCATTAAAATCCGTAGTGTCTATTTGCAATACACAGCTGGCAGGGATTCCCTGAGACCCAGTTCTGCCAGCAGGTATAGTTTTCCACCAGATAGATAAGAACTGCCGGTCATCAGCAGACTAAGCCTAGTCATTTTTCCATGCAACTGAAAGGCAGGTGAGCAGTGTCTTTATAGGGAGAAAAAAATATTAAAAATAAATCTCTGCAGCTATAAAGGCCACACCACCTTTTCCCCACCCTTTTCCTCAGTATTGAGCCACAAAAAAAAAGAGCTTGGTTAGACACAAACTCCTGACTTAGTGTGCAGACTTCCATATAATGTGAACTGGGAAGTCTTCAAAACGTGGCATCTACAGTGCAAGTACCCCAAAAAGCATTTCTAGCAGAAACCCTATTCCTTGTTAAATGCTGGCCACACTAGCTCTCTCCTGCTTTTATTCCTCATATAGATGTGTGAAATAAAGGCAAGGGCAACAACCAGAAAGATGGAAATGACCTTAATGACATATCTGTATTTGAATTTCATTCAGATCCTAACTGAACTGTATTTTACCTTGCTCCCTATCCCTAATTCTTGCCTAAATTATGTTTTCCTCTTCTGCAGAATAGATAGATTCCTAAATCCTCTGAGCTCATCTCCTGGTGCTTGTACACGCAAAGTGCACAGAACAGCACAAGCTTTATGCTGCTCAGAGTACTATGCAATTCAGGGGTTCATTTTCCCCACACAAAATATCTTCAGACAAAATATACCTGAGGTTATACAGTCAAACAGACCCTGAGAGACTGCAGAATATGAGATTCAAACATCAACTTTTTACTGCAGTGCAGAATCTGATCAAGGAAAAAAGTCCACGAGGTAGCACAACCCCTTTATCCCTTACAAATCCATTGGAGGCATCAGGATACAACCTACCTGCAAGAGACTAGACTGCCTGCAGTACTAACCATCTCCACAGCAAAGCTACTACACAGTGACAAGCAGAACGCAAACAAGCTGATTTCTCTGTACAAAACAGCATGAAGTTCTCTGCAGGCTCCAAAATCCTTCCAGGACTTTGTGAATAGACACACATGTGATTGACCTGCATGGAGCTCCATGCTGCTCTGACTGCTCAAGCTGCCCAATTTGAAGCTGGCTCAGGATTAGGTGCATATGTGGCAGTCACACTTTTGACTGCAATTTAAAATTAACTGAACTGCCCATACAGTGTTTAAAATCACAGAGCCCCAGTGTTTGGACTCTTGAAATAAAAACATTGGCAACAAGAACCTGCTTTCATATAGAATAAGAAAGAGCATGAGCACTTATAAAGAAAAGAACATTATTCTTAAAGCTACTCACTGTCAGCCTCGGTGCTTTCTTTAGCCCAGTTCCTGCCTGTCTCCTTACTCTAACACTTTCACTCCTGCCCTTTGCTTGTGGAAGGAGAACACCGGTCTCAGTTTATGCCACTAGCGACATCAGTCTCTTGGAGAAAGGCCTCTTGCTCTTCCTGGAGTTTGTCCTAATGTGGAGAAGAGATTCAAAAGTAATTAAACAAAAAAAAGCACCTGGCCAGTGCACCTGGCCTGGTCTCACGGCCTGCCTCTACAAGGAGAAAAAAGGGGCTCTAAATGGAAAAATCACAGATTTTAACCTAAGATAGAAAAGCACAGTAAAGCGCTTTCACCCTCCAGCAAAAGCACTGAACTTGGTACAAAGCAAAATCCTACTTGAAAAACTCTGGCTTCAAAAAAGCATGGTCATGCTACTTTCAATACTTGGTTTAAAACTACTACCAGGTAGTAGTTTATACTTGCATTCAGTTCTTGTGCCTGGAAGAAGAAAAATAAAGATACTAAAAAGCACTCCGAGGGGTATCAGAACAACCTTGCCATGACAACAATAGTGATTCTGTCTCAATATCACCAACAGAAATCCTCGCCTTAAGTAAGGAACTCAGTCTCTGGGGCATTTCACATACATACACACACCCCCCCAAAAAACCCCACCCCAACAACAACAAAACAACACAACAAAATTCACCCACCAAAACCAAACCAAACAAAAACCCCCTACTTCAAAACAAAACAAAACAAAACCCAACCAAACACACCAAAACAACCCACCCTCCCCCCCAAAAAACAAAGTACAGCCCCACAAAAAACCCAAAATAACCCAGACAATTACCATAGCAGATAGTAGGATTAATTGCACAGGTGACCCACTTAAGGCTTAGGGGAAAAAACAAGTACAATAGAGCAGAAGTGAGAAATGAAATCACAAGAAGCATGTAAGTGTTTATGACTTTTTAAAGGGGTACAATGCACTAAGATATTTCCTTCAGACATACTACCATGCCCTTTATTTATTTTTATGACATGTTCATTCTTTGTAGGCAAGAATACCCTACAAAATTTGGGACATTTTCCCAGTCTAATCCAAACTACCTCAACATATATATATTCTAAATGTTTTTTTCAGGATTGATGCAGGTATTTTTTTTTTTTAACATTGAAATAATAATCATGTAGATAGAAGCTTGACATTCTGGATCTCAGCCCAGGAGCTCTTAAAAATGTTTAAAAACAAGAATCCCTTGACTCTGTACGCTATAAGAATGTACAAATACAGACGTTTACAAATAAAAATGGAAATCTAAGAGGCCTTTCTTCAGAAAATTTTCTTCATTTTTTTCCCTTTACAATAACAGCCAAGTAACCAACAACTCCCTGAGTCACATAGGCTTGTCTCTGAGGAGCTGCACTCACACTGGACTCTGAACACGGGCAGCTGATCTCCCAAGGCAGAAAGGCAGCTTTGCCTACTGCATTGTTCTCCATTTTCTTTCCCAAACCTACAAATATATTCCACATCTAAGCATGCTAGAAGTTAGGGGGAAGGATGTTTAGTATGAACCGATAGCTACTCTTCGGAATAATTTTAAGAGCTGGAATAGGAGGGCTCTGTGCAGTCAGAGGAGGGAGTAGGGATCTGGAGGCACCTCGAGGCCCGCGAGGAACAAGGCAAGGCAAGGCAGAGCTGTGCTGCAGTTACTAAATGTAAAAACTGACCTCTCTCATGTGAATGAAGCATTTCTAAAGCAGTCCTTCCTTAAGGGCTGAACAAGTCTATATCCTACCCAACAGTGCAGATTCTCTTGGAGGATTTCTTTTAGCGAAACGGCCTGCAGAGAAATATGGAGCAGCTTCTGGCATACAGCAAATTCTCTTAGTTTTTAATTACTTTGGGGGTGGGCCTGCATAAGATTTCATACCTTGTAAACTATGGATTTATGGGGAACATAGGCTGTAAATAGGCATTGTGTTTTCGTGAACATGAACTTTATATTCATTGTGATTTAAGCGTGTTTTAATATGCATATTTGAAAAGTTTCCAAGAGGAAGTTGGATTAATTTTACTCCATTTATGATCCTCTGTGCATCACTCACTGTAGCAGCCAATGTTTGCCAAATTTTAATCTGCCTGGGATTTTTGAAAATAAGTCTTGAATAAATAAGTAACTTAATAATCAGATTGGTTGGCTAATGTCCCAAGGCATGATTAACCTGCCTAAACCATGAAGCAGAGCCGAAAGTGCTGAGCTGCATTCTGTATTGGTCTGATCTCCTCCCAGGCCTAAGGAAACCAAACTCCCCTCAGTAAAATCTTTCAGCAATGAGATTATTTAGGTGGCTCTTGTTTAATGAGTTAATATAAATTCCTCGTCATCTAAGCATGAAAATAAGCGTGCCTTGTGCTTCCTCATGTCTCAGAGGGGCATGTATCTCAGCCCATCCTCACTCTTTAAAATATACTTTCAGCATAACTTTTCATTGGAAAGAAACGTCCAGGAATGCATGTCTGCAGTTAAACCACACCCAGTTCATACATCCGTTAGGTAACTTACCTTGAAACATAGTTAAATTGATAAAGATTTCAAATTCACAAACTGTGCTTTCATATCTTGTTTTGCTACTGATTCACTATGGCCCTGTGCAAATCATTTCATCTCTGTGGTAGTTTCCCATCAGACTCATCTAAATAGATCTGCAAGTCTTTAGGACCAGGAGAGTCTCTAACCATCTTTTAGAGATGGTTAATAACCTTGCCTAGTTAATAACAAGTTGAGAATGAAGATTTAATCCCAATAAAAAAATAACCTTCTACTTGTTTCTAAGGGGGGGGGGGGGGTAGTCTTTCCAAACTGTTCTAAAGTACCTTAATAAAATATTTTCACTGAAGTCTGATTTCAGAAGCCTTTCATATCGATTTGTCAGCTTTGCAGCAACTGAAGTCAATTCTGGTTTAGCAGGGCACTACGATAAATCATAGCTTTCCTCTCTTCCCCTTCCCATTTTTCAACACTAACAATACCTATAGGATTACTAGACAGAGAGTCCTTGCTAACCTGCTTCTGGTGTTAACACACCACTTGAAGTCAAAAGCCATCCTCAGTGCCTGATCCTACTTGGAGCTATGGAAACGACTACAAACATGTAAGCAGGAGATATGAGCATATGTTTAGTGCTAAATGCATCCAGTCTGGAAGCGGCCCCTAGTCCCAAAATGAAGTGGTCAGAGTGTTTTCATGCACACTGCTCAGGGCTAGCCTGCTTTAGGCCAGGTGTTTGTTCAAGTCTTCTCTGGGCTTCTCAAGATGATCATGTGGTCATAGGATGTTACTGTAATTTGTTTGTTTCTGGACTTGGTTTCTGTTGTGAGGATTTTTTTCCAAAGTATTTGAAACAACATGATACCTTTCTTGCAGGCCACGAGGGTGATTGATAGTTTTTTGGGGAATGAATCCAAATGTGTGTACTGTGTGCCTTGCATTTGAAGGTGCAAGTCTTTCTGGGGTAGCAAGGACTGTACAGGACAGAGAAGGCTGGACCTGGCCTGGTCTCCGGCACTCCACACGCTGGGGAGGATTCCTGCAGTGAGATACCCCCAGGCCCGCACAGAGAGTCCTTCTCAGAAAGAGCTAAATGGTTCACAACAAAAGCAGCACCCAAGAGTGAATACATGCACAGAGGGATAAGGACCTCAAAACAAACCAGAGGATTAAGATATTGCCTGTACAGACATTCCCCAAGGGTTTCATGTTGATAGTCACAGAAGTACCGCACAAACATGCGAGAAGGTGCAGAACGCATTCACGTTTGGTATTTATTATTTCTGTTGTAGTAATACTCACAGGTTTTGCACCATCTGTATTCAAATGGCTAAAGGACTGATAAACACAAAAAATAATACTTGTGAACAAAAAACAGTTGTGACGGAAATATTATTTAGAGTACATTTCTACAGAGATATGTACAGATCTACCGATACATTGTGAAAAACCCCAACACACGTGCCTATGCAGTTCATAAGTCTAAAATGCTGCTGCACATAGGACTGCTGCTGCATGGAGGACTAAATTTTTTTTCTTTACAATTCATCACGATCATATACAGCAAAACAAAGCAATTCTGTTCTAAGGACTGGGAATTTTGAAAAGCTCCACAGTAAAGGGAGACCATCTGAACGACCCTGTGCAAATACTGTGCCTTTCTGAATGCAGCAGTGAAACGAAACCGTTCACTAGGTGGTGGTCATGAACCACTACAAAACAGCACAGCTACATGCTTGGTTAATGATGAGTTCCAAAGCACAGTGGAGAGAAAAAAAAAAAAAAAGCCAAGTATTTAAGGTAATAACATTTAGCTGGTACGTGTAAAGCTTTATTTCAGAAGTCATTGTACATACTGGTGAGTTTGTCCTCCCCACGCGCCTGTGCATGTACTACACTCACTAGTGCCCACTTGCCTTCCGTGCAGGAGGGAGGGTGGCTCAGAGACACAGGGCTCAGCTGGGAGCCCTGGGGACTGTTCAGGTGAAGAGGATCTCCAGGAGGGATCCCAGGCACGGTCTGCAGTCGCTGTCTGGAAGAAGGGTATATGCTCTGTGCATCCCCTTTAAGCTAGCAGCTTGAAGCTCCTCTCTGAGCATCAAAGCTGCGCTGACAGTTGGGGGTGAAGGGAGGAAGGCAAGGCCTCCTCACCCCTTCATGGCTGTATGTCTACTGGACATGATGATGGAAGAAATGCTGGCATGGTGGCTGCATCTGAAAAGGTGTTATGCAGGGTGAAAACCCTTCATCTCCCACAACAACCATACATAAGCTGCAGGTTAATGTTTTCCTAGAGGCCCTGGTGTAGGAGGGAATAGACTCAGATTTTCGCTGGATCCCTCGGTCTTTCGTTCAGAGTAGCAAACTATGCTTCTTTGTCAGGTAGAAAATTATTTCTCCACCATTAACTTTTTCACACTGGAACTGTTTTTTTTAAGACTACCGTATAAACCTTACATTCTTCAAAGAAAAAAATCCTAGACCATACTTGACAGCAAGCCCTTTAAAAATATTGTCTTCCTATTTCTAGAAGCAATGTGTTTTTAAAAAAAAAAAACACTTCTCCCTAACTCCTTTGGGCAATCAGTCCAAGATTAAAAAAATGAAGGTATGGGTGGGAACAATGCAGTGAGACTGCAGCATGAAGTTAAATGACAAAAGCATCTGTTTGGCTTGATTTAAATTTCAGTCCTCACATTAGAGACTACAATGAAACTGAATGTCAAGAGCTGATAAGCACTGTGGAAGGGCAACCCGTACCCTGTCCATGACACACCAGCAGTGTTAGAACAGCAAAGTGGTACAGTAGTCGCACCATCCATCCCTATACCAGCTGGCCTGCTTTAGTAATTCCAGTAATAGTGACAGAAACTACACCAGAATGGGAGATTCAGGTACTATCCCGAGTCACCCACAATGGTGTATTTCAGCCTACTCTTTTTTTTTTTTCTTTTCTTCCCTTCCATACACATAGTTCATCTATTGTCTTTCAACCTTATTGACTGTGTCCTCCTCTGCAGAAACTTTCACTTCCTAGCCATCTGCCCACTGAAGCCAGCTGAGAAGACAGCAGACATCTGGATGTCTCAAAGCCAGCAAGTATTTTCAGCAAAACAGTTTTTCACACACTCCTACCCTGTCTTCTGATGAAAGAAATTCTGAAGCAGAGCCCATTTAACAGCAGGAGTAGTAATGGGAGTAATCGGGTAGTGCAGTGCTAACTGTGGCACTTAGTGACTGTGACACTCTCTGACATTGATTGATTAAGAGGCTGAAACTCTGACTGTGGCACTGGGCTGTTAAGAATAAAACGAACTTTCACTTCTCATTCATACACATCCATCACTAGCAGACAAGTGCTAGCTTTTGTAGTAACGACTTCAGTTTCTTTTGTGAGAGATACAAGTAAGAGATGTAAATGCAGTTTCTTCTGTGATTTCAAAAGCATTTTAATTCATCAACATTTTTTGAAAGGATCTTTAAAGAAGAAATAAAAGTCTTTGGTAACACAGCTGGGTTTCAGCATGTTCAGCATCTCAGCTATCGAAGACTCTTCTTTGTTTGGCTGAGAACCTGGCTAGAGATTTTGAAGCAAATGGCTGTCTGGTGTTCCCTTGAGGATGCAGCAGTCAGTCCCCAGTGCAGGACAGCTGTCAGCGCCTACCGAAACACCAGGGTCTTGCCTGTGTCTTCAAAGTTTATTCTTAACTCTGAACCTCTGCCTTGCACAGAGGACATATGTGGACATTATAAAGGGCATCTCTATGGGATCAGCTGGCACATTATAGGGTGCTCTCATGTTACTATACTGTCCCATACATACATCTCCAACTATTTTGGCTTCAGGATTGACCGTGATGGTAGCTGTGTGATTCAGGGCATGGCTAATGTAAGTGAAAAACGTCTGTGTATTAGGCATTGCCAGTTTAAAAAAGATAGAAGGAGGGTCCCCCTTACTTTGGCTTCTGCCTTTGGCCTTAGGGGACCCTTATGCTAGCAATTCTTCCTGTGACACTACTGCAGCCATGGGCTGTTGTGGGACCATGCCTGAAAACTTCAAGATAGCAAGTCATAATACTGAATCAATAGGAACAAGCCAAACCAAGCTTCTAGACTATAAGGATTATCTTTAGGAATACTGACAATACCACAAACTTATGAAGGGCTAGTTGTCCTCAGCAGGCACTTAGGAAGACAATATTGCAAATACATTTAATACTGCGATTTGAAAGTGTCACTAAATAAAGACAGTGAGTATGAAAGCACAAAGACCAACTCAGCTAAATGTTTAAAGAAGCAGATAGGCATCAGTTGAACCATATACTGCCTAGACTGGCTCATATGTAAGTCATTTGCTGAACCAAATCTCTCAGTACTGTTGGCATTGCCATGTAGGAACCATATTACAGTTCCCAGCACTGATCTCTCTTGTTCAGATCATAGAATGTGTTGGGTTTTTGCAAATTAGTTTTACATTTCGCTCAGCTGCATTTGGCTGCAGTCTGCTTTGATCTCTCTTTCTCCCTCTATCCCAGCTTTGGCCTATATTTGAAAAAGGAAAAAAAAAATTACATTATGGTCAAATTAAGGCACATTCAAACATTTGCCATTTGGAGGTATGGCTTATGTGCCTTTCCAAAAATAGCCAAAAAACTTCAACAAATTTCAGGAGAATTTCATCCACCCATCCATCCATCCATCCATCTAGGACTTTTCAATTGTCTGAAACATGACATTTTCAAACTCTGTCACCCTCCTCACAGTGCTACCGCAGCATCCAAGTAAGACAATTGCTACTGAAAGAAGCTATTTGAGACTACGAACAACTGCAGCATCACTTGCTTAGTTCCCCACTTCATCCTCCTCAGTTCCTCTTTCAATCTGTCTCATCCACTTACTGTATCTTGTCATAACCTATACTCCAGCTGCTTCACAAATGGACAGCCTGTCACATAATTGCACGTCATCCAATATTACAGTGCTCTAAAATGCCACGTCTGTACCAAAGATCACAGGATTTTCACTGCAAGTGAAAAATGGAAGCTTCCAAAGGTTAAGTACTCTTTAATTCAGACCTTTATTAGCCTCAGATCAAATACTATACAAATGTAGACATCAGCTAACAACATTTGAATGATTAATTTATTTGCCAGGTTTTACTATTGTACTAATGAGCTACCCAAATAGGTAGGAGCTTTGATTATTCCCAAGACACACACATTGCTCCACTTCCCTAACAAGATCAGCATAACTTTTTATATTCTTGATCAAAATAGACCTCAAAAGCAAAATTAAAAGTCACCATTTGCTGGTGTCTATGCTTCAAAGTTAAATTTAGCTTGCAGCAAGCATACCCACAGAAAAAAAAAAAAAAGAACCCTAATGCTTCTATGTTCATACAAGGGGAAAATACAAAGAGGGTGTGAACATAGCCAAAGCTAATCCATTCAAAAAGTTGAACAGCTATCCACAGAATCTTTTTTGGACTAGTCAATCAGTGCAGACAGCTACGATGCTTTCCTCTTCAAAGAATGCCGGCCTTTCATGTAGGCTGGCTTTGTGCATAAGGAAAGTATTTTTAGCAATGCATTGAATGATTTGACATTGAGAGAACTGAGGGACATATTGTCAAACTGGGAAAACTTGGATTGTTAGTACTTGTATTGAAGACTTTCTGGGCCTAGAGAACAGCTTTTTCCTCTGATACAAGCCTGGAAGCATTCATGGACACTATAGTTATTTACATTTCTACATCATGCATTTAAAAGAAAACCCCATGCTCTCATATCATTGTCCAGTCTTCCCAGAGATTGCTGAAATACTCCTGTGTGGACATCCTTACTTGTTTCAAATTCAGGATTTAGGTAGGCACAAGGTCAAAGGTATCGGAATGGGAAACTAGCCTGGTGCTTTACTGGGTATAAAGCACAAATAGAACCAAATGTGTCTGCAAATATGAGCCAGTTCCCTAGGGAATACAGACCCAGCACAGTAGCTGCATCCTTGTGGCACTTGCAGTCTCTGGAACCTAAGATTTAATGAGTAAAGGTGGTTTCCACAGAAAATCTCTGTTCTGTGGTCATCCCTATTGCAGGAAACAAACCTCTGGAGCCATAGCATCTAGGCAACTTGATCTAGAGTGGGCAAGAAACTGCCTTATCCCAGAAGCCTTGGGATGTGGAATATAGAAAGGTGTGGCTGGATGGTGTCCTTCCCTCACTGTCCCTGCTGAGCACAACTTCCCTGTACCAGAGATACTTAACCAAGCAGATACTGCAAGGATAACACTGCACACTGATATTATTACAGTCTTAAAAGGAGATGCCAGGTAGACATAGACAACATCTACAGTTATAAAATTATATTTTCACCTTCACTACCAAAGTTTTTAGCCGTCACATTAATATTCTGCCACTGCAAATCCTGAATTCTGTATTTAGCTAATTAGGAGCCAAGTGTTACCATATGAAACAGATCTGTGCCATTGCTTGCAATTACATTATGAAAACCTGTACTCCTCAAAAAACTATTCAGAGCACAACATTCTTAATGTCTAACTGAAAAATAAGAGAGAACTAATCAATATGCACAACTTTTCATGAACCAGAAGTCTTAAATAATGATTGGTATTAATCGTATATAATTGAAATGATAAACTCCCTAAGATAAATCATATCTCACGTCTAAATCTTGCAAATATTTTTTCCTAACATTTATAAATAAGTTCTCATTCATAAGCATTTACAGATAAATGCAGGGCTATGGATGTAATTTCTTTGCAAATGAAGCTATGTCAATGTCACTGTTATTTATACAGCTCTAGACTTTTTTTTTTTTAATCAAGTGTAACAGGTTATGAATCAAGGCATTTTTTTTTTATTGTTTGGTGTCTAGGCCTAAAGAATCAGAAACAGGCTCTATAATCTAATTTCCCCAGAGATTATGTAACGAAAGTGATAAACTTATAGTTAGTAAAGCAATGTTTTTGACAGCTATAATTTTTTCCCCAGAAGAAAGTAATTTGAATTTAGATTAAGACACATCACTATAGCTTTCCTTATAAACTGTTGGATTAAGTTTCTTGATTGCTCTGTA
Source organism: Haliaeetus leucocephalus (assembly GCF_000737465.1). NCBI lineage: Eukaryota > Metazoa > Chordata > Aves > Accipitriformes > Accipitridae > Haliaeetus > Haliaeetus leucocephalus. Next base: position 1,272,296 of record NW_010973420.1, read on the forward strand.
TGCACATTTGCCTGAGCAAACCAAAATGTGGAAATTAAAAATGTAGGAAGAGAGGAGCTTATGCATTCCATTGACCTTTATATTAGTTAAGCATTCAAATTTTGATGTATGTATGAAACATACTTTAATTAAAGTGTAAATCAGAACTCTGAATTTCTCAGATTTATGAGCCATGTATCACCAAAGCTTCATTCTAAAACCTTACAGCCAGCAGGCTTCTTTATGGTAGAAGCACCGTTGCTGCATGACACACTGCTAGATGCTGATAGTAAAAGAGCATGTAAGTTAAAGGTGAGAACTTCTGGCCAATTTTCTTTTTTTTTTTTTTTTAATTTAAATTTGAATATGAAGGCAATCAGAAAAAAAGATGAGTGGAAGAAAAAATTCTAGCTGGCTGTGTAAATTAATAGTGACAGAGGAATAGAAGTCTTCTCTTTCTGCTTATACCTAATAATTTCATAGTATAGTCTGTATTTCCCCCCAGCCATAGGATAATACATAAGGTCTCATCTTCTTGCTGTAGAGAGTTTACTCAGTTCTTAGTGCTACACTTAAGTATATCTAGATAATAGGAGGGTCTGCTGGCTTCCCTGCTGCCATGGAAGGGAAAGGCTATATTCCTCCTGTTTTCAACACCATTTCATAGGAAGTTATTCAGAAAAAAAACCCTAAAACAAACAAAAAGCCATCCAACCAAAAAAACCCCCCACCTAAACAAAAAAAACCCAGACACACACCCCACTCCCCGCCCCCCGCCAAAGCCCACAACCCCCAACCAAAAAAGATGCCCTCAGCACAAACTACTGAGGAGTACACGAGGCTCAGAAACCTGCCTACGTGCATTTTTTATGTAAAAGTGGAACATAACAAGTACATCTTTCACAAATAACTGCTCTGGAGGATGTTAAAAAAAAATAATAATTCCTCAGATTGGCTGTTTATTACTTTCCCTCGCAGATCTTTTACAGTAAGTTGTATATTTATAGCAGCTGAACTACATTCATCAGAATTCCCATTACTCACTACAGTATTTCCAGCATGTTCCTTTTCTCTCCTACCTTTTGTTGTACTGCAAAGTTGCACAACTCTAAAAGATGCTAAAAATTAACTCTGAGGAGATCTCATTCTGCATCTGCACTGACTTTCATCAGATTTCTCACAGGAATAAATGAGTTCTAGAACGCCAGTTTGGATGGAAGAATTCCAACAAATTGGTTTCTTGTTTGGACTGCACCTCTCAAGAGGTTTATGCAAAACAGACCACGCTCGTAACCCCGCTGCTCCTGAAGAAAGCGTTGCATGGCTTACATAGCCCTCAAGATCTGAAGTACCCCTATTTGAAAGCCCTGTGAGTAACTCGGTTGTGTCAGGAAAGCAGGAGCACAACAGAAATGAATCTCTGGTTGGAAAACTTCTGGAAGTTTGCTTAGTTCTGGAAGAAACCCTTGAGGTGTGGGATTTTATATTGCTTGTACTTCTCTTCCTGGGTGTGATGGTGGTACCCATCACCTTTCTATTTCTGCTGATGAATGTAATGTAGTACTGTGAATTTTATCTAGTTTTAGATCAGCTGATACTCCTCTTTAAGAGGCCTTTATCCTCTGAAGCTGAGAAACAGTTCTTGCAACAATTAATCACAAATGACAAAATCTTTAATGATATGGTTCTCATTCTGGCCTATCTATAATACTTAGATGTTGTTTTCACTCAGAACAATGTTATCTGAGAAATGCAGAATTGTTTGGTTGTAGCGCTGTGAACGCAAATATAGAAGCTGAGCCTCACAGCCTGTCTGATACCCACAGGCGGCCTGATCCTGCCTCTGAGGCCAAGAGATCGGCATGGGGAAGGGACAACGGTCCAGAAGGCAGAACTTTAGGAATGAAGGAAACATATGGAAATGAGAGGCTACTGGTAACCCTAGAGTTAAACGAAAGCTAGCAATTTGCACTGCCCATCATCTTTGAAAGCTATTTGTTGCCCCTTATGCATCCTGCAGTTTTTGCCTACTCAGTTCACAAAATAATATTGGCTCAGCAGACACCCTCACTTGCACGTTGCTCCACCTCAGCAGTTTCATGCCTTCTTTTGGAGCCAGGCTACATTGGTTACATAAATTTATGCCATAACCGAAGGCAGTAGCCATTAGCCATACTTTTATTTTGACTTGTAAAACCAAAAACATTTGCACAGCCAGAGGGAACGATGAAACCAAAAGGGGAATGACAGCTGTAATGTTGTCTTCTCATATTATTATGCAGTACGTGAGCATGCTGTGAGAACATCACTAATTGCCCACTAAAAACAAAGTCTACCTCAAATGTTAGTGCAGCATCGGTCGGTTTGCAAAGTCTGATTTAGCACCAATTTATGCAACACAGCGAGATAATTAGGCAAGGTCATTGTGGGTATAACTCTGTAAAGATGGTGGATTACATCAGGAATGACTTGGGTCCAGGGTAAGCAGTATCGGCACACTCCAAGCCTGGCTGACTAACTGACTGGGGCTGCAGCCAAAAAAGGTGAAGAGGTGCAGGTGTGGGATGCAGTTCCTGTGAAAGTGCTGCGGTAAGAGAACTGCTAATTAATTCAATACCAAAATACTTGCTTAGGTAGAAGGCTGCTTCTGTAATCCATGCAGATTGAAACAGCCGAATCACAGCTTCGACATTGCTCTGAGGTTTGCAGTACTTTCCTGAAAGACTCCAAGATTTTAATCTTAGCAAAGAGCGAGAGAACGGCAAATCAGTTCTCCTCTCAGCCATATGTGGTGGTACCCCTCTTCGGCCCACGCAGCAGAGTTCCCACTCCTGTCCTCACAGCTAACTTATCTTTAGAAACTGTCCTGCTACCCATTTCTCTCCTCTGTCTCATTCATGACACCCCCTCCAGATTCCCACTCTGAAGGGAGCAGAAGACATTAGTTACCCTTCATGTGTCTGTGGGGTAAAGAGCATGTCATTGTCACCGGTTGGTGGTAAGCCCCTAGGAAAGTAAAATGATTTGAGGAGCATTGGCATGCTCAAAGCCTTGGAGAAGTTGCTTTTTTTTTTTTTTTTTTTATAACAGGACTTAGTTGTTTCTGATATTTCAAGGGCAGAGTCTTCTTTTCCCTGAAGGTGTGTCTCCTTGGGCAGGTCAGTCCTCTCCCTTGCTACCCTGGTTCGTCCTTCCTTCCACCCCGTCTGCTTCCCCTCCTCTGCTGGCAGAGCGGTCCCATCTCCCACCCAGCTATGGCTGCTGTCTCTTTCTTTCCAGTTACCACGATCCAGTTTTGTCCTGGAAAACACCGGGTAGACATAGCTGCACCCATCACCCCTTCAAGAGCTTAAACAAAACAAGAAAAGGGATTTCTTCCCAAGCCAACTCTTCTTTCCCCATGTTACTGCAGAAGTACAGGCAACATTTTAAAAGGGTTCAACTCTGGCATAGTTGTTATTCCTTCCATTTCAAACAGAAAGGGAGGAAACCCCAGTGCAGTGATGGTGCTGGTCAGGAGAGCTGCAGCCTGGGGCCGGTTGGGAGCTCCCAGCTGAAACTCAGCACCCATGCTTTACAGCACCAGCGGGCTGGGCTCAGAGCTACTACAGAATCGACTTAAAGTGCCAAAACCCAGAAAATGCAGAAGACTTTTGGCAGTTTTACACTTTACTACCTCTTAATGCTTCACACAAAGATGGACTTTTGGATTACTGCAAAACATTTAGCAAGCACCATATTTTTCCTATGAGTTTTTGAAACATATCTGACACAGAGATTCCCTAAGGCTGTCATTTCAATCAATTAGTTTGGGTATACATTTTTATTCCTTATTAATATAAATTCCGCTCCTGTTCGATAGAAGATGGATAACATAAGATTCAACTCTATTATGATTATGTAATTCTCTAGCTTAACACACAGCCTGAATGTATTTCCCAGCACTTGTATGAGACAGAAGAATATTATTATATTTCACTGTATGTCTGAAATAGCGAGGATGATGGACCTGACAGGCAATGAACACTTTTCAGTCTGAACGTTTTATCTATTTTGGGGGGTGGGGGGAGAAGGAAGGAAGGAAGGAATATTCTACAACCATAAGCTAGTTGCCTAAGGTTAGACAGGATGTCTTCTGCAAGAAGGAATTAAACCCAGGTCTCCTAAACCTTGTGAGCATCTCGTAACTTATCTAGCCTGACAATCCTCTACGTAAAGAGCGAATAAACACATTTACTGCCTTAACAGTAACCATACAGATAAGGGACAACATTTAAAGGAGAGAAAGGAGAGGAAAAAGAAAAGGGGGGGAGGGAAGGCAATTGAGTTATTTCCTTACTTATTCCTTGAAAGAAAAAAAGCAGCATCTCTTTCACTGTCTTTTTGCCCATCTGTTTTGAAATCCCCCGTGAAAGCTGCCAATTGTCCTTGATAGCATATGAATTTATTTTTGGTTTCAGCTTACACTACTCCATCGCTTACACAGTGAGATCAGTGACAACTCTAACTGTTGCATCTAACTGGGAGCAGCAAGCCTCACAGCAATGGCAGCGGTCTGCATAAACATATGAAGACAGTAGTGTTTACTGTTTGTATTTATGTTTTTATTTATAACAAATTATTTCTAAAGGTTCTATAAATTTGTCACAGGAAACACAAGTTATGCCAAAATTGGCGATGGCCAACATTGTCTCTAAGAAAATACGTATACTTTCTGCATTCCTCAGTGCAAGTGTTTGGGGAGGCCACTAGGATAAAGCTCAGGATTCAGGAGAAACTGGAGGGAGGTCAAGGGCCGTGATCCTAAAGTACCAGAAAAGGTTAGCCTGACCCATTCCTCTTCTAATGAGACTCAGGTCTTCCATCAGGAAACCGATGAAGGAAAAAACTAAGCATTCTTGTTCTTTGAATACATTATGTTACTCTGCATGATGATAAAGATGTGATAATAACGCCAGCTTCTCCATTTGCAACTTGATGTTACCCAGTGCAGCCCTAATCCTGTTCTACCAACAGCTTTGGTAGGACCTAAAGACAAAATTAAAGCACTGGGAGGAGGGTTGAACAGAGAGCTCCTGCAAAGGTACCAGTTGCTTCAGCAAGCGTAACAGTACTCTTAAGACTCCATTATTGCATAAACTTATTTAGTAACATCCCAATGTACAGCTTACATTAAATACATCTATTTAAGTTAGAGCCTGAAGGTTTTTCAAATCTTCTGCAAATAAATCATTAGATCACTATCCATCATTTACCATCCTGTCTCTGCCTGTTCTAATAAGCAACACTTTGCATTTGTCACCACCTTCTGCCATCGTTTATCATGGCGTAGTCCATTATAATCCTTGGACAAACCTTTCCTCGGCACTGAGGAGCTGAAGGATTTGGCCCACTTATATTTAATAATAGAGACAAATTCTTTTTGAAGTCTTTCCAATGTTAGTAACTCCAACGGTTTTCTTTTTTTAGATTTCATTTTATTGCCTTGTATTTAAGGCTCAGATATATATTTATATTGTCTTACCTATTTACTCATGCCTATTACTTAAAACCTAATAACAAACAATGACATTATTACTCTAGTACTTAGGACATCCATAATCTAAATTAAGATCCAGTACAAATGACTGCTTATTCTGACTTGATGGATAGATAAACACTCAACAGTAAAAACAATGAGGACAGCAAATGAACCCTTACTCTCCCATCCTCTCCTAAGTGTCCAGGACATACAGCATGCCTTAAAGGTGGGTAAATGCAAACATCGATATTAAGTATGGGAAAGCAAGTTAGAAAGTCAAATCCTACTAGTATAATTTTGGACATGAAGGTCTTGGGATGCAAGCAAGACAAGGTTTGAGGGAAGAGGTAACATCTTTATTGCACATAAGGACAAACTGGTAAAAAGAAATAAGCATTCAGGCTCAAAATGCTTTTTCAGCTTGCATGCTCTAAAGCTTGTCTGTTTTTTCCAAGTATATCATTATATCTCAGGAGTGATATTATCTCTCCCTGCAGACTTTATAGTGCTTAAAATGTCAGCTCTTCTTGAAGATGTCTGCTTTGCACCTTCCATCTGTTCCCAGAGATGAAGCTGCTGTCCATCACTGCTTCTCACCCTTCCCACACCAACATGGGAAAAGGTACACTTTTATAGATAAGAGTTTCCAAATAAATTATGGCTTTTAGATGAACATTAACCTCATTTCCATTCCTAAAACTAGTGGCAGAGACCACAGAGCATGGGTATTACATACTTGCCACACGAAATTCTATTTATAGGACCCAGCTCTCAGAGTAGGCTCAAGAAAAAGTTACCAGTTGTTTCAGTGCAATATGTGTACAGTAAAATCAGTCTAAAATCCTTAAGAAAAATCTTTTACTAAAAAAAAAAAAAGAGTTAAGAGGTAAAGAGTTGGTGGGTATAGAAAAATTAGTTTCAGGTCTTCCCAAAAGAAATAAGAAAAACTAAAGCAAACAGGAAATACCTTAAACTCATATTTTAGATGCTAAGGTAGCATTTATTTTTATTAGAACTAAAATAATAATAATAATAATAATAAATAGTCAGTCTTTTGTGTTCGTGCAACATGGGTTAAGGGACAGTATATTTCCCATTTTGGAGAAGAAAGCAACATAGAGGGAGTTTAGCTGATTTGCCCAGTCACATCAAATCCATGGCAGTATGGGAAATTAAACCTTGGTCTCTTCCCAAGCAGGTGCCCATACCACAGCTGGTCTCTGTCCTTTGGACAGGGCATTCCCATGAAGGGCCAAAGCCAAAACAGCTTGTTTGGGTAAAGTCCCACCATGTTTTTAAAGAGGGCAGAAGGGAGGAGAGGCCTTTTGGCCAACAAGGCACCTTTTACACTCAAACCATTTTGCATCATTCCACCAGGGTAAGGTGGCTTTACAGTGAAGATAGGTACAATTTATATCCACTGAAATTCATTTATATGCTGCTAAGGTGGTGCATGGTAGCCTCGGCATTAATCAAAATGAGGTCCAAGAACTCAGTTGGCGTGTCCTGGGCTGGCCTCCATCTCAGCAGCATACAGGCAGTGCCACCATCCAAACATAAGGGGACGAGGTCACAGACAAATGCAGAGACGCCTGCATTCCCATGGAAGATTACAATCCTTCTGCTGGGCACAGATGGAAAAGATGCAGTCTCCTGGCCTTGGCTGCTACGTGGGGCAGCCCAGTCTTTAGCAGCCCGCTCACACTGTGCACTCTTATTACAAATGCCAGCCACGCTTGTGTACTCAGGAGCACCAGCAAGAAATCCACCCACTCTTCTGGCTCCTTTCTTCAACATTATGTCAGTCTGTTATAAACCAGTGAAGCCAGCTAGCTCCCCCGTCAAAGCCTTGCACTCATATAGTCAAAAATATTCCTCCCTTCTGTTCCTGCCAGCTTTCAGCAAGGGGGAATTTTGCTTTGCTCCATTTTTTAAGCCAGCCACATGCCATACTGCAATGACTTCATGCAAGTCTATAGACTAATCTTGCCAAGAACCCAGAACTAAACTGCATCCACTGAACCATGGTAAACCTCAGCACTTATGGTTTGAGGGATGTAATTCCTGGCAGTGATGTCCTAAAATGGTGCTTTCCAACTCTTCACAGTGGAAAGCCTCCAAAAGCATGTCTGTCCCGGCATTCAGTCTCCAATGTGTACGCCACCGCGCAAGGAGCTGGTGGTCACTGCATGGTGAACAGCTCATGCCTTCTGTCCATGGCTTTATTGATGTGCATTTCTCCTCTCTATGTCTGAGAAAATGTGGGCATGGTAGAATGAATGGAAATGCCTGGAGGTGTGCTACTTCCCTGACTGGTACTAATTAAAAGTAGGTTATGAACCATCCAGTTTATTGTTTTAGGGTCCTTAAAATTTTATGCCGTTAAGGCTAGTTTTAAACATTTATTATGCCTGCTAGCTGATCATTAGCTGACGGCATGGCTGGAATAACTGCAACTACTTCAGTCATTGCTTTTACCAATTGCACTTAAAAGAAAGTCTTAATTTTTCCATGGGTAACACCCCCTATTAGTCTTCCTTGTTACGCAATTCTTCCATTTAGTCCTTTATGATGGTCCTCTCTGGCAAACTGATAATGTTCAGGTAAACCATCCCAGGGAGCAATTTTCTTCCTCTGCCATTCTTCCATGCACCAAAGAAAGCCAAGGTCAAGAGTGCTCAGAGATCCAACCTATTCCCAGGTGTTTCTGCCCTTCCTCTTTTTAAAGTAGAAATACTGCATTGATTTCATCCCCGTCACAAGTCTGTTGACTTCAGCAGTATTGTATCAGAAATGAGTTTGTCCCTCTGCTTTCCCAGGATGTTCACAGAGGAATATTCTTGTTCATACTTGCAAATGCAGATCACAGACATGTACGCAGGGATGACTGTCAGACTCTGAGCCCCTGCTGCCTCTTGCAGGGGAACATATAACTGTTGTTCAGGCCACAGCAAAACTGTACTGCAACAACCCAAAGAACACAGGCAGGTATAGAGAGTTATAATAATCGCAACTGAAATTGAATCAGGTCATCAAAACTAACTTCCTCCATACTCAAAGGAAAACATTGTGCCATCTTGAATCATTAAGACTATTTAATGCCACCTTCTCTTCCAATAAGTATATATTAATATAGTCATACTTTCAGGCACTTTCCCCCTTTTGTTCTGAGTTGAGTAGTTGTTCATTGTTTCTAAGATGGCCCTTCAGTACAAGAATGAAGGACAGTAGTAATTTTCCCAGGAAGCTCATAAAAATCCTTTTTTAGTCTGTTCCAGAACACTATTCCAAGAAAGAAAGAGAAAATCAGAGCATCTCCCACATTTCTGGGAGTCTTTACATGTATTATGGATCTTGAGATGATTACATGCCACTCAGCTGAACAAGGAGGCTTCTACCAAAACACCCAAGCTTTCTTTGAGATAAAAAGTTATCTTTCATCTCAGCATGAAATTAAAATGTGAGGATTATCAGACGCCAGCATTTCTGTGAAAATGGTGTTTATGAAATGACAAGGAAAAAGTCTGCACTGCACATACGCTATCGAACACCTTCGGTCAGAGGCTGTACTGCTGTACTAATCATCCCAGCCCAAACTTTCTCTGGGAACTTCAACCCTCCAAGCAATTGCAGTGAGCTCCTGGACCTTTGCCACTCAGCGCAGGATATTCTTGGCAACAGCGATAAGGACACTTGCTCCAAATAAGGAGAAATCTAGAAACTGGTTTGTCTCGGCACTCTTGGAGCCAAGCAAATCCGCCAAAACTCATGGAGCCGGACACAGGAGGGGGGAAGATACACACAAAAAACCCAAATGAAGCAACAGAGTGAACTTATGACTGTCTGTCTAGCCAGTACCAGCAAAATCTCATTATAGAGCAACGATGATGAAGTACATTGACAGTAAGTGTAACAGATATGATGAAAGACCTTTAAATGTTTATGCTAACACAAAGTTTCAGTTTCACCTTCCATACAAGCTTTTCAAACAAGAACAGTGCCAGAAAACATAGAAGAGTGTTCTTAACTTTCACCTTTAAAAAAAAAAAACACAAAACCAACCAAAAAAAACCAACCAAACACCCAAACCCCTGCTCCTCAATTTTTCATTACAGCCTGCGTAGTTTGCAGGATAGGTAAAAAAGGTATTCATAGTTAGAAAAAAATGTTTCAGCTTGCGAGACAAACCTGCGTTACAGTTACATGCTCCTTCAGATAGCAGTGTGGCCAAAACCTCGATTTAGAGTTTGGAGAAACAACATGGTCCCAACAGAACATGGGTAGACAGCAGCACATCTGCATAGGCTGATGTGGCTAAGCCTTTTTTTACACCACGGAGGAGCTACCCTACTACCTTCACAGTTACTACACGTGTATTCACCAGCAAGACATCTGTATGCAGAGAATGAATAAATTAGCACTTTGAAAACAAAACAAAAACCCCAAGAAAGCTCTAGTCCTGGTTCTACTCCAAACACCTATTATTTAGTCTGACTGCCCCCAGTCTATTGCCTCCACTTTGATCAACTAATGGCCAAGAAAAGCAATTACCAGCATAAAAAAAGTATATTCTTGTTATCTTCGAACTACTGTGGCAAGTGTAAATGCATTACTTTCTATGAAAACAGAGAAAATATTTCTTCAATGGCTAAGATAAGAAATGAGGGGAAAAAAGGTGGGAGGAGGTAGGGGAGAAACTATTATTTTATTAACTAATTAGATCAGTGTTAAAAGAAAATGAGAGGAAGCTGTAGCATACAATGGAGATAATGAAACACCTTGATTTGCATTTGAAAATGGCTAGCCCTGCCTGGACAGGGGAATATAGCGATCTACGAAGTAATCCAGTTATTGTAACGAGGGAGAAAAAAAACCCAAACCAAACCCACTGCCAAGTGGCAGGTTTGAGAAAATACTGACTGCAGGTAACAACTGGTCTTAGACTCTGTTTTTCAAAGTCTTCCAGTGCCAGCACATGAAAGAAAAGAAGAAATCCCCCACCATACCTTTAGTTTTTGTGACCAGCTTATGAACGACTACTATACTACTGCTTCCCATGAACGTCCCTGCTTACACTGTTCTAGACAGTCAGCTATACCACCACTAAAAAAAAACAGAATAAAACGAAGCAGGTCGTCAGCCCAAAACCAACTCGACTACTTGAACACCAACTGTGGGTCAGGCCAGACGCTGCCACGGCACTGCCCACCGCTCTGCCCCAAGCTGTTTCTTATGTCAGCCCATATTGAAGATGATGCTTAAGGACATAAACTGAAAAATCCAATACCCTCTCAAAAAAAATTTACACGAAGAACATGCGGGAAAAAATATTTAACAATAAACTCTACATTTGATTTCTTCTATAAAAGCACTCCAAGAAAGAAGGAAACATAATGCCTTAAAAAAAAAATTTAAAAAAAAATCAGTGGAATTTGGGAAAATATAAATCATCTTTTATTAGTGATTTCCCAGGGTGTGCATTCAACAACGCACTCTGCAAAGTCCCAAAAGTGCACAGAACAGCTGCCTTCCAAACGTGCAACACTGCACAGTTTAAAGCCGTAGTGTAATTTAGAATAATATTATTCTTCAGATTCTGGACTGGCAGCTCAGTGGTACTGCCAGCGGATTCGTCAGCTGCTAACACTGGTGCAGTCTCTAAGGCATCAATGGAAAAGGGTTGATGGATTTTTGGATGTTTCTCTTTTTGACCTGTGCCCTTTTAAAAGGGAGAGAAGTGATGAAACAAAAACCTCCTGGCAACGGGGTAAAAGCAACACAACCCATAGGAGGCAACTGCAGAAGAGGAGAGGCTACAAGTGGAATTCATAAAAGGAAGAGATGAAGATTGTTGCTGGGTTAAAGGTACCAAAGTTACCAAATACATGGTGAAGTCCAGGGATTTCTAAGGATGGGAAAGTTGTGAAGTGGGGCTGACGGGGCTTTTGCAGTCCTGGGCTGGTAAATACTACATTTAAAAAGCAACTTGGCACCACACGCCAGAGGACTCAGACTCCACCCAAGCGACATGCAGACGACCTGCACCACATACCCATGCGAGAGATGCAAACACCCACTACCTCCTCCTCTGGACGCTCCCCAGTCCAGATCACTGAACACACAGACAAAACCCCCAAAGCCCAACCGCCACCAACCAAACTGCCCCCACACCATCTGCGTACAGGCGCAGGACTGGTGGAAGGATGGGGAAGTCTCGCAGTGCACAGCCTGGCAGCTCTAATACTGTGTTAGTTTTTGAGTGTCCTTCCGAACTGGAGGCCTGGCCTTCACCCTCTTCTGATCGCTTGATTTACAAGCCAAAAGACATTCTTTGAACTATAGTACAGGTACCTATATGGAGCAATCATATTGTTATCTGCCTTCATTATTATATATGTCAGAGTCATCCAGGCATGATTCAGGCAACATTACAAGCATCATATGTGTCTTTCTTCCTGTCCTGTCGTGGTTTACCCCCAGCCAGCAACTAAGCACCACGCAGCTGCTCACTCACTCCCCCCCATCCAGTGGGATGGGGGAGAAAATCAGGAAAAGAAGTAAAACTCGTGGGTTGAGATAAGAATGGTTTAATAGAACAGAAAAGAAGAAACTAATAATGATAATGATAACACTAATAAAATGACAACAGTAGTAATAAAAGGATTGGAATGTACAAATGATGTGCAGGGCAATCGCTCACCACCCGCTGACTGACACCCAGCCAGTCCGAGCCGCAATTCCCTGCCCCCACCTCCCAGTTCCTATACCAGATGGGACGTTGCATGGTATGGAATACACTGTTGGCCAGTTTGGGTCAGGTGCCCTGGCTGTGTCCTGTGCCAACTTCTTGTGCCCCTCCAGCTTTCTCGCTGGCTGGGCATGAGAAGCTGAAAAATCCTTTACTTTAGACTAAACACTACTGAGCAACAACTGAAAACATCAGTGTTATCAACATTCTTCACATACTGAACTCAAAACACAGCACTGTACCAGCTACTAGGAAGACAGTTAACTCTATCCCAGCTGAAACCAGGACATCTCCCCAGAGGAAAATTAAGTTATGATTAAAGCTGTGTCTTCACTTTACCTAGCCCATTCACTTCAGTGGAGCTCTGCATCAACAGCTGTTGGGAAACTGTAGAAAACTGCGGTTTTAAATTAAGTATTTTTCATAGGAAATCATTATTTTCAAGGTTATTGAGGTTGGGTTGTTTTTTTCTTTTAGCGCTACCTGAGTTAGCAGCTGTGGTACACGGCACAGCCCACAACAGCTGTACGTTTGTGACACCTCAGACCACACTCAGCCTCAGCCCCTCCAGCCACCAGCACCATTTCTGGTGTCTGGTACGGGAGATCCTCTGGTGACAGGGAACAACCACTCAGTAGGATTTATTCCAGCCTCTACCATGGTAACAATAGAAATATGACCACAAATACTCTTACGGGGTGAAGTAGGGGGTTTATTTTATAACTCTTACACTGGATGCAAGGACGCATAGGGGTTGTAACCATGTGCATCACAATTGCTTTGTGCCCAGTTTTCCATTTGGACAGAGCCCAGAACAGAGTCCAGCATTTCCAAATCCCAGTCGAGTACTCAAGCCTTCCCAGTTAATGGGATTACTTGCATCAATAACTGCTACTTTTGTATAAATGGAGAGTGCAGACTCTTGCCTACGTGAACCGTAGAGCAACCGTTCAGAGCAGCATTGTCTAATATACAGGAGAGTGTCTGCTCTGGAAAAGTTTACAAACAGCTGCATCTCCTCTTACAGACTTCCCTGGTCTGCAAATGTAATAAGGGTTATGCTGACTTTGGGAATCCCTAAACTTTGTGACTAAACACCGCACTTGTGCCTTCCCAACTCCAGTGATAATCAAGCATGAGTCATTACAGGACTATCTTTTGCTCTTGTCAATACCACAGCACCTTCATGTCCATTTACATCGGGTTAAGCATTACAATACATTGGTATAATATTGCATACTTGCCCTAAATCTAAGTTAGACCAATACTTACAATGTGGAGTTCAGTTATTATGACATGTAGCTGGTGATTACACTAATGGCTAGGCACAGTCCTTCCCATACTCATAGCAGCAATTCTAGAGTATACTGTATCATTACTCCAGAATTACATTAGTCAACCTGAAACTCTGTCTGAAATATTCCTGGTCAATGTGAAAGCTATTTCTCCAAGGTGCAACTGAAAGATAACAGCATAACTGTAATAGGCCTCTGCAAAAGGTCGGATTAACTGGGATTACTCTTACAAAACTACTGTGAAGAACATCCATAAAAGAAGAAAATGATAATTTTATGTTTCAATGGCTGCAGCACCAGCATAGTACATCTTAGCTACAGGACACTCCCCAAATTTCCAATACCAGCATAGGAAGGCATCTTCTCATCTACCCTGAGATGAGTCTGGGAGCTGGGCTTTACCATCCCAACAGTAGGAGGTCAGCAGGCACCTCCTCCACTTTCAAGGTTGTGTGAGCTGCGTCCATTTGATATTCCAGCCGGTTAGATGTGGGGAACGGCCTGTTCAGTCTCCCAGCTGCACTAAGGTCTTCTCGCTACTATGATCTTCAGCCCTTGGTCAGAGCATTTGCTTTGTTACCACCAACAAACCCCAAACTTTTCATCATGGTACGTTACCTTCAAAAGGTCACTTTGTGTTTATCAGTCCTGTATCACTAGTTGACATAGTTTATTCAAACTCCAAAAATGGCAATGCTCCACTTCAAATGTACTTCATTGAAGATTATCAGTCTTTTTCCCATACTGGAAGTATTCCACGTACTTTTTTCTCCTGGCCATAAATGCTGGGGAGGATCTATCCTCTTTTACGGCGCATCTGGCTGCAACCAGTAATTCTGTAATCACAGTGAGTCAAAAACCCTCTCTGGACTGTAGCCCAGTGGAGACTGTGCTGCCGTAAGGCACCCTCATTGACACAGAGAAAGGCACCTCCACCCTCCCATTCTCTCAGGGCATTTATGTCTCTACTTTGGATGTATTTTCCTTAAATTGGATCAGCTATTGTTACTAACACGTTTTGTAATTAGTTTCTAGAAATGGTGGCACAGAGGAGAGTTTAGTACTCTGCACATTTTGCTATTATTCCAAAATAAAATTAGATTTTAGATCTCCCTCCCCTTCTCCCCCTTCCCAAGGATAGCATTCATCACTTGTTCTGTTGGGAACAATTTGTTTAACTCGTCAGATGGCCCTTTCCATAGCATTTCTCTTCAGAAACTTGGTGTTTTTCAGTGAGATTTGATTTAATGCTTTAGTTATAGACTATTACCACTGAAACAAATCTCCAGGAACCCTGGACAGAACTAGTTTCCATCTGCCTTCTCATACGTTATATGCTGACTAACCTAGCCCTAGATCACTTGTACATACAAGGTATCATCTCACCTGAGACAATTCTTTACCTGGAGTGAACCCGGGGTTACCTTCCCATTGGGCTGGTCTCGGTCTGTTAGACCAGACTGCCCTTTTTGCCGCAGCAGCTCCCCCAAGCCCCGCACCACCAGTTCAGTTCTTCCAGTCCACCATCACACCACCCCAAGCTCCAAGCAATTAAAACATCCTGCTGTGAATTTATGCAGTTAGCACAATTCTTGGCTACTACACAGAAGACTCACTAATGTACAAAGGATCTCCTCCCATCCCTCCCTCCACAGTATGTAGGACACCACAATTGCATCGTCTTCCTCTCCAACCCCAACTAAAAAAAGAAAATTCACAGCAGATGTTAGAATCTTTAACCCTGCTACAATGGGAGCCTCCGCTCACGGGAAGTCAATGTCACCATCCTCCCCGAAAAGCCCCCTGGGCCGAGCAAGCCCCTGCATTGGGGTGCAGCTGGAAGAAACCAGTCTTCTTCGGGAGCTGGACTTGATGATCCTTACGGGTCCCTTCCAACCTGAGATGCTCTATGATTCCCACACTGCCAACAGCAAGGAGAAAAGCCTGCGGGGCAGCCTCAGGACAAGGAGTGACACCAAGCCGGCCTGCTGCGGCCAGCCAGCTCCTCCAGTGGCGTGGGCTGGGGGACGTCAGGCAGGAGCCCTGGAAGGGTGAAGCTTGTCTAAAGGGCTCCAAAGCTCTGGAAGAGTCCTACGCATTGAGTGCTATTTGTAGAGAACTTGAAGAGAAAGAATTGTGTTTTAGAAGACGAAAGGCTCAAGTTTGCCACTTCAGTTTCACATCACTGAAACTGGATATAATTAAATCCTGGTTTTCAATAGCCACTTCAAAACGAATGTCTCTGTGATGCAGAGAACACTGAAAGTGGAAAGATACTTTTTATTTAACCTCAAAGGCTATTTTTACTCCAGAATCCTAATTCTCCCCGGCTGGAACTTTCTTTTCCTCCTGGCATGGATGGGAGCAATGGGAAGATGAAGAAAAAAAAAAGAAAAATGAATGGGGAAGAACAGCCAGGGCCTCTCATATGAGCTACAGAGAATAAGGAGGGAGACAAAGAATAACCAACAGATTCCCTCCATCCTGCAAACCAGATGAAAGCAACTCCTCGCCTTGCAAAGGTCTCAGGGGAAGTACAAAACTTACCCACCCACAAAGGACACCAATTTTAATCACATACTCAAGACTTTACCCCAGAAAAACCCAAATTCCGCACCATAACCGCCTATCACAGGTACCAGAGAACTGCAAAATCTTACTTCATGTTTGTTGTTTCATTTAATTGTTCTTCTTCACTTTCCATCTCGGGCACGCAGTTTTCAGCACTCTTGCTTCTGTCTGGACTGCGAAGAGCGGCGTTTTTCAGAGCACTACAGCCCCCAAGGCTGGGTGAGCGAGCAAAGGCGCAAGCACAAGCTGCAAACCAGCGGGTGCAGAGAACTAGCCCCTCACCAGGGGCCCAGCTCCACCCAAAAGCTGAGCGCTGCTGGGTGCTGAGCATCTGCAAAGCCCTAGCAGCTGGGAGACGCGGAGGCAGCCCGTCGGCTTCGTGATGCCCCCCTGCTCCCCAGGGCTGAGACAGAGCCCACGGCGGGTGGGCAGCACGCGCTCCCCATCACCGGGGGGCCGGGGGGCTCCTGGCCGGCTTTCCCTGGTGACGCACGTCTGCCATGGAGCAGCTCCTTGAGCGACCCCCCCCAAGGGACGAGGGGTGAGGAGGAGGCGGCTCAGCTTTTCCCCTGCTCTCTGAAACACCAGTACCTGTGCTGATAGAGGCATTTTGAATGGGACCTGTGCAGAGGAGGCTGTTTTATGCTCTGATGTTAAAGCCATTATCATAGTACGTCCCTCATTACAGCTTTAACCTCAAATGATCCAAACCATGAAATCCCTAAGTTCGAAATCTGCTTCTGTCCTAAATCACTAGACTAAGGAATAACTGATATAAAGGAGAAGGAAAAAAAAAAAAGTGAATTAAGTTCTGTTTGTGGGATCTCGGAGCTAGTAGAAGAATTTTGGCCCATTACAGTTAACAGCTTACTCCTCTGTGACAGGTGAGCCACGCTCTGGTCCTCCAGGGTGAGGAGAAGGAGCAAGGCCCAAGCCGAGCACTCCGATGCCTTTTCTCTACACCAGGCTCACAGAGGAATGCTAGCACAGGCTAGTCAGCACCTGCAGTAATCCACATACATGCATTTTTTACACACAAAGAGATTGTAAAATACTTCCTCCCCGGTGCAGAAAGGAAACAATTCAAAATACTAGGTAAAAACATCTTTCTCACCCATCTACTGCTATTTCAACTATACGTTATGTAAATTCCAGTCAAAAGAAAACCTGGTTTCATTCTGTAATAGACCCATCAAATTTCCAGCAAACACAGATTTTCACTCTTTATTCCTTCCAATGACACGTTTGATCTTCCTCTGTCTCTGGGATCACTGGATCTCCCAGGGAATACAACAGCCAAGTACAGAGAGGTCAGATTTCATAGAGGCAGGAGTAAGTAACCTGCAAAGCTAAGCAGAACATGCATTGTTCAGACAGGTCACATAAAGGCCATTTCCAATTTTGGGAACATACTAATCATCTGAGTTTTAACACATATATAATCATATGCCCCAAGTCTGCTATAATTCTTTATTAGGTTTGCAGCTGTTGTCTTCCTCATGAATATATCAGCTTGCATAGTTCTTGGGTAGCTGTTCTTAATTCACCTCAACCAGGCAAGGGGTGGGGGATGGCTATGAATGAAGAAGCTAAGGGAATAAATAAAAGCTACTTAACTCACTTGTTAGAAATGGAGAAAGAAAAGGAAAAAAAAAAAAAGAAAAAAAAAATGGCTGCTCAAGAGACAATTCAGGAAAGCTATTGCTGTTTTAAGAAAGTATAAGAGGTCATAAAGGTACAGTCCAAGCCTGAGCTCTTTTCACTGAGACTTCTTTTGTGTATGTGGATATACGCACTCATTCTTTGTCTAGGTTACCCAGCCAAATAAAGCAGAAGGAGCATTACTGAAGATGGGAACTAGGCCTTCTAGGAGCTACGCCAGTTGAAGGAGACCAAAATTCCAGTCCAAAGCCATTGCGACACAGCAAAAGCGCATCCTCGCTGGTCAGTGGGTCTTTGGTGGACGTGTCTGTTCAAGTTCAGTCATGAGCACTGTCCTAAGAAAAAGCAATGGGTGCAGTGCTAACTGTCCCTGCACGGCAGCTCCTACTAAAACTGACAGGGCATACACTTTGGAATGGTAAGAGGTAAAAGATTCCTCTGGTTATTTTGGGAACAGAAGAATGTGAAATTATCTACCATAAGCCTTTCCTTGGCTTCGACCAGTTGCACCGAGTAACTATTTCTAACCTTTTTGAATGCCTGCTGGACACAGTGCTGATGAAGACATGTTTTTTTATAACATAGCATTTTTCTTATAAGAGTATGCAAAGCCTTTCTTAAAACTTTCTTCATCAATTACCTGTCTAGAAAATGAAAAGTTGGTGTTATAAACTGCCAGATCCTTAATATGATTGACTATGGCTGGTTTTAGTCAGCAAAAGGTCTCCAAGTAACAAATGGCTTGTCCATTTGTTCTCTGACAAGAAAGACTGTCGAGGCTTGAATATCATTTACACTCAATCAAATACTAATGCTGATGGAAAACTCTGGGTTTCGGTGACTCTTGATGTGCCCCATTGGGGCATGGAGAAATGTATCACCACTTAACATGTATCCTGCATAATGGATCTGAAGGGCTCTCCTACTCGTTGCTGCGGCTGCCTCTTCATCTTCCCAGGCCTGTAGCTGTAAGATATGCATTAACTGAAATGACAAATTGCATAAACATGCGTTTCTCAGTTGGCACTTCCCTGCTAAATGCTTATGAAACTGTTAACTATGGAAAACAAAAGATGGATGGAAGAAGATCACTTTTACAAAATGATTTTTATAGAAAAACAAAGAAAAGCTTGATGTATGCAAGCTCACAGATATCCCATATTTCACAGCTGGGTAATAGCCATAATTTTTCCCTGGTAATGGGTCTTTATGATATCAGATACAGAAAGATTTGCACTTTATTATCAATAAGAGAGTCCAAATTAAAGAAGTGACTTGAAGTGGTAGAAATTGGCCTTGGGATATGGTCAATACGGAACATCTGCCCTCTCACCATATAGGTGGTGTTTACAAGATTTTAAGATACAGTTCAAACAAATATTTTGCAGAATAATAAAATTGTTGATTATGGCATAAAAAGCCATAAGATTTGATTTCTCCATTTTTTTTGTGTGTACACACTGGTCAAAATAAGATCAACTACAGAAAAGAACAGATTATTATTTTGCCAAGAAACACTGGGCCAGATGATCCTTGAGGTCCCTCCCAACCTGGTATTCTATGATTCTGTGATTATTAAACTGCAGTGTAGTAAACATCAATACATCGTAGCTATGGTTTTCCTTTAAAACATTTTGCAGAATAATTATAGCTGGAACAAAGGAAGCTCAGAAAATTCCAACACTGGAGCTTTTTGGGGTTTTTTTTTAGGAAAAAAAAAGAAAACAGCCATAAAGAAGTTCTGATATTCATTTCTAAATTCTGACAAATACTTTGATTATACTATGCTTTGCCACATCTGGCCTTCAACTTTGGACCTCATCCAATTTCCTGTAGAACTAGAGGAAATCTAGCTCAAAACTTTGGTTGTGCTATTTTCTAAATGGCATAATACAAACCACCAATTTAACTAGCGTTTTCCTCTGCGTCATTTAGTAACGCAACTGAAGTAATCTTCCTGAAGAAGAGAAGCAACTGCCCTTTTTGTTTATTTAAAATTGCAAGTGATTCCTCAGTGGCACACCTTGGGCTTTAAAATAAGGAGCAGTAATTGATTATTTCATTATTTCCATGTTTCCTCTCGGACATTCCATTAAGAATTACAAAGCATCTAATCTGTATGTATAGTTACCTAAATAGAAAGAGTCTGTGTAGAGAGGAATCCCAGCACCTATGAAGAAAACTACTAAAAATGGCAATGATGTGAGCTTTTACCCTAAAGCATGACATTCTCTTAAGGCCTTGGTCTTGCAAATATTTAGCATATGAGTAGTCCTACTAAAGCAAGACTCATTCATAGGCTTTTTCACTGGTGGAGTTTTCTTTTATTCATATATATTTTTAGGCAACATATTATGCAAGTTGGAAGGAGGAAAATAAACCGGTAATATGAGGCGAGCTAATCGTCAGTGTACACATACGGCCTTCGACACAGCATCTCAACACAGAGAAACCTCAGTGAAGTCAGTGGCTAAGCCAAACCATAAGTTTGTGTAATAAAGAGAAATTGCTCAAGGTTTTTTCCCTTAGTGGCAAAAACCAATACTCCCAAGTGAACATCTTTCCTCTCTAGTGCAATACCCTGCAGATGTGACTAAACCTAAAAATAATTTCTAAGAAAAGATTCCAGCATTTAACACAACGTATGTATTGCCTTTCTAATCCTTCCTGTGTTCATTGTCAAATGATGATGTAAAGAATTGCATAAGAAAACAAAACAAAACAAAAAGATAAAAATTAACTTAATTTACACAACCAATAAAAAAGTTTAAAGCAATGATAGAAAAATAATATAAAGGCTAGATACGTTAAATGCCAGTTCAACAGTATTAAGCTTTGGTAGAACAGTTAAAGAGCATAGCACCAATAAAATCCAATGTCAATACATGCTTCAGTACGCATGAGCTGTGATGAAAATGTAAATTTTGGCAAGAAAAGTAGTGTATGTTCCCTGACGCCATAGTTTCATTTCAACATCTAACAAAAAGTCTTTAGGCTCTTTCACTTGTCGCTGAAGATAGACAATGCCTGTGTACGAGTTCAGCCTTCGAGTGCTGAAGTAGTTTTCTTCATTTCCCTGGTTGATAGTAAGGATAATGTTGTCTCCAGCATAGGCAGGCGATGGTCCAATACGGAAAATATGAGCTGGGACCACGATATTGGTTTGGAAGTTCAGCTGGTAATAGGTAATGCGCACCGGGGTATTTTGGCAGTCCAGATAATTAAAACAACTGATTCGTTCACACCTCCTAAGAGATAAGAAATGAAGCACAATCAGTGTCCATGTAACAGCAGGTAAAAATATATGTATTTCAGAGTATTGCAAAACTATTAGACAAACAGGAGTCCCAAACTTCAGCTGCGTAATTACCAGCTCCTTGTTCTGCTTTTACAGTGCCCATAAAGCATTTGTAAATGATGTAATTGTCAGCGTACAAAAGCGTAAGAAAAAGATCATGGGCATGAGGAGCTGTATTGGGAAGCTCCACAACGAGGAAAGAGCCAGAGTCATGCTGCAAGCAGCACAGAACTTGGAAAAGGAGTCTGTGATTCATCACTGACAGCACAAGCCTGGGACAGCGCTCCAAGAAAATAAGAAGAAAAACACTTAAAAAGGTAGTTAAAACATGGAAATGGGAAACAAGCTCCTCAACTTGCAGAGCTGCTTAATTCTGTAAAACAGGAAAAGTACGTTTTAAGTCATAAGCAGCTAAATATGGCTTCCCAAAGCACTGGCAGCCATTGAGGCAGGAAATGGCTCGGGAGATTTTGGGGCTCCTGAGCCACAGCTGCTGAGGAGCTGGAAGCTGTGGGGGTGTGCCATTCCCAGAATCCTGTAGCCTGGCAAGCTCATTATCCTGCTCCCCTGCAACATTTCAACACTCTCTGAGGAACTGCAATCTGAATATTAAACAGGGAGCCCCCAAACCACTGTAAAAGTGGTGCACTGAGTAGCCTGGCAGCTACTGCAATGATATAAGCAGCATAGAAGATCTTATTTTTTTAAAACTTAATTATAAACAGAGCCCTTGTAGAGCTGCAAGCTCTGATGACTGCTGTTAGAGCAGCAGTTGGAGGACAAATGGGGGCTTTAGGGCTTGGAAGATGGAAGAGGCAAAACCAGACAGAAACTCTATACGGGGAAACTCTATGTGCTCCAGGTGCTGAAGCATCTTCTTAGAGCTCTGAGCACTTAGACCCAGCCACAAACTAAAGCACTATGTAACATCCACAGCCACTGGACTGGGCTGCTGGCTTTGTTGCAATGGCAATACTTACATGTCAGATACTTTTCTGTAGTTGGAAGGGCACTCGAAGGACAGGCAGCGGAAGCTGCCCTGGATGTTATAGCAAGTCTCTGCAGCTGAACAGTTATGGGTTCCTATTGCACATTCATCGATATCTAACAAGAAGAAACACAAGGAAAAAGACATGCTAAGTTCAAAAATAAGAAGTAATCACAATTCATGGGCTGTAATATGCTTATGGCTTATGGGACTCTCTGTGTGCATGAGAAGCAAGAGGAGTCTGTGGGTTTGGCTCTGCAAGCTGAGGGCTCTGGTCTTCACCACTCAGTTGCTGTGTGTTACCTCTTCAGTACCCATGCCTGCTGCCTGCAGACTAGGACTGCGAGAACCCTGCAGGAAACACCTGGGCTGTGAAATGCATGTTCAGGTGAGGTGTGTCAGGTTCATCTCTCTGCACACAGACACTTGCTGGCATTTGGAGTGACAGGGTAAATCATGTTGATTCCAATTCTGCTAAAATTCATGTGTCTTCTGCGGAAAAAAATTTCCTTCCTTGACATTATCAGTTAATAAGAGATGACTGCCGCTCGGCAGTGTGTGCAATAAACAAGGGA
Organism: Haliaeetus leucocephalus; assembly: GCF_000737465.1. Taxonomy (NCBI): domain Eukaryota; kingdom Metazoa; phylum Chordata; class Aves; order Accipitriformes; family Accipitridae; genus Haliaeetus; species Haliaeetus leucocephalus. The sequence goes on from NW_010973420.1 coordinate 1,294,933, forward strand.
GCCCACTCTTCCCTACAAATTGCTTGTGATCCTTTCCAGGTTGTTTGATAGTTCTTCCCCTGCTTGGCAGAGAGCACAGCCAGTTGCAGCCACCCAGCGCATGGCCAGGGCTGGCTGCCTACAGCGGGGGAAGTTTGTTTCTTTACCTGTACTTTGCAAGCATTGGCACACCCCTGTGAACCTAGCTATTCTCCTTCCAAACACACCTGATGCAACACAGGGTTTAACTTTGTGGAGAATAAACATGAGAAGGAAAAAAAGTTCTCACACCCCAAGATCCTCCTGTCTTGCCACTTCCCACTGCAATAAAAACCAACCATGGACATGTTTAGTTTGAACCAAACCTGAAGATCTACACAGAATCGCCTCTGTTGTCATATTCTCCCTTGCTCCTGAGATGTCAGAGATGTGTTGTAAGCAATACTATAAACTAGACTGAAAGGAAACAGAATAAAATAACTAGATAGCAGTAGTCTAAGGCAATGGAACCCTAAACTTCTCACACCAGCCAACCTGTCTGTCCTCGCAGCTGCTGTGTAAGCTTTCCCCAGCTGTTCTGACTGAAGATAGTTTTTAAATAGTTTCTTGATAGTGATGGGCCAATTTTTACAGCTTCACAGGTCACTGGTACTCCCTGAACCACAGTTTCATGCTTAGAGCTTGCCTGTGTCATGCGAGGTGTTTTTAAACAAGCATGGTGTTCCTATGCTGTTCAGCACGTAAGCACAGTGCACACATGATAAGCTCAATAGCCGGGGGAAGCATCTAACCGGTTTCAAACAGCAGAGCATGTGCATGGACTTGTGCATGGTGTAGACACTGCATGCAAGCGCTGGAGTACGAGGGACAGCCCTTGAAAGGTGGCCACTGCAATAAATCGCTCATACACTGCATAACGTGTGTGATCACAATGGCTCCTTCTTCACAGACAAGGCTGTAAAATGTCCACATATCCCGAGCAAACAAACATTCCCCCATCACTCAGTCTGCTGAGGGGCCTTCCCCTCCGCAGAGCAAACACACGTAATGAATGGATGAAGGGACACCCTATGTCTGCCCACATATTAGCCATTCACAGCCTGTTGTGACAAAAGCTATCCCTCAGGAATAAACAAATCCCTTCAGAATGTAACCAACCCATGTTAAAAGCGAACAGGACCTTCTCACTGATTTTCTGAGAATTGAGAAAGCTGGGCTATGTCAGCAGAAGAACTTATCTATGCATGAAGGTTGCTCTGGATTAAAGCAGGGGGCAAATACAAAGCAAAGTAACCACTGCTGTACAGCTGCATGATCCAGGAGATATAAGGTCCCCCAGACTGTGATGAAATATGGGAATTTAAGAACAACACTTTAGAACAAGGCACACTTTTTTGAAAATTTAAGTTAAATATAAATATCTCCCCATAATGAGAAGTAATGTTGCAGAAGACAAAAAAGAACATTTAAAGCTCAAAGACTCATTATGGCCTAGGGCATAAACGTGGTTACCTAAATAATACATATGCACAAGCCCAAGCCACGGACCTTAAAATGCTGAAAACCAGATGCAATAACAAGGATCCAGCTTGAGCAGAAAATATTGGCAAAGATCTCACAGTCACATTGTGTACTCCCAAATGTCTAGACAACGCACGGAGGCTTTAAAATGAAATAAATGCTAACAGACAAACCATGTGGACTGTGTAGGGCTCTGCAGTTCTGCCAATTGTCACAGAGGAGAGAGACTCTTAGAGGAAAACTATAACCTCCTGCTCCTTCCGTTCCCCTGGGATGCGCACTGATCTCATACACTGAACTGACTTGTTTAAAAGTCTTGCAAAGAAAAGTATACAATAGGAAGTAGGAGACAATCAAAGTAAATTAAATCCCTTGCTGATTCTCAGAAGTGCCCCTAGGTGAAAAGAAAATTTCTTCCATATTGCAATCATTGTCATGAAAGCACTCACTTCACCAGTTTGGATGGGCTGCAAAATACCGTAGGCAGTTTCTCCAAAAAGATCCATATGTTGAGATGCTATTACACGAGATACAACTCATCTGTTTGGAAAAAAAAAAAAGGTACAAAGAACGTACCACCAGTAACTCTTAAGAACTGGTCAGATGACGAGCAGCTGGAGCCAGGTCTTTAGCTGGTGGAAACCAATATATTTGTCTTGAGTTTAGCGCAGCTGACATCAATTCAGTTTCTCTGACCACGTTTTCAGAGAGACGTCAATATATAAGCCTGCCCAAACTTGTAACTACAAACTTTCAGAGCTCAAAAAAAAGGGCACGTACCCAGGGGTTACTTCCAGCGCCTGACTAAATGCCAGCTCACCCAGCCATGCACAGAGCTAAGTTCTGCGAGCAGACCAACTTCGCCCTCGAAGGCGGGTGCATGTACCAGGCAGCATAGATACTTCGAAAAGCTCTTCCAAGTGTTGCCATACAGCTCACTTAGCAGGGCTAGTCTGTACAAGAGGAAGCCTCACCGCACAGGGTGAGCGCACAGAGAGGATTTCACACCACACAAAGGATGCAAGTGCGATCCATAGGTCTGTGGGGCAAAGCTTTTTCCTCCAGCGCCTGGAGCACGCCAGGTGCCTCCGGCTCGGGAGAGCTGTGCTGGCCGATTAACACGGTGACTCACGCTATTAACGTCCTCAGCTCAAATCTCACTGCTGGCAGAGGTGGCAACTAACATGCCAGCACTCATAGTTAGCAGGAAAAAAAAAAAAAAAACCAACCAAAAACCAAAGCCTGAGGAGAGTTTTAGCTGCAGTTTTCTAAAGGTGACTTTTATGTACGAATTTAAATGCACATGGATATAACTGCGTCCATACTTAAAAACACATTAAAAAAAATCTTTTAAAATCTTTTCAAAAGGTTTTGTCATTTAGTCCGTTTCTCTGCTTCAAAGTCAGGATCAAGTATGCTCATGTTGTTCATGATTTACACAGTGTAAATTCACTGTCGTTACCACTGAGAAGAGAATTTAAGCATAGGAGATACATAACGAAAAGTTATGTGAAGGGTTCCTGAAAAACTAAGAGCAGGAAATGCCTGGTAGTTAGTGTAACCGACTGCAGGAATGCATGTAGAGTACATAAAGGTAATCAGATCTTCAATCATCATTACACAGTCAGTGCATCCTTTGGAAATGGGGGATTTTTACTTCAAAAACAGACAGCTGTGCACCAGATGAAAAACACCAGACACCAAGACGACATTTCTATGATTCTGGAGAAAAGACGCAGGGGGGAGGTGGAAGATACATGTCATTTACACTAACATTTACTAACGCCAACATAATTAAGCTTAGGTGGCAGACTTCTGGTTGTCCAAGTTCCCATTGCAGCTCCTACATCACTCTCCCAGTTTTCTGGGGCAGGAAACTGCAACTCGTAATGAAGCCACAGATTTCTACATCTGGCACCTCTAAAAAAAACAGATCACTTACTGCTGTGCCAAGGTGCATGTACAGCTCATGCAAGTAATCAAGTGCCCCAATTTGAATGATGAAATGGGCTCCCTCAGGAACTCATTTAAACAATTAGCTCACATTGACAGCTGAGTTGCCACAGTACTTTCTTCTAACACGGGAAAAAGTTGATATTGCAGATAACGGTATTTGGCAACTTTGTCAAATACTGGCTTTTTAACAGCGGCTAATATAAAACACGGAGACTTGATTGAATAACCATAATATCTTAGATCATTCCAAGGATTAAAGCTTCATGAGATAATCCTTTCAGTTCCTAAACTCCTCATTACCTCGACAGGTTCTTCCATTTGCTGCCATGGTATATCCCTGCTCAGGACAAGCACACTGATAACTACCAGGAACATTCACGCAGCGGAAAGTACAAAGAATGCCTGCACTCTGGGTGCACTCATCAATATCTGGGAAAAAAACAAAATTACAAACATATGAAAAAAAGAAGAACAGAAATCTGAAAAGGGAAGCTGTAGAACACAAAGAGATTCTTATCTGATGCATTTATAATATATTTTTAAATGAGAATGCAACCATGAAAGTTTGATATTGCTCTAGGACTGTTGGTGGTGCTTTTCTGAAATGCTGAACACAAGACTGCTCCCAAACACACTGGTTGCAAGTAGCTGGGACTCATGGAAAAGAGCAACAAGTCTAGGGCACATCTGAGTTGGAAAAACTCTCTCTGGTACCTCTGTAATTCTTCTAGGATTGCTTTGAGGGCTTCCTTGTGCTCGGAGGAATGTGGGTTTCTTCACCATTTCTTAAAGAGAGACTCTCCAATATATCAGTATTGGTAACTTCAAGAAAAGAGGTAAAACCCTTCCTTTCTCCATTCTGATCACTCTACTCCTCATTCACCCACCATGAGCAGAAGAGCAAGCCTTCACTCAACTGTGGCTGAGTGGAGGCTTTAATTGATACGATAGAGGTAAACGTATCTTCCCTTCTAATTTCTTCAATCATCAGCTCTAGCCCCATGAAACAATAACCTAACCAGTTCTGCAGTCACACAAGTGTATTCCAGCCCCAGGTAGGAGGCATGAAAACGAACTGCATTTTCCAATAGCTGCAGTTACCTTCTGCAGCTTCTGCAGCAGGGTTAACTTGCAACCACCCTTAGGTATCACCTGCAGCATTAGGTGCTGCTGAGAGTTAGACAGCACTTACTGTTAAAGAGTTAGACAGCCCTGACCGTTAAAGAGTATACACATATTTACCTTGAGCTGACAAAGCAGCAGCCTTACCTTTACAAGAATGCCCATCTTCTGCTAGCTGGAAACCTTGCCTGCAGTAACACTGATAGGAACCATAAACATTGGCACACTCCTGGCTGCAGGGACTAGTATCGCACTCATTCACATCTGTATCCAAAAACAAACCCACAGACATTGCCACAGTGGCTCAGAACAGTATCTTCCACTATTTCTTGCCCCTGAGAACAGCTACCACATTCTTCAAGTCAGAGTGAATAAGGATGGACTAAACTGTCCCAAGAAGATGTTTCTGCTCCCTAGGCAGAATGCCAAGAAGCGTGAGGATGTCTGTTGCACCTGAATTTCATTTCTATATATGCCAATGAAAACACATACACATACAAATACCTGTTTCAGACCTTATATGTTACGGATTATTAAAAATATGTGATCATTGCCTTAAAAAAATCACAGAGAACTTAAACAATTTCCATTTAATTCAAAATAATTTTTTTCAAGTTTTGTCACCACCAAGTTTCATCTTTATTAAAATTTGAATGAAAAGTCTCCTGTTCTAACTTTGTTATGTTCTCCTTTTCTCTCATCTGGAAGGAAAGGAAAAAGTATGTGAGGGAAAGGAAGAAAGAGGAGAAACTTGTCAGCTCTCATTTGACAGTTTGAGTGTTCAACTGAATACCTGCAAATTTGAGCACACATAAATCATGGGTTGTCTGTATTTATATTTCACCTCAGCTCCTTCTCTAAAGTCCCTTAATTCACACTGCAGTTTCTTCTTCACAGAAAAAATGTCTGGTACCTTCACAATGCTTCCCATCGTAAGACAAGCGGAAACCAGAAGAACAAGTGCAATGGTAGGACCCAGGGGTGTTCTCACACGTGTGCTGACACAAGCGTCCAGGGTAATTCCAGCACTCATTTATATCTGCCAGCATAACAAGCAAATATACAATCAACTTAGAAACAAAAGCATCAAGCAGGATGCAGGAGGATATTTTAAAAGGTGTCAGAGACTGATTTGCAGAGCATGAAATGCTGCAACCTTAGGTTTTATGCTGTCTGACTTTGCGCTCTAATTGGTGTACAGTAGCGATAAAATACAAAATGCTGTATCATACATAGTCTCTTATGAAGAAACTTGTGAAATCTTCAGACAGCTAAATTTCTACAGCAGCAGAAGCATAACCCATAGGAAAGTACTTCGCAGATGACTTTAACTGATAAATTGCAGCTAAACCAAACCAAGGGTACCTGGTCTGAAATCACAGCACGGAGTGGCAGAGCTCTAAATGGCCAGTCACACCGAACGACGGCTGCTTTGGAGGTGATTCCATTATCTTTTGAGGCACTGCATTGCAGAACTAATAACTGCACACCACAATGGTGCTAAATACTGCCTTGAGGTCCAAGGCTCAATCAATCAGTCATTTCATCTCATCTTGTGCCTTACATACCAATGCAGCTTCTGCTGAATGCATCGTACTGATACCCCATCTTGCAGTCACAGCGATAAGCCCCAGGAAGATTATGACAAATCTGCCCTTCGCCACAACGGTGTACACCAGCTTGACATTCATCCACATCTGCAGAACCAGACAAAGCAATTAGGTGAAATATAGTTTGCTGAAAATCAATGTTTATGAAGAGAAAAAAATAAATAAATAACAGGAATAGAAACTGTTAGGGTTGTCCCCTGGACAGAACAAAGAATATCAGCTTTTCCCACCGTGCTCTTCTCAGAGTCAGCTTTACGGATCTCTAAGTCAAACTTTTGAAAAGCAATACATTATCTTAAAAATGAAAACGGTAATGGCAATGAAGCTTTCCCAGCATATTCTGCATTTCAATGTAAACACATTTTGATTCTGATCAAACCATGACATTTAAACACCCTATTCTGATGTTCTGCCACTACGTGAGTCACAGCAAGCCATTTAAAGCAAAACAAGAACTAGCCAGAAATTCTGTTCATCCCTTCAATTAAAGCAATTGCTATTTTCATCTCCAGTTGCCCTTTCAGTCTTGCTTCTGCTGTCTACCTTTTGCTCTTTCCCAATGTTGATTTTTCTTTTCTCAATCAATTCACATTTTGATGTTCCTCATGGCCTCTCATCCAAAATCCAATACCAACAAATTAGTTGCTTCTCCACTCACATGCATCACTTCCAATCTCATTTTAAAAAGCCTCAGATGAAGATGAGACTTTTCAATACACACTGATTTACAAGACTTGTAACATGACTAAATAGCTCATCAGTATCTAAGAAATCCCTGTTACCATCTGTGAGAAGAAGCATCAAAAAGTCCGATTAACCCTCAGAAACTTGTTTCTTCAAGTATTCTGAGTTCTGCCATTTCTTAAGCCATCAGATCCTGCTTCCTTCCTATTATTCACATCTTCAGCTACTTTTACCACCCAAATCCCTGTTCATGTAATATTAATTAAGAGGGTAGTCTAAGGCTGGAGGTTCTCCATACTACCCTATTTGAAGTCATAAATTTGAGCACTATTTCATTTCAGAGGGTTCCTGGGCAGTTCTCCATCAAACAACAGCCTTGGAGAGTGCTCTGAAAAGCAGTCACTTGCTGCAAAAATGATAGGGAAGTGAGAGCAAGTTACTTATCACAGAAACTTGGATTTGGAAAAGTGGATTATATCAACCACGATAAGAGATGTTAACAAAGACGTTGTTCAGTATTTCAGCACAGATTCCCACCTACACAGTCCCTGCTGGCACCGGGGTTAGGGATGGCAAGGAATGCCGCTCGCCAAGCAAAGAATTCCTGACGGGCTCATAGATTTCTGCTGAAACACTGTCTCCTCATTTTCTTTTAAGATCAGAGGTAGCATCAAAACAAGGAAGTTTCTAATGCAGATACAAATTTGTGAAGTAGCAGTTTTATTTGTAATGAATTAACTAATTTCATTAGTTTGTCCAAAATAGTATATTCCATTGTGCTCAGACTTCAATTAGTTTGAGGTCATTACATCATCAGAAGTGTGCTATATTTCACAATAGTTACAGTGGTTTTCAGTTAAGTGTAAGAGGTAGTTTTTAGTAACTAATTTACTAAATCAGAAAACATGAACATTTTAAAGAGATGAATCCTCTAAACAGAGAATATGACCATACAAGAGTAGTTCTGCTGGAGAAACATGTGCAGATGATGTATTTATTACTGTGAATAAATCTGAATCAGGAATCTAATTAGCTATTGTAATGCCTTAAAGAAACTAGTCTTTATCATAGAGAGAGGAAATTAGGACCATATGCTTTTCTTTTTTCTTCTCCATGCTCTCTGCCTACTTAAAGAAAGCCAAACCAAAAAAATAGCAAAAGATGTAGACTGCAGAGACAGAGTGCACACAGCAAAGAGAAATCACCAATTAACATTAAACATTTGTTTTCCCAAATTCAGACTAGAGGAGCTTCTTTATACCTGCTCCCTAAAAGCACTGTCAGTCACACAAAGTACAGTATCATCAGTAATTACAGCGCATTGTGTTATCTCATCATGCTTTAAAGATATAAATGCTGTATGAATAATGGCAATTTCCTCCTCTATCACATATTTACACACAGTCGCTCTTTTTTAGGAACAACTGGGGAAAAAAACTGGATTCTTTCTATAAACTATCAGTTTGAAATTTAGGCATATAATTTGCCCTAGCCAGTAGCAGGGCTTGAAAACAAAGGCTGTTAGCACTACAGCCAGGACTTCTGAGCTGCTCAATGATGACTGCTGACTTGTGAAAAAAATGGTCTTCATGGAGATGTTGGCATGGTGGTAACCCTAAAAACAGTTTCAGGGTCACCACATTTCAGGTGGTGCAAACGTACCTAGCCCAGCTGACTTTGCTGAAACAGGACTGATCGAAACCAGCTGAGGAACTGTGTCTTTACAGCAACTGAGACAGGACTTTTGGACCTTCCCTTTGTAAGAAATGAAATATTTCAGGCTGCTATGTAATAGGACAGCAAGTGAGACCGCACTACTTTGCCCCAAATTTACAAAACACAACCACCTAGAGCTGTATTAGGAAGCTTTCTCAGTTTCCTCAGTTACAGACATAAACTGTCCCCGTCTTCTGCTACTTCCAAATCTTCCCCACCTTCTCACTGGCCAAGCATAGTCTGGATAGTCCTGGGGGTAAAATCATGAAGGGAAATACAGTGTAACAAAAAGCAAAAAGGAGAATGCTGAAATTTACGCAGGAATGGGATCTTTTAGCTATACTGCTATTTTCCACTACAAGTTGCTAGTCGCGACCAACACAGCTTCCACCCACCTGCAGCATCACAAAAGCATATTTTGTTTATTTTTTCATCCTTCCTTTTATTCAAAGGGAACATAAGTAGGAATTATTATGATATCATCACTAACCAAAATACTGATTTGTCTTCTTTTTCTCCTGCCATTGTATAATTTCCTATTTCATGTCATACAGAACACAGGGAATTCAAAAAGTACATAGCCAGCCTTGCCTTGGGCACCAAGGTCCAAGCTTTCAATCCATTTGTGCCTAGTGTGCTCATTTACAGAACAAATGCTAATAAGAGATGAAATTGCTATTCTGAGTCAGTAACTCCATAAACACATTGGAACAAATACAAATCAGAATCAAGCTGCATGCCAGCCTGTATGAATATTTCAACATTCTTTTCATTAAGAAAGTAAGAATTTATCCTAAATGTACACACAACTGGATGTAAATGGGGAACACCATTCATAGCACTACAAAGAACATCCACTTAGTACTACTCTCGTAAGTGCACAAACTCAGTGGTTCTCATTTGCTGCATCCCATGGCTTCAGATCAAATCACTTACAGTAAGATACTGTAAAAAACAGCAAAGGATTGTGGTTTTGACTGACAGCATGAGGTTAAAAACTAACTAAATCACTACAGAATGGAAGCCAGTAAATCTCATATGCAGTCAAAACCAATGTCACCCAGCACACCCAGAGGAACTCCAGGCAGCAGTCAGACATCGGTGCAGCAGCCTGTAGAGCAAACAAATCATTGAGCTGCTCGGACAGCAAATGCACACAGCAAATTCCCATTTCTCAAATAAATTTAGGAATCTGGAGGTAACTCAAAACTACTTTTTAGAACTGTAATGTACTCTCTCCTCTGAGAGGGCACCTGACCAGACACTGGAGTCAGACCTTACCGATGCATCGGGTTCCCTCCTCATTGGAGTGGTAGCCTCTGCTGCATGTCAGCATGTTCCTTTGGCAGGTGTAAGACCCAACAGTATTGATGCAGTTGAATCCTGGTTTACACGGCTCAGGGAGAGATGTGCATTCATTAATATCTGGTGAAGAAAATGAATTACAACAGTGAGAGAAGCTATTTAACCTTTCCGGTCTGTTTTCTTCCAGCTGTCACTTCTTTTCCTTCATTTCAATTTATTGTGCTGCAAAGATAAGGCTGATGAAGGTCTGCTGTGGTAACACTTTCAAATTCAATATGCGAGTATGCATATTTTAAAAAGGACAGCAATGTTTAAATTAAATTCACAGCAGGATTTGAGGAAAACTACATGTGGTCAATATACACCACTTGGACAGGCTAAAAGAAACAGGAGTTGGCCAGTGCTGCTGCACATATTACAAACATATTGCTGGTCACACTTACCAACACAGTTTCCCTCAGGGTCTTGTAAAAATCCATCCATGCAGCGTTGCTTTGACTCACAGTAGAATGATCCTTCTGTATTCTGACAAACGAAGTTTACTTTACAACTATGAGTTCCTCTCTCACATTCATCAATATCTGTTAATCAGATCAAAACACCAGATTGTGACTAGTTAAGCTGTAATTTTCAGTAGTCTTCATCACTAGTTAACTTCTCAGAAAGGAAGTTAGGAAGCATTATTTAAGCCAGACACCCAACATTGCTTATGGGAAATCTGAGGTTTGCTCTTGGACAACCTCTTCAGCACAGGCTTCAGAATTTGTCGGGTCCTGCAGCACATTTGATTTCAGGTCCTTACTGCCTTGTTCACAGCATCTCTTGTAAACCACAAATACTGAAACATCTGCAGTTTTAAAATCCTAGACCCAAATTAAGACTAGGAATAAGGTACACATAATAAAATGCGTACCACACTCTTTCAAAAGCAAAATGGTCTCTTATTCCTTATATACCTCAGGAATTCTACATAGAAACCTACCTCCACTGAATTTCATACTAATAGGGCACCTCATTTGAACAGGGCTGGGATCTCACTGTGTACACTGGCACATGTGTGTATATATATGTACTTATGTACACAAAACAAACACTTATCCAACTCTGAAAACTATTCTGAAAAAAATCTGAATGAGAGGTAGTAATATTAGTAACAAATGCAGCTTTTTTTTCTTACTCTGCAGCCGAGCTCAACACAGCTTTCTCAATTTTTACTATTTATATGAAATTATTTCTCAAATTATGTTCACCAACTTAATGCTTGCTTTCTAGGCACATTGAAAACACTTCCTGCAAGTTTCAAACTTATAAATTTACACTCAACTGGTCTGTGTTGAGTAACTGCATGGATCAGCTGGTATAGTGGCATTGCTTCCATTTTCCAGTTGAAGAAACCCCACCTAGGAACAGAATTCAGTTTGAAATTCAGTTCCTGTGAATATTTTCAAATGCTGCTATAACATGCATTGGTTCCTGAGGACACTTCCTATGATGAACACCTTTACTAGAAGATAAAGATAAATGGAGCAAACTCCACAGTTGAGGGGTTCCCCCTCCAGGAAGAACTGTTGGCGCTTCTCGTTCTACTCTAACTCCTCAGTTAAATGTTAAGGTCACGAGGAAACATCACCAGTCTCCCAGAAGGTACTATATGGTCTTCCAACCATATTTATTGACTAAGAGAAATAAAAAATGTGGAATTCAGTATTTCATAGGCCTCTGCAAATTCAATAGTTATTTGCAGGCAATTTCCAGAGTAGTTCTGGAATTCTAGTCTTTCTTATAAGTCATTAATTTAAAGGCTACTTTGAAACAATTCATAAATTTTATAACCTGTTATAATCTAACTTTAAGACTAGAAAGCAATTTAGATTAGCAATAAATGTTAGAAATGCTATAGAAGAATCAGACAACAGAACAAGATGTTCACAAACAGCCTCTTCAAGTAAACCAAGGTTTACTTATGACAGCTGTATATAAAGTAAGATTTCTGATAATTTCAATTTTATAACCTCATATATCAAGAGCTAAGTTCTTTCCTTAGGCATCTCTTACTCCAGCTGTCAGGAAACTCTTTGTATAAAAAAATCTAGGAGTAAATAACACTGACTTATGCCCTGGAAGGCAGGGCACATGTGTCTCTTGCATGCTCTAGTGCTGCAGAGCAACTTCTGCTATGCTATGACTACTGACGTTACCTTCTCCATTAGACCTCTATACAGACCAAGAAGGGCGAGATGAAGAATATCTTCTTAACCCCATGACCATTCCAAATGTAAATAAATGCAGACAGACCTCCTAGACACGGGAAGGACTGGACTGAGTAAGCCCCATGATCCATTCAGTATTCAACAGCAAACAGTATCTATTAGCCCCTTCAGAGGAAAGCAGAGGTACCCAGAGGAGCATAAAAGGAGTTTCTCCATCAGTGAGATCTCTCTCTAACCCCTTAAAAACAGGGTAAATCCTAATTCATAAGGTTTCATGCATTTTCCAAATTATTTATAGCTATCATTAGAAAGTATTTCAAATAAATGAATGTACAGAAGGGGCTTATGAAGCCAAACATTTCCATGATGATCAGTGTTTTTTAGTTATAATCTTGATATCACAGACCAGCAACAACAAAATGCTTTGCAATCCCTTCCCTTTCCTTTTTGGTAACAGCAACTGCATCAGCTGAAAACCACTTGTCTTACCAACACATTCTCCATCCTTAAGTTCATAACCTGGCTGACAGCTCAATTCCTGAAGACATTTGAATGATCCCATCGTGTTGACACAGTGCTCTCTTCGCTGGCAGGTGTGTGTATCTGTTACGCATTCATTAATGTCTACAAGAAATAGTTAAACAACTCAGTGCCACATATTGATCAAGTGATCTGCCTCTTCCTGCTCTTTTGGAAGGAGTCAAAAGCTCAAAAGTGAAACCGTTTCTTCCAAAAGATAGTCAATATAGACTTTGCTACAGTGTTTGGATGGAAGACGTTTTATTCCAGGATCTTTTGTTAACACAGAGTAACTCAAGACACAAATCACAGGGACATTTCCTTCTCCTCCCCTCTTCCCAAATGTGCAGTGGATGGTGCAGGCATTGAGGATGAGGGATGGACAGAACTCATTAAATACAGGGTGGGCAGAGGACTGATAATCAGCTTCAGATTCACTGAATAGAAACCTCCTGTTCAGATGAATGAGAAAGTGATTAATGCCTATTGCTCATTACCAGGTTTTCATAGCTCAGGCTATATATCAGTCCTGCTGCTTCATGCCAGGTAGACAGGAGCTGCTGGTGTGGAACTGCTGCAAGAGATAGGTACTGAAACTGCCTGCCTCGCTGCAGGTGGAATCATGTAACATACTTATTTCCTAAGGAATGCGTCATTAGAACTGGATACATGAGAAAACGTGGAGAGAGCAATCCTAAAGGCTCAATCAAGTTTGTAAATTTGTATTTAAATCTTTAAAGAGATTTGATTTCAGCAGGTGGAATAGCAGAAAAGTTCTTTTAAAAGAATCACTTAAATACCAGATCATGGAATGTAAGACACAAATTGGAAAGGAATATGCCACACCTTTAAAATTATATGTTTTGATAGGCTTGGATGAAATAATCTCAAATTCAGGTTTTGCTTATTTTAATAATGAAAGCTAGGAATACCGTGATGAGCAAACACTTACAAGCAACATAAAGGGGTAGAGATGGGAAAAGAAACTTTTTTGCCATTCTCTACAAAATCTTACACATTCACAGTTCTATATAAAGCTAAGAAGTATTTCTAGAGCTAACAAAAGCCAAATATGACCATAACTATTACCAATCATCCAGCCTTTCTGTACATGAAGCTGTTTTCATACTACACAATAAAGCAAGTATCGCTTAAATCAGATTTTCATTTTGGCTGTGGAACCTCACTCTCAGATAAGTACAACATCAAATATATTACTTCCCCTTGTGGAGCATGAAAACAGGACAGGCCATTTTAAAAGCCTTTTGTCTTCGAAAATGTATCATATTGTTTTCTACTAAACAGATGAAGACGAGCACCAAGAAATTTCCCTTCCTGCTGAAGTCAGCTAACTGGTGATGTGCACTGAGATTTGCAAGACCGGTATGTTAGCTTGGTGCCATTTCACTTTTCATTTATTTGTGTTTTCTTTTTGTTTGCCATTGCTATTCTTCACATGCTGTGTACTTGCCTTCCAAAGCCAGCTGATTAATCCACAGCAAGGTCACTACTGTTAGCTGGATATCTTTCTGCCTGTCCCACTTTATGTTTGTGTACTTCCGCTGTTTGGCAGGTAATTGCCTACCCCAAAGTTTTTCAGGGTTATGTCCTCCTAATGCTCCTACAGTTTCCCATTTTCTACACATGAGCTTGAAGTGTAAGCAGCAATATTATCATAAGTGGCCTTGGAAAAAAAACCAAAACCAACAACAACCACCAAAAAAACCACCAAAAAACCCCTCACATGCTGGGAGAAGAATATGACCTGCTGTGACAGACTCCTCCCACCTAACTAGACTTAGTTCTTAAATAAAACTGAGGGTTTTTTTTTTTTAATTTTAAAGAAAAATGGCAACGGAGAGCCACTTAACAGCATCCAAACCAGTGCAAGACTTTCTACTGATTTAAGAGGCTATACAACAGATCTGAGATTATCTTTTCTTGCAAACCACAAAAAGCCTTCTCATATAAACAAACTGTCAGCACTACACTGCATCATATGAACTTAAGTCAGTTCAGTATGATATCAAAAGAGCCACTAGGAGGAAAGCATGTTTGTCTGAAATACTACCCAAAGAACACAGGAAGTATTCCACCTGATTAGCAGGTGTAAACAGGTAAAAAGGTTAAGATTTCACAGAGAAAAAAGATCAAATATAATTCCATGTTTTGTCTATATTTTTTGATTCAATTTTCAGATTTCTGAATACTTGAGAAAATAAGTAGAGGTGGCCAGAATGCATTGAGGAAATTAAAATTATGGAAACTGGAAGATTACATGCAGAATTTTTGCTTTCAATGAAAGTTTTGTGCACAAGTGATACACTGACGATCTCTAAAGTCTAATGAATGTGACCTGGGCTGAGATGCAAGGCTTAAACTATGAGCCATGCAGTATGCAAGGCTCTCCTCTGTCCTATCCAATGTTAGGGCATGAATCTCTCTCTCTGATATCAGGCCAGTTGCCAGGCACCAGAGTTTCCTTTCCATTTTATTAAGCAGACCTGCCCTCTTTTGTTCATTTTTCTAAACAAATTCCTAAATGGTCATGCCACAAAATGAGATCTCAGAAGACTTGCAGCATCTTTCTCATGAGTTCCCATCAGTCCATGTCATTGCTGTCACTATCAACGCCTACTGCAAAACAGTGTGCATCTCTGGGAATAGGGTCCCAGTTTTTGCTGGGGCAGCTCACAAGCACCTGCACCAGCTCTGTTCAGCCCAGGCTGTACCTAGAATCATTTTGCTCTACCATTATGGCACAAGGTAGAGGGGAGTGAGGACTGAGTACAGTTTTATGAAGCAGGACAATCTCTTTCTCCTTTTTTCCTCCCTGTTGATTATCCATAAAATCATGAGGGCCCATAACCTGTCTCTCTTCAGTAGTGGAAACCAACTCAACAAGTCACTAAGACGCTTGACAGAGCACTAGGAAAAATATGAGTTATGTTTTCAGTTTGAAATGAAGTTAATTCCCAACGTTGGACAAGCTGTAGTCTTCATCCAACACAATTAAGACTGTGATGTAGGGCAAGATTATATTTATAAAAAAAACAGGAATAATTCAGTAATATATTAAAAACAAGTCATACAGTCAATTTTTGAGAAATCTACTAGGTCTATGTGTGTGGCAACAACATTCCTCAATTTTATGTCAGTAAAAACCAGAATGAAACATTACTGAGAAATATCTCTTTTTTTATCCTGGAATTGTTGTTGGGAACAGCAACATATACATGATCCCTGAGCATATCTATTGCATCTAAGAAGCTGACATTTTTGCAAAGGAATATCAACATTTACCTACTGCTATTTTTTTTCAACACATACTTCAACATTAAAATATTTTTTTTGCACGTTTTATAAAAATGTGAAATGCAGACTTTTTTTGTCCTGCATATGTACTTCTCATGATTTTTTTTTTCCTCTTCCAATTACTTCAGCTCAATTTGTTTTATGGAATACATCTGTTTTATCTAGACCCATTGTTATTTTGCAGCCACCCATCCTGTGCTCACGCACAGTCCCTATGGTTCAGCAATAAAATGACCACTTACTGCTCACTCTGGCAGGAGGGAAAATTTAAATGGGAGTAGCAATGAAAGTAGCAAAGTGGTCTCCCATCAGTGTGCGTGTGGGTGGTGGTAATGACTTTGCCTGAAAGTCACCAGGAAAAGCAATCCATGTTAGAAACACCCAACCTGGCTCTTATCACTGGAGAACGTGGAGCTTTCAAGCCTAAAAACTTTTTAATATCTGTTCACAAAGCTACACAAAGGCTGGTGTGTGCAAGCTATTTAAACAGCTGGTGACTCTCCATTGTGCATGGTTGGCTTTCAGGAATTCTGGATATCTGCTCTTGAATGCACCTGGAATTATCATCTTCCACAGTTTGACTAAAGGAAATTCAACAGATAGAAGGTTATCAGCTGTTTTGTTGCTGTGCAAAGATTGTTCCTCCCGTCCCTAAAATATGCAAAGAGTAACATCATTAAAACAACAATAATTTGAAAACAAATTACCAAAGCTTTCCTCATGGTGCTTGAGATAGCTCAAGATGGAGCACAAAAGCAGTTAAGCTGGAAAAGGATACCTTAGGTGAATGTGGCTGCAATGAGGCAGTTCAACAAAACAGAAACCACAGTACGCTTGTGGCTTTCCCCTTTGACTAGAGAAGTAGGAAAAGCATTAAATACAGCAAATGTTCTCCAGGCACCACACACAGAGCAGAGCTGTATACATTTAGGGTGCACACAGGGTGCATCTATCTGAAAAGAAAGAGAAACTTCGACGTTTTCTAGATTATTTACAAGACTTGCATCAGAGAAATACAGAGGTTTGTTATTTAGTGAGGGAGAAGAGGATCTTTTAACTTTACAAATGAGAGTTGTTATCTTTCATTCTATTAGTGATGCCTGAGGTTTATCTTATATCAGTCACAATAAAACTCGGTTATAATGTCATGAGGTAGAGGGCAGGAGAGGAAGAAGGTGAATAAAAGGAAGCATTTGGCATCTTCTATAGCACCTTCTGCCAAAGTCGCTGCCAAACATACATTAATTTAGTTTCAAAACACTCCTGGGAGATGTAGAAAAGGACAGATAGATCTCTGCTGCATAGTCCAGGAAAAATATCAAGGGATTAAATGGCAAGATTTTCAGAAGCAGAAAGCAAGGTGAGGCAGTTCCTTCAGCTGCTCACTTACCAGACCTTATATTCAGAAGTGTGGTACATGCAGCAGGCTCTGTGAAAGCCTTGAAACACACCATGCAGACTATGGCCAACTACAAATACCATCTTCCATCTCGCAATCTGATATTTTCTCTGTAAAGGCATCCCTCCTTCTAGTGGTGTTCTCTCAGCCGTTTGATTTAAACTAAATAATTTTATTAGTTTTCCATGCTTACCAGTATCTCTGATTTAAAAATAAATAATCTTAAAAAAAATTTTAAAAATCAAATTTTGACAATTTAAGGAAAACCCAGAAGATAGTAAATCACATCTCTGCTCTAAACTATGACACTGTATGAACTTTCCTGCTCGTGCCCTCATGCCATATAATGCTCATTAATAAGATGAGATCATAGAGCTTTAAAAGATAGGAACAAAACCAAAGCTGTGATGGTCAGAAAAATGACGTTATAAATGTAGGGAGAAGGACAGGGGTGGAAGAAGGCAAATGTATTCACACATGACATTATAGTCACAGGCACTGCTGCTTTCATTAACAACTAGAGGTCTCCAGGTGTTCTATTTTTCCAGGCATTACCACACAACACTGCTGCAGCTCAGGTGCCTCCTAAACCAGCTTCTAGAAAAGTACCCCAAATAGAAACTATTTCATAAGCTCAGGCCTTGGCTTTTTGAAGCAAATTAAATCCTCATAAATACACTTGTAAAAATAGATTGGTTTCTTATATGAACTTAAATAGCAAGGATGATACAGCAGAATTATGATGCATCTTGGCCTCTTACACAAAGAAATTTGTGCCAGAATCAACAAAAGACTAATCTGAATTTTAAAATTCCATCACTTTGGAATGGATCTTTTCTACTGCCTGGACTTATACAGATTTCTTGAGCTGTATTTATGAAGTTTTGTTTCTTCATGATGTCTTGGGATTTGGCAGTATTGACACTGTCCAGGGAGATCAACTGCTATGTTTTCTTAGTCCAGTTTAATAGCCATCAGTACTGCTGTGGTCATCATACCTATGAACTTTTATGACTTTTGAGTAAAGTTATATGTATCCTGAGAATGTATTGCTAGGGAAAAAGCCAAATAGCATACAACTCATGATGTTAAGCGGCTGAGCAAATGGTGCACATGTGTTTTTACTAACTCATATTGAAATGTCATATGTAGAGATGGCCAGAAAGCCTTTTAGCACAAATTGTTTAAATGCATTGCAGAGCATGAAGAATTATGATGCTGTGGTGAACGGCTTACACCTATCATCTTACCAACACATTTTCTATGCCTGTTGAGTATAAAGCCCTCTGCACAGATCACTCTGTGGTTGACACAGTAGAATGATCCCAATGTGTTCACACATAATTGTCCTCTGGAACAAGCATAAGCACCTGTGAGGCACTCATCCAAATCTATGTCAACATGTTGCAACCAAAAGGGAAAAATAGAATGCTATTAGAACAATTTCTGAAATGAAACATCACTTCTTTCATGCTAGAGTTGTCCAAATGAAGTGTGTTGGAGCTACCACATCAGCATCATGCTATAATACACACAGCGTTACACTGAAAATAGGGCTGGAATAAACCCTCGGATATCATCTAGTCCTTGCTTGCACCCCTACACTTCTGTCATTCCAGAAGGAGCCATTCTTAAAAATAGGCAGTCACACAGAGGCAACACACGCTCTTTGCGGGAAACCTGTTCCAGTACACCACCACCCTTACCATCAAATACTTACTTTAATATAGATTATAAATGTCCCTTGCTACAATTTAAACTCACTACTTCCACTGACATTTCTGATTTTTTTTACCTCCTGTAGGAAAACATTGAAATGCCCCATTTGATTCTGACATTAATTAATCAAATTAGCTTCCACCACAGTTGAGTAAGCAATGCACAGTGAATATTTTATCTGGTGATATTAAATTCCCATTTTTTTCACAGACTGTCTGGAATTTCATGAAAATGATTTGTTATTCAATAAGATCTGAGATTAAGAGGGATGTGGATCACTTGTGAGCAATTCTGAGCATCAGAAGTTTCTACTTGCATTTCACTGCTGGCTGTTATTGCTCCCATACTCACAGATTTATAATTAAGATATGTCACAGGGCATTGCTTCTGACCCCCAAATCTTTCCTGGGCAAGTGTATCCTTTACCACTACCCAAACATGTTCATTTAAAATTTATATAATGCGAACTCTCATGATGCAGCTTTGGAATTCACTGTTCATCACTGTGCAGGCCTGAGCTGCAATGTCAAGTGAAACACATGGAGCTGGACCAGCTCACAATGGCACATTCTTTATAGCAGTGAAGCCTCACCGAATTCAGATTTTCACGGCAAGCAGAAATAAAAACAAATGGAAGAGGTGACAGGGGAGAGCTGTAACTCTGAGGGCGTTCCTCGGGGCAACAAACATGCCCACGTCCTGCTTGCTGCTCCCATTCTCAGGAAGAAAAGCTGCATGTCCATAGCTGTGTAGACAGAGCCTGGGAAGTAACAGTAGTGTGAAGAGAAATCAAGAGGGCTGAAAAAAAGCCAGGAATGTCAGAGGAAAAGAGCACAAATCCAGGCTTGCCTTCACCCGAAGTCCCCAGGTAACAGGCACACTGGATAGTCGTGCTTTAGGAGTTATCTCTGAAGCAGCTTTGGTATTCTTTCTGCCAAATAGTCTCTGTACTGACAGTTGCGATTCACAATACTGAAAATGAGGAATCCTTAGAGAAACACCTAGGGGTATGAGATCAATGAGATCTACATAAGAGTGTTTTAACCAGGTCTCTGTGGTGAACCTGAACCACTTACCTTCACAGGAAATCCCATCAGCCATGATAGTATATCCAGACAAACAAGAGCAAACAACATTTCCTTCCACAATATTGCAGACGTGCTTGCAGGGGCCATTATCTATACAAAGCAAAATTGCAAAATATATTAGCATTCACAACACAGCTCAGCTGAAGTTACAGACCTCCAGGTCACCCAAATATAATCCCAGTTTAGGCAATGGGGAATGCAGTTTGTAAACAATCTGCCCAGGCAGCCCTAATGAATACTTACAACCCTCCACAGAAACACACCTGTGCCACTCCTACCTGTATTGTTCACATTATGCTGCACAGCTGCACTGCTTACCTTAAACTAAGTTGCAGGTGTGTAATAACCCTGAAATCAGAGTAGAGCCTCAAATTAGGTCCTCAGGTTTCCCCTGACAATTCTTCAGTCTTACGCCAGAGGTAACAAATTAAGGATGTGCATTGAAATCAGATTGGTGTGTGGATGTGTGGAATTTTATTCCAGCTCTCTAAACATTCCTCACTCATCTGCATCTACAGTTTACACCTCCAACATACCTTTACACTTATCCTGCTCTTCTTGTAAGGTCATGATAAGAAGAGGCTGAGAAGGAGAGGCTGCTGTAGGGATGGTGGCTTCTGCTTCCAGCCTTGTCACCTGTCTTCTGTCAGGATCTGCAAGGAAAGGGAGGCAGAGAGAGATCAAGGACGGTTCATCTCCACTAGGCACACCATAGCAAAGGTCCCGGTCCCATTCATCCCACTCCATCATGGTTTGTAGGAGGAAACATTTTGGTGACCTGGAGAACTGTCTATGCATGGAGGTGAATAGTCAGTTTTGGAAGCTGCCATCTGTTTGATACGAACAACTGTCCAACAGCACGCACACACAGAGTGCTGCATGCTAATGGAGATGCTCACAAACGTCATGGATACGGATCAGGGAGCTTGGCTGAAAATAACTTCTTTAGAGTGAAATATTACGACACCTAATGAATCAAACAGAAGTGTTTTGGAGGGTTTTTTTAAATGCTGCTATATTGTAAAGACA
The DNA here is from genome assembly GCF_000737465.1 of Haliaeetus leucocephalus. Lineage (NCBI taxonomy): Eukaryota > Metazoa > Chordata > Aves > Accipitriformes > Accipitridae > Haliaeetus > Haliaeetus leucocephalus. The sequence continues at coordinate 1,316,105 of NW_010973420.1, forward strand.
GTGGCTGTCTTTCATTTGGTGTATGATGAAAAAAATGTCAAACCCCAAACAAGTCTTTAAACTTACTCTGTACATCCTATTTCAACATAGATGGAAAGCAGATGCTCACCTTTACAAGCACAGGATACTCTGGAATGACTTTTACACAGCTAAGTGGAAAACATGACAGCTGCTATCTTTCATTAAGATTTTCAATAAACAGTAATGTTAAAGGTATCAGAATAGTTTAAAAAAAAAATATGCTGTGTTACATCAATAAGAGTAATCCAGTTTGCCAATATCATCAAAATGGAAGCCTAAATCCATAAGGCTAAATTCTTCCTTAAGAGGGATGTGTCCTACTCCTATTGATTTGGGTTCAAGTGTCACCTGGAGCAAAGTGTGAGCCACCAAACAATGACAACATTAAATGACGAAGCGTGATTACAATGCAGGTTTTGGGTACGGGAAAGGCAATTTCATTAAAAACAAAAAACAAACACCAAAACACCCTCCCCTCCAAGCAATCACAGACATACAATGGGCTATGACACAGAGGCAAATGCAAGACATCTGCTTGTGGCATACCCTGAAGGAGTTCCTCAGAGAGCTCGCAGAGAGGGAAGAAGTTTTTGAAGTTTCATTAATGTATGCTTTCTCCTTGCCTCACAGAGCCACTACAAGAACATCAATTCTTCCAAGCCTCATGAAAAAGCGTGACATGTTTTAAAAAACAAAAATTAAATACAAAAACAGTCAGAGTCCAGCAAAGAACAGGAAGTGTACTGGGACAGGTACAAATACAAGAGCATTATATCTAATCACAGCAGTAAAAATTACCAACAGCATGAGTTTTAAAACTGTCTGGCATGGGTCTCCATGCACAGACCACATGACAGAGATGTGCACATACACAGAGGAAAAATGAGAAATAAAAGGCCACTGTGCCACGTTGCCAGGCAGAGCAGATACAGCTTAGCCAAGCGTAGCAAGTGAGGTTCCCTGCCCTGCCATCTCCCTTGCCCAGCCTTTCATTTGACCCAGGACTCCAGGATGACAGCAGCAACCCTTCCTCGCCACACTCTTCCTATGTGTCTCATGTCTCACTCACAGTGCCCTACCCTCATCACAATCCTCTACCTCAACAGAGCTCTGTAAATCCCTCTACACTTCTTGGCACAGCCATAAGCACTGCAGTCTTGCAGATCTGCCAAGAATACTGACTACCCAGATACAAGATGTATTAACGTAAATCCACGCTTCAACTGAGTTAGTAGTGGGAGAAGCAAAGCAAAGCAAAGCAAAACAAAACCACATATATGCTCCAGGTGAACGATCAAGCCAAATTTTGCAGTGCTAAAATAAGAACCATTTTCTTGCCTCTTTTGGATTAGGTTCCTTCCCCAGAATCTTAATATAAACAACAGAGCACACAGCTGCTGCAGAAACACTGTCAAACACATCATTGATGTAAGCACTGTAACATCATGTTGAGAAGAATGACATAATGAATGCTCATTGTTTGGCTTGGCCAGAAAGTATTTGAAGTTTAAGGAACTTTGTCATTGGATGGCAACACTTATTTTGCTTGTTAAATACCTGAAAGCACTTGTAACTAATATAAGGTTTCAACTTTTCAAGTTATCTGATTTGAAATCTTGCCATTGGAGAACTCCAGACATCAAAACAATTACAACACAACAGACTTTCTTTTCAAGACTTCCACCACACAAGAAATATTTAGATTTTGTATCACTGAAAGATGTTAATGATTTTAGATAAAAATCAAAGTTCAGGAAGCAATGTTGCCTGTCTGAACTCAGTAAAGTTTATCTAAAGGAAAGCTAACTGTGAAATACAAAATTACTCTAAGAAGAAAAGGTGTTTCATTAACAATCTTTACAAATCCACTTCTGAAAAGTGAAAACAGTCTTGATTTTAACATATTAAATAACACCCTGATCTCATGCCACCGATACAGAAAAATAAGGCGTAATTAAGTTTCCTAAATGATTGTTTTTCTTTACATTATTAACCTGTCCAATTTCTACAGAAAATGTCCATGCATCAACACCCATAAAAAACCTCACAGAAACTAACGAAAAGCTTGGTAGATCAATGTAGGTGGCACAAAGACACCATCATTCATGGTGTTTCCTGCCCATTTTGTCACCTGGAGAGCAGCTGGTCCCATCATCTTGCAAGGTGAATTCTGGAAAACACGAACACTTGTAGGACCCCATGGTGTTTATACACAAATGCTGGCAGAGCTCCCCACCATAGATGAGACATTCATCCAGGTCATCTCCAGGCAGGTTATTTGACAGTTCAGCTTCACTACTAATGGACAAAGCTTCCTTGTGATCTTCCGTCTCTGAAACTACAACAGAACAACACTTGCTGGTTCTCTAACAGGTGTTTTAGCATGAGGACTGTACAGTATGGAGCATTTGGTCACACAAACTCCAGATACAGTCAAAGCTACCCAAAACAGTTACTCCACAGACAAGAGCAAATAAACCCAACCTGAAGAGAAGACCTTTGTGCTGAAGGTCCACCACCTCCTTCCATAAGGCTAGAGGGACATTTTATAGGAGCCAACGAGAAACAGGATGACCCTGGGAGGTCACAAGCTCACATTTCACACTAACACCATTACTATTATTATTTGAACCAAGGTATCACATTGAAGCCCCATCTGAAATTGGCCCCACTGAAGAACGACACTGAATTCCTAATTTCAGGAGAAAACTTACCCAGTTGGTTTGGAAACTCTTTTCAACACCACTATTAATTTATTGGCTACTTCTGTAGCTAGCATTACAGACATTCTGGGACCCACTTAATAATGACATGGCTATCCTACCTACTGCTTTTAAACACTGGCAAAAGGACTATCCTTTCCACTTCCTGACCAAGTTTAACAAGACTTTCTGCGATACTAAAATTAATTGTTCAGTGATTTTCTCATCACATAAGCTTTTCTTAAACACATACATGAAAACTTCCTTGCTCAGTGAGGTCTCAGCTAGGTCAAAATCAACCCTTACATTTGTTGGTGAGAGAAAATACACATTTAGTTCATGAGAAAAGAATGGACAAAAATTGAACCCTAGCATATGCAGGAGGTTACCATGCAACTCATGCATGACAGGTGGCTACAGAGTGATGCTGGAAGGAGTGTGACCTTGGGCTGAGGGAGGAAGCCTAGCTGTCCAAACTCCAGATTTGTCATGCTCCCTTTGTCATGCCTCTCTGGCTGCAGGGATTTGATTTAGCTCTTCAGCATCACTATGTTCATATATTGAAAGAGTGAAAATAAACTTGCAGTGCTCTGGGGCTTCTCCAGAGTGTGCTGTGAGAAAGCTGCTGTGATGTTCAGCAGAACAATAGGAAATCTATTCCCAGGATGTTTCATTGGTATCATAATCCATGGGACTACTTTGTCTGGAAAAAAATCATAATTTGCTTTATGCAGAATCTTTCAGGATTGCTTCTGCTAAAAGACAAAGACCAGCTTCAACTTGCTTCTTACCAAGGGCTAGCAGCAGGTCTCTGTACTATGTGGCTTGGGGGGAAGAAACACACAAAAAACCCAAACTACTAAAGAAGGTATGTTTTAAGGATCAGAAACACCTACATATTTTTTTTCTTTTTCAGAACTGTTTTAAGAACAAGGAAGTCTATACTTGATCCGAGAGGGAAGGCAACTGTGCTCCTGTAGCATTACACCTTCCAGCACCTCCCCATACGACCACATGAGACAGAGACCTTACCTGCAATGTCTTCAAATCATAAATGGACACTTACCCTTCTTGGGTGTCACTGTTGGCAAAGGTTCAGGTTGCCTTTTTATTTCTGGATGGATAAAGTGATCTCCTCCTTCACAGCAGGACAGCATCACATGACTGCAGGGGTAGCCCAGATTTATGTTGGACTCACAGGTTTTCCCCTCACTCCTTAATCGCAGGCCCAGGTTACAGCAATCGCAGCATTGCTACAAAAGAAGGAGACTATCAGTAACAAGGATTTAATACAGTCTGCTTCAGGGATGAGCCCCCACACACACTTGGAACTGATTTGCACTTTCTTTAACAGTGGAGCATCTGGAAAAGGAGCTAGGGTTTAGACAGTTGCAAACATCAAAGCTTTAGTTGTGCTTGGTTTTGCCATCCTGCACAAATGGGTCAACTGCAACCAGACTAAACACAAAGTCTCGCTGTGACAATGCAACTTCGCATGCAAGGAAGCAATGGTGCCACAGATCATCTCTTTCTAGCTCTTGCACACAGCCATTGCTTTGTATATAGTATATTATAAACAAAATAATACAGATCTATACCTCTTTGCATTAGATCTAAAAAAATGGTTAGCTATTTGAAGCAATGTGAAAGGAATTGCAAATACCTTGCCTGGTGTCCTCAGCTGTCCTGGCTGTGCCCCCTCCCAGGTTCCTGTGAAAATTAACTCTATCCCAGCTGAACCCAGGACACATGGACAAAAGGATCAGCAGCAGCATCTGAGCTCTGTCAGCATGTCAGTAAAGACTCTTTCCTCTATGCACCACTGCCCTGCAAACCTACTATGACCTTTAATTACCTGACTGTCCTGGACAGTATCCCCCTGAGACAGTGGCTAGAGAAAAGCCAGGGTATATTTTATGAGCTATTTGCCTTCCTTTTCTTTCCTGAATGTATCTAAGCAGCAGCTTCACGGACAGGTTGATGCAACGGGGCATCCCTGAAATGTAGTCTCTTGCAGTTTCCTCTGTTGCAGGTGGCAGACAAAAACTGTGTTATGCTTTACTCAGTCACATACAAATATATTGCACAGTCAGGCCACAAAAATAAATCAATTATATAAAATTCAAAAAGTCTATACTGTGTATGCACAGTTGATACCTAATCAAGCAAGGAAGCTGAAGACTTGTAAGTCTCTGCTACAGAGACATACAGGGGCCACATATGAATTGAAGATGCCTGTCTGGATTTAAGTGTAAGTGTCCTGACATCATATGTATATATTTAGATGCTCTCACTGACAGTACAGTTATAAAATGCAGAGACTGTTTCCCTCTGCAACTCCTTTGATAGTCAAGACATCCAGCCCAGCAGCACTCATTTATAGTTCACAGCTACACTGAAACAGCCTCTCTGAACCAAGAGACGCGATTTCAGTCTATTCAAATATTCAGTCTATGAAAAGGCATCAGACACATAATTCAAACTGGCAGCAGTTAGCTATGTCAACAGAAAGTCCAAGGACGGAACAGAAGAAAACTGAACTAAGCTCCCCATTCCCAGGAGAGAGATGTCTGACCTGAGGAGAGCAAATAAGAGAAGCAGTGTTGTAAGGGTTGGACGCGGTATGGAAATGGAAAGGAAACACATTTCATGATTAGCAATCCTAGATGGGCATACACCATTGAACCAGAGTCTGCCTCCACTAGGGAGACAGGGAAACTTGTCCACTAACAGCTCAATCTGCAGAAACTCTTCCGCTGAGTCACTTTTTTCAAGATTCAAACACTGTAGCTTTAGGGTTTCTTGGGCATTGCATACACAATATGTATCCCTTGCATGTTCAGCCCAGGGCCTAGGACTACAGCTCACATTTTATGTCCCTGCTTTCTAATCTTGTAAATCCCCAAACATCATAAATAGTAGATGTTATTCACATTTGCAAATATGCACAGCCATAAAGAGTTGCCTTTACGTGCCCAAATACATGTTTGTGAAAAATTTACAGTACAGGTCCTGAAGATGCTGAATTATTTTTTTAACTAAATGGGCTAAATCACCTTTAAAAAAAAAATATAATCTAACTATAATGGATTGTGGTCAGGCTAGAAAAGAGAAAAATCCTGTTTTCATCCTGTGGTGGTGCAGCCCCCCTGGCCACATTGCGATGTCAGGACCAGACAACATTGTGTTCTTGCACAGTGAGTTGGGACAGCCCAGTACCTTCTCATCCTGGCTATGGTACAGTGAGTCAGGACAATTAGGCATCCCTTAATTGCACCTGAAACTCCTGTTGGCTGGGTCCGTACCTGAGACTACTGCTGCTTGGATCATGACTCGCTGTTGTGGTTACCTGACAAGAATTCTGTCTGGAATGAAATCGCACTGACCAAAGTCAATCATCTTGCGAACCTATAAACAGCGGTCCCAAGCAAGGCCCTTTGAGCTCTCTTGGACCACAGTGGGCTGCGTCCAGCATCTCCCTCTGAGGGGGACACCTCTCAGAGCTCACAAACTCTCTTGTTGATGAAAATCGGAGGACTGTCACCAAAAGCTGACAACAGGACCTGGGCTGATATTCACTGCTTGAGGCTCAACCCTTCGCCCGTTGAGAAATGCCATGACATTTGACGTGAATATTTCACTGAACTCGAGGGGAATTTTTAACAGGTATAACTCTGTTTATGTATCTATCTATCTATATATTTATCTTTGTATCTGTGCATGCATGTGTGAATTGACCTAGGTATATTCAACTGAATCACTTTGTAAATGTTAAATTAATCACTGATTAAGTGTTACTAAATCTTGTCATTTACCTCAAACTGTAAATGAACCTCAATCCACTGCTACACACATAATCCCTTAGACATAAACCATTGACCAAGTTTGGGACTAGGAGTGGATCCAGCCACACCTAAGCTCCAACAGGAGTTTAGAAAGCAAGGGGGTCTTCCCTGAACCTTGTGACTCAATGGGAGGGTCTCCCCTACCTTTCAGTACGCCTGGTCTTTGTACAAACCATGAAAAATAAATTCTAACTCAAATTCTCTTTTGTATGTTTCTCCCTTACTCTTTTACATTTACAGTCTCTATATAAATCATTCTAGTTTGATTCTAACTTGATTTGTCTTTGTACACTTCACCCATGTATTAAGTAATAGAGTGAACCTTGCCATTGAACTTTGTGAAGTCGCGCTTTTATAAATTCTTATTAAATCACTTTTGCTAATACCTTTGATAGTGATTCTTTAAGCAGTCCAAACCACTCATTCACAACACATCCTCGCCAAATCCAGAATCCCCAAATTCAAAATTTTATGAACTGAAAATTCTACTGTCTGTAAATATTTTTAGGTTTGGTACAATTTTTTCAGCTTCAATATGCAAAACAAAAGAAGTTAAGGATAATACACGTTTTTACTGAAGTATCATAAAATATTGGAGTATTTGCCTTGAAGAATATGGCTTTTTTCAGTCATAGTTTTGATTCACAATTTATCCCATGTGCAGGCATCACAGAGAGTATTAAATCAGTCATACACTTATGGGTTCACATGTTTTCCAGATGAATACAAGTGTCTCATTCTCCAGTGGAAAAACTTGTTTGTCGAAAAGTTCCTGCTAAAATGTAAAAACTTGGATATCTTGATCTTCTGTTAGCTACCTTTTGAACTTCATCAGAGTTCTACCACTGATTTAATAACAAATACAACTATTTTTATGTTTAACTATGTTTAGCTATAATAAAATCAGAAAGCCTTTCTTAAAGTCTCAACAGTCTCAATATTTATTCATTTTTGTTATTTTTTTCAAGCAGTAGCTGCAATGGCTAAAGGAGCTAAAGAGGAGGGCAAAGCTGTTCCTTTGGTAATTTTACGATTTTAGATGGTGTCTCTTGAAGGAAAACATTACATTGGAACTGGCACAAGGAGCTATTCCATGAGAGTATTTTGTAACTTTTTTCAGTTCAGACAAGAATGATGAAGCTTTCCCTCTCCACTTCTTTCTGTGGAATGGCATGTATGATAAGACTTACTCTACAGCTTGTGCTCTGTCTAGCATGCGAAAGACCCATGGTGAAAACCTAAGAATAATAATTCTGTCACACTTCAGAAATATTAATTGTCTCCTCTCAAATGCACAAATTCTCTTTTTATTCTAATGGTGGACTCTAGACCCAAGTAAATAATAGTTCTGAAAATGACAAACTGGCACAGCTAATTAAACTTTAAACTCCACAGTAGACATCCATGTATTTTGCTTTTCCAGTGAACAATTATCCACAAGATCACCGATATATAAGAACAGACAGAACTAATCAGTTTCCTGCTGAGACAACGGAAGCTGCATTTAAGCTGAGATATAGCTATGTAAATTATTATCAGAGTGAAATAAATTCTGAAATGCACCCTTCTGGTAAAAACAAGACAAGCGAGCAAGCAAGATGCTGAATCTTCAAACTGGTTTAAAGTGGTTTGGCTCCACTGATTCTCATAAAGCAAATCTCATTTATATAAGCTGAGGCTGTGGCTCATGATTTGTGATTTGAACCATTCGTTAATGGTCTGCCTTTATTTATGAATAAAAGCCTCCATCATCATCTAAAATGCTTGTTCCTCTAGTCCATCGTTTTGTTTAAGTGAGAAATGAGGCTGCAATTCAACACCGTAGCCAAGCAAACTGTTCAGTAATGGGTTTTGCATTACATCTGCGATTAAGTTTTGCCCTATCATTTTCTAAATTCTTCTACACCATAGATATAAAACCTAAAATGCTCTTTTCAGCTACTTCCGAAGTGAGGAAGCGAAAATAATACAGCAAGTTAAAAATGAAGATGGAAATAATTCGAAACAACATTATTGTGAAGTTTTAAAAGGGGCTGCATCACCAGTCAACTGAAACCTAAACGCAAACAGTGTAATTTCCCTGCCACTTCATAATTCCTACAACTTTATAATTTTCTGTGCTCCATAATAATGTACAAAGAAATTACTGCTAAATGCAGGAAACAAGGACACCTCATATTCAGAACAAAACCAATAGAAGCATCAGAGCAACTTACCTTATATGATGATCCTCCACAGGGATCGCTTTCCTCTGGTCCACACACATCTCCTTCCTTCGCAGCAATCATGCCAGCCAGGCAGCTGTTCTCCTTTACGGTGGAGATGCAACACTGCTTCTGAGCAATTCTGCAAAGGATCATGGAGGTCAAGCGTTCACTGACATTAAGACATCAGGATGGGATGCAAAAAAACCCAGACTTATTGGATTCACCATACAATCCACAGATTTTGTCTCTGACGTGTCAATACTAGTATAATACAGATGGTACCACCGACCTTTGCAGGATATACTTTTTTCTCATTTCTAATAAAAAGATGTACTGATAAATGCTCAAGAAGTCTTGTGTTTAGGTCACTGTCTCTCAGAGTCTGGTCACCAATATCCCTTACAGCTCATCTATGTTTGTGCAACAGATGTTTCCCTGTTCCCCATGTTTTGCTTCTCAGAAGTCTTCAGAAGGTTTCAGAAACAGAAAACAGAGAGAAACCTTCTTCCCTGGAAAGAGGGGAAAGGGAAATGCACCTGTACACACTTACTTCTTCACCAACCAGAGGACTGAAGCTCTGGACAGGATTTGAGGAAAGTGTCACATCACAAAACCCCTATAAAATCTCCTTTATAGCCCTGCAGATCATAACCCAGGATTTAAGCTTTCCTCTAACTTCAGTTATCAAAGAGAAGGTTGTGGGTGACTTGATCACTGTATATGAAGTACTTTGGGAATGTACATTTCCTATATACGGCTCTTCAAATCAAACATTTAACAAGATTCACTGAAGGTTGAAATGAAACAGACTGAAAATCTAAATGGCAAACTCCTAAATGAAATTTAATAGATGTTCATTGAAATAATAAAATACTCTTCCCTGCTATTTTAAAGTCTATAGTGGATTTCCTCCCCATCCCTTCAAAGAGGTATGTGCTTCTTTCATTCATATCCAAAAGGGCTGACAAAATCACACAGTCCCTTTGGCTTTGCTCCATGACCCTCTCTCTCAGTCCATGCAGGATGGAGACTAGCAGTGCCCCAGGAGGGGTCTGTGTCCAGTCCCGGGGTAGGGAAGGGCCGGCATGGTGGGGAAGGGCGAGGGAGGACTGAGAGCTGCAGGCCACAAGAATTCTCCCGAGGGGGTTAAGCTGAGTACATGACCTGTAGATTGGGCATACGTGACACAGATGAACATGTTAAAACTCAGATGAAATAATACATTATGTTATAAGTAAGGGCAAATTTCTGTTCTGGACAGATTTGGTGGCATGAAGGAATTAAGCAAAGTTTTTCTTTTTCCAAGAATAACCTTGATGTCTAACTATCTTTTGCTGATGCATTGTCACAGGGCACACTGCCTTATGGGGTACCCTGGTAATGATGAATGGGAGGTTGATGCATTTTAAACAGCCAGTGCCTCATAGCAAAGCAATTCCGCAACAGAAATATTTGCAAGTAAACAACTTTTGTCAGTAAGATACCATTATTACTGCAATAAAATACAGTTGTCCTAGGAAACAAAACCTTTTCTTTTCTGAGCAGAATATATTTCCAATTCACAGCTTCCATCCTAATGCTCCAATTAAAAAAAAAAAAAATAAAGAAAAAAAAAAGGAAAGGGATGTCTCTTATTCTGGCAGAAACAAGCCAGTGACAGCCACTTGGCCACTTTCCCAATACCAATGGCCTGTTGTGTCAGCTTTACATTGATATTTTTATGCTGGATAGCATAGGAGAGGTTTAACCAGGAAGCAGTGGTTTGAGTTTGATTACAGCAAAGGGATTACTACCTCCATGTGCTTTGTTTTCAAGGAAGTTGGTTTTCTAATCCAGTATTAACTGCCAACTAGAGAAATACAATTTTTTGAGCAATGAATGGTTATTACCCAAATATATTCCAACACCAGTAATTTAACTATTATTGCTTACATAAGACATCCAAACTTTCATTAAAAAATTTTAAAAAACCTAACTGAAAGTTATTACCATTTGTAGAAATGACAAAATGCTACTAGAATTGTCTTTATATGTGCAAAGTGTTTACCGTATTAAAACACTGAAACCTCTATAGGTTCATGTTCACGTGACATTTAGCCATGAGAAATTCCTTTCATGTACAAAATACATAGTAGAAACAGTACTGGCTGGAGCACTGCAGTATCACTGGCCATTTTTTTATTTTAGTATTTCCTTAACTATCAGCACAGCTCAGTTTCAGCTACTCTATTACCAGAAAATGAATTGGGAACTGTGTTAACCACATTCTCTTGTTTCTTCTTCACAAATCTACTCTTCACAGACCAGATAGTTGGTTCAAAGAAGATTCAGAACATTCCTGCTTTAGGGAAAGAGTTAATGAGTTAAGATCAGTGAAATGACATCAATGTATTAAACTGATGTGGGTCTTTAATTGGGACACAGTGTTAGCAAAAAGCAGGATTCATACTTATACAGCTGATGTAAATGCCACACAGATAAACGCTGCTCTGTTATGATAAAACACATATCAATTATGAGATTATGGGTCAGATGAGATTTCATCTAGCTTAACATCCTATTTCTGATACAGCCACTGGTACAAGCTCTGGGGTTATTTTTACATCTGGCTATCAATTGACTAAGGATTTCCTGTAACTTGTTTTATTTGAAGTTCATTCACCTAGTTAATACACATGATCTCTTTTAGGTAGTCCCAGTTCCCATCCTGAAGTTAGTGTTGTTGGTCACTACACAGAGGTAGGCCAAGTTGGCACATGAATGTCCAGAGACATCATCAAGATACGTCAATAAGTAGCTTTAATGTCTAAGTTTTTACCACTTGAAAACCCCAACATGGCATATGGGAACAACAGACACCTCAATCTGCAACCTCTGTATAAACAATCTACAACCTCAGCAGACACGGGAGGCTTCACTCATTTGCCTCAGCTGAAAAAAATCAATCCTTCAGTGCAGTGATGGTCACTTGTAAAACCCAAGTATTTATAGAACAGTAACTGATTTTTACACTTAGTATCTATCTTCTACTTTTAAAAATCTTTAGATACTGAGCTGAATTAGTGGCAGAGTCTTGGGAACTTGCATTACTTGCAGGCATTCTGGCACACAAAACAGTGCACTTGAGGTTTGGATACGTGCACAGTGACCAGCTCTGCACGCTGGCACATCTCCCAGTGGGAGCAGTAAGTTTTTGTCTATGCTTTCAAGGTTCTGAGGCCACGGATTTGAATACTTTTTCACATGAAATGTTTTCTTTACACACAATATTTACAGGTGGTTTTAAATCTTTAAAACAGGGACAGAACTGAAATTTCGAAAGTAAAACAACTGAACTCCTGATCTCTATTCTTTTAAATCCCAATAGATTCACAGGGACTGAAGCATTTAGGATCTGGCTTTTTCATCTAAACCCAGCCTCAGATGTGCAGGTGCAAGTCATTAATGTATTGGATTTGCACCTACTTAGGCCAAGGCTGGAATTTTTTAATCTGTCTTTACTTCATAGACATGAAGTAAAGTTGGTATGTGTCAGTTATGTCATGCCAGATCCTGGGGTGCGGAGGGATTTTAATCTCCCAGTAACTTCAGAAAGGTGCAATGATACTAACTTTGATAAAACCGATTATGCCAAGCTTTTTTAATGCTGAAAATGTTGGGATCACTCTTAGAGAAATCCACCTGTCTTATGTTGCACCGTGTGAGTCTCAGATAACTTTACCTGCATCCCTCCCTAAGGCCTGTTTCACACTACAGGGGAGGAGAGAGAGATGGGATGAATTGCAGCTAGTGTAAAATGCTGTCCACATTACTCTGCACCCATTCTTCTTTTCTTGCTGTGCAGTTTGAATCTGGCACCCTCACTCAGACCTGATGCTACTGATACCAGCAGCATTACCAAGGCATATGATCCCCCCTCCAGTTGAACATAGACATCAGAACCAGCAGCCATTCATATCAAACAATAAATGCATCATATAATGATATGGATAATCACTGCACTTAGCACTTGCCAAATGGAAGACAAACTCTGCCCTTCTATTTATCTGCAACTCCACAGATGCGCATAAAACTGGGAAATAAAAATTTGTGCTCTCCTCATGAGATGGAAAGAAACCTTAAAAGTCTTTTATTTAGATTAGATTTTGCGGAAAGGGAGGGGGAAATCCTTCTTTCTAATTTGCCATGACTTATTGTCAGTCTACCAATAATTTATAGAATGAATGAAACAATTCCCAGTCTCCTGGACATCCCACGAACTGTACAATCATTTGATTTCTTCTAAAGGGCTGCTCTCTTTGTTAATGAAAAATGCTCAGTTTTGCCTTACATACCTGCAAATATCACCATCCGTTCCACTTACAGGGATTTCTGTGCACTCCCCGTTGTCTATAGCCCACTGCTGTCCAGCTCCACAGCAGCTCTCAATCAATTCCTTTGTGGAACCTGTATAAAACATACACCCAGAATTTTTTGTATGGAATGGATTAGGTTTAGCTCTGTTTTCTTAATTGAGAAGATCTTTAAAATAAAAATAAGAAAAAGCTAAACTATTGTTTTCTTTTTTTTTTCTTTCCACATTTCATTTGGTTATATTAAAAAAAAAAAAAAAAAAGAGGCAACTGCTACCTGCAGTATCTTAACATAATCAATCACCTGGTAATGTCTTTCAGGCAGGAACAGCAGAAGCAAATTAGAGTTTTAAATGCAATAAAAGACATAACTGGTTTGAAGACAACTCCAACTTTGACGTCTCTGAACAAAAAAACCCTGAAAAGTCATGCTTGGCCACTTAATGCAAGTTGATTTAATAAGTCATTATGCTGTTGTAACAGTGCATTCACTACAACTAGCTGGGCTAGCATGAAGGTGTCCAAGTTCACAACAAATGAAACACAGTACACAGAGCGTATACAAGCTTGGCATATGGCACACACAAGCCTCAGTAGTTCTCTTATACCAAACCGTAAATATGAAGTTTCACTGATGAGTAACAACAAACTGAAATACGTTCCTTGTCACAGTCCCTTAAAGTTCTTAGTATTTAGAAAGGGTGCTTTTAGTAAGTTTGACATATGTAGCATTAAGAAATTGTTTCCATAAGGCAGAATACGAAATTTCACTCCTCAGAATTACCTAGAGTACATATACCTAGAGTGCTCTACAGCTGAATATAAGGTTTCAGCTGGTTTAAAACCATAATGAAAAGGGTTTGAGAGACATAACTCTGATTCTGCTAATGAGCTCATGTAAAACACTGGCAGTAAGATGTAGTAATGCTGCACTAGTTTACATTTTTCCTTGTGGATTTCCACTTCAGATGTAAATTTTCAGGTTACAGTGAAATACGACTTAAACTAGTGGATTTGCTATATACTGGATACCTACTGTATAGAACAGATTCAGGCCACATCAAACTGGGCAGAAACAGTATTTTTTGGAGTCTGTACAGAAGTTTACTTCATGATGGGACATTTGCCGTGCTACTGGGGTGCAAACACCAAACACTAACATAAGCCAACTAAACCAATGCTGGAGTGCAAGGAGCCTGCTTTGTGGCAACAGCTGGCAAGTGCTGTGCTGTGTCATCAGAAGGAAGATTTCTCCTGCGACTGCTCACGCAGCGGATGGGCTCCATCGAACAAAGCATGCGGTCTCCCCCTTACCAGCTAATGGGTCCGCAGCAGGGGCTGTCTGCTTTGGGAACAGTTACACAGATACCGGGTAAGAAAATGATTAAGAGATGCCATTTAGAGAGACATGAGGTGCATTACAAATGCTTGGGGGCTGTGATTTCCCAGTATTGTTATACATTTCAACACACATCATAAAGATGGTATATCAGACCACAGGGCTCTGCTTTCTCCACAAAGAGTCAATGGCCCTGTGCTGATGAGTTGGAGCAGCACCTGCTCTCTCCATTTGCTCATCAGCAGTGCTCCAGTTCCTTTTAAAGTCATTTATATGGATATAAGGAACATTTTGTGCATTTTATTCATACTTCCAGGCCAGCCTCTGGCATGGTTTGGTGTTACCATTAAGAGGAAAGAAGACAAAACCACCTCAAAGTTGAGTTGTAGGAGATGTGTGGGTGCAATGAAACTTGGGTAGCTCCACATCTGAGCATTCCTTGACCAACAACCAGCAACCCACACTGCAGAACAACGTATTTTCAAGAACCCTCAGCCAGTTTTTAGATAAATCCCTCCTGAATCATTTCTGCTTACAGCAGGAAGAAGGAACCTCTTTTTCTACATGGATTTTAGGGAAAATGCCATTGCTGCAGAATGGCACTGCTGAAGGTGCAGCACTCTCCTGTCAAGGCTTGGCAACAAAGCTAAACATTTGAAAGCCAGCATCTGCTGGCCTGGCCTTGCACAACTTTGATCTGTCAGGGAATTGCATTCAGGTTGATAGGAGGGACTCTGCAGTCATCCCATTTGAACTGAGAACCTTCTCCTCCTGCATGTAAACAGCATGTTAGATGGCCGCTTCTCCAATAGGCCAGATTTGATGAAAAAGTTAATAGAATCCTTTCTTTTGTCTGCATTTGGTATATGGTACCAAGTAAAATAATTTTTCTTTACAAAATTGTAACACTTAACTATAAGTGAGACATTTTTAGACATGGCTACAATTCAAAACATCTGGGTATCCATGCTGCACAATTCAGAAGAAAGAGAGACAGCCTACATTACCAGTACATTTCTGCTGTCTTGTATTTACAGCAGTTGTTCTATGTTTCAAACAACAGTAGAAGAACTTCATATAGGGTCTTGTAGAGCTAAATAGTCATTAGATATCAAGGGTAAGTGAAGTGTAGCGCTGTCTTCAATGTTAAAATATATTGGCACTCACACAAACAATACAAACCTCCTCAGCAGAGGACTATTCCTTTATACTTGTTACAGTTAATTTAGGAGATAATATTACATTCTGGAAACTGGAAAGTTCTCATCACCAGCATGGCTTGCTTTATAAAAAGCAACTAGAAAAATTAAACACACACAAAATATACTGCTTGCGATCATGAAATGTCTGCTCACGAGAAAACAACTTTAAGAAACTCTATCTAACAGGAGGGAAAAAGAGGAGCAGAAAGAAAGAACACACGTCCCATTACTGATCAAGATCTTGCAGGAGAAAAATTACCAAATTCCATTTCCTTCTGTGTTCTTTGATCCCCGATAGGGTTCATTTCACACACTCTGTAGCAGTGCCTTAACAGACCCGAGTTTGATTTGGCTGAGCAGTGTTGGACCACTCCAGTAGCCAGATGAAACACAGTTTGGGGGATAGTCTTGCAATACGATTAAGCCATGGTAACCAAGGATAGGTAGGGCTGCCTCCGCCAAGCGTGAGCCACCTGCAGAGGTGAGAAGGGCTCCATGGGGGCTGCTGCCTCCCGCTCTACTCCCAGCTGTGCAGCGGTACTGCGGGAACTTCATTTCCAACACAGAGCCCATGCTCGTGGGCGGATGGGAGCATTAAGCATTTCCAAACCACAGTACCTGATGAAAATATTTCCACTTTTTAATTACATTTTTCACTGAAAAGAGAAAATGGTCTGTGGAAAAATACCTTCTTCATTGCCAACTCAGATGGCTGGGTGAGGGGAGGACATTACAGCAAGCGACAAGACATGGCTTCTCACAGCTGCAGCCATGTGTGCCCAAACCAGCAGCAACCTCGTGGCCCGGAGCATCAAACCCTGCGTCACCCACCACCTGACTGCCATTCTGCCCCAGCCCTTCCGCATTTTTTGTTAGTGCGCCAATTAACAGTAACTCCAAAAAAGTAGTAACAGTTTTGACAGCTGACACTAAGAGGGAGAGTTGGGCTTCCAGGAAAAAAACCATCCTTTTTGTGCCCACCAACTCCAGTTGTGCAACTCCATCAGGTTACAAAGAGAAAGGGAGAGGCCTTGTGGCAAGTGAATGCCACAGAAGAATAGTGTGCACAGGAAGGACTGCAGATGAGATCCTGGCACAGCCAGCCTCATCTCTACCCTAAGTCCTTACTTACGTGTTGAAAAAAAAAGGAGCGAGGGGGGAAAGATGGTGCACTTCACGCTTTTGTAAATCTTACTTTGTTTTCTTTAAGGCTTCGCGGACAGTCAACCCAAACCAGACTTGAAGCCATTGCACCCTCACCCTGTGCAGCCCAGCTGCAGAGGGGTTTTGATGACCGAAGCCATTTCTATCCTCCCACATTGCCACATTCATGCTCACATACAAGGGCACATAGCACCATAACAAACTGCAACTGGACTTCGGTCCATGCAATGCTTTCATTTTATGCAGCATTTTAACAATGTTAAAATATTCTTGAGTCTTGAAAGCTGTATTATGTGTGAGAGTTGCTACATGACATGAGAGGGATGATCTATGCAGTTAAACTAGGCTGGAAATACACCTGGTACCAGATAATTACAAAACATTGCTATAAACCAGTTTTTCAACATAGTTTTAATTCAGTCACTTGGTAGAAACTCTAACAGGGGCTGAAACAACTTTGTTGCTACAGTATTGCTAGGTTTAAAACACAAGAATACAGTAGAATTTACTAATCTATGTTGCAGTAATCTACATGATTTACAATTCAAATAAAAATGAATTACTCATTCCTCACTAAAGATTCAATATCAGATTGCTGTACTGAAGTGCCACACTATTAAGCAGTCATATTTTCAAAATATATGGCCTTTTGTTATGATCTTATGAATAATTAAATCTAGAATGCACTTATAATAAAATGAACAAACTATTGCATTTTATCTCAATCAGGAATTAGAAAAACTGAATAATTCATAATAGGACTCACACTCATTAGGAAGGATTTATGATATTTTGATAATACATTAGCAAGAACAAATATATACAACCAGATAGATGCACAAGACTGAAGGTCACAGCTTCTACGCTGGATGGAGACTTTAAGCTATATGTATAACAGACTTTGAAATACTTAAGCATTCAAACAGAGCTTTATTTATTTGGGGCTTTCATGATATTAGCAGATTTAGAAGTAGATTTGGATCTGCTCACGGAAAACAAAGTCATTCTATTTGAGAACACTATAATCCTGAATATCTGTTATACTGTGTACATTTTTGATACTTCATAGAGTCATTTAACAAGATACCTGTTAACAGATAACTTGCTATTTATGAATTTCTTCACTAGGACAAAAACCGTATTTTATTCAGGCTGTACTATAAAACAGCATCATGTCTCCTCACTCATTTTCAATTTAGTAACTTATCTCCTACAATTATCAATCTACATCACTCTAAAGATATGAACTAAAGTACATTTTGGCCTAATCTCAAAAGTTTGTGTATTGTCTTTTAGAGACATTTAGAATTTACTTCAAACATTTAAAGAAATATTTTCCCCCCAGAGAATTTTAACTCATCCTTGACTGTGCCTTAAAACATCATGTCTCAATGCTTGGTCCAAACCTGACTAGCGGAGGGATGGCCTCCCACTGACTCAGGGTCACATCAAGTTTTTCCATAGCCACATGATATCCATGCAGCTTTTACATGCTGCTATGCAGGAATTTCATCTTTCAACTAGAAAAATCGGGGTGGGGTGGGGAGTGTGTATGTTTCTTAAAAAGTTTAGCTGAAGCTCAGACATTACACTGAGGAAAACACACAGTTAAAGGCTACTGAATTATTTTGTCCCACTCACACAGGAAACCATAAGTTTATTAGAATAACAAAGGAGACAAAAGGGATTTTCAAAACCCCTCCTCCCCTCCCCCCCCAGCGTTCACAAATTATGGTTTGAGAGTTATAAAACATCGGCCAGCTCTATGACTAGTCAAGAAGTGATAGAATATTTCAGTTTCTTGCCAGAGCTTTTTTAACAGTAAAGTTTCACTGATTTCAGCTTCACCTGAATTTCCACTCAGAACATTTAAGAGGTTTAACACCTCTGATTTCACCGCTTACTGCTGTTTTCACTTTAGTTTTGCAGCTCTGCAGAGCATTTGCATCCATTGACTAACTCCTGTTGTGCAAATACCCATTCTTTGAGCAAATGTATTGGCTCACTGACTGAGCTATTAGGCAAGTTTTATCCACCATTCACCTGCCCTAAATGTTTCTTTTGTCTAGGCAGAACAGAAACAGACAAACCTTAAGACTTCAGCACTTCTCACACGGTGCAAGCGGTGAGCACTGACCCCTCACATTAACCAATCCATCCAAGCCTTCCACCCACAAGTGGCAAGCGATGGGTTAAATCTTGGCCATTAGCTTTAACACTACCAAGATTTCATTCAGTTAAAATAAACAATTATTTTCATTTCTATTAAAATGATTATAGGAGCCATGACGCATTAAAGAGATAAAGACAGTAATTTTTATCTACAGAGAGACTCATGTAGGCAGACATAGTACAGGGGCTTGGATATAATCATTTGAGCCAAGATATAGGTAAAGTTCAAAACTTACATTACTCCCAAACAAGATTACCTATTATAGCCAGGGAAAGTAAGCACACCATGTTCCAGATGAAGCATGAATCACCAGGAAGATTGGCACTTCAGAGGCTGCGCGAGGTTGTCAGCCCCAGGCAGCTACATCTCTTCACTGCCGGCTTTAATTTAAGCTGTTAATTGCTGGATCAGCACTCACATGCGAAAGAGGCAATGTTCATACCTCCAAAACTGAGCTGAGCTCTTGTTCTTATGATGAAGCATGCTATTCAGTTCCTATACCCGAGGAAAATAATTTATCTTCCTCAAAACTACAGTAGTTACTCTTTGGGCTGGGGGAGGCGAACCAAAAAACAACAAACAACACAGGATCTTGCAAGGAAATTAGTTTGTGCACTAAGATTAATGTTGATGTGGAACCTTCTAGAAATGAGGCACTCCATTAAGATGCATCTTCATTTTGAGGATCTCATTGCTCATCCACATGGGAAGCTGACAGCCGTGCCTCTCAAGCTACAGCATAATTTTGAAAAAAGCCACTGCACAAACTGCCCAAATCCTGAGCCGGCATAAATCAGCCACCCCACCGAGCTCGGTGGAGTGGCCTGGCAGCCCAGCATCACCTGCATGAAGGCAGCAGCAGCAGCCTGCAACACATCAGGTTAACGAACCAACCTCTGAGAGCAGTTAATGAGTCTCCCTAGCAAGACCAGTGGCAGATTATGACTTCCCAAGTAGCAAAACATGAAGGCTCACTCCTGAGGTACTAGAGTACACTAGCATTTTTCACACCTCAAAAGAAAGCTGTTATTTGGTATAAAAGTTGATCCAGTGATATAGGTTGCTTTCACCTGCGGCAACCACCCTCACCCACCAGAAATGAGCGGAGTAAGCACAGAAATGGTACAGAGCAGTTTCCACCACCTTTCCATGAGCACACATGGTCAAGGAAGGGATCAAAGCAGAGTGCTGCTTTTCCTGTCTAGTCAAGTCCTTATGACTTGTTTCACACTCCCTTGTAGAGAAAAAAAAAAAAGGCACCTTGAAAATATGTTTATAGTTTTACATATGTCTATCTTTCCTTTTAAAGGAAGGGGTATATAGACCTGCAATCCACCCAGCACATACATTTCATGAGAATTATTTGCTCACACTGGAGAAAGAGGTATTGCATTTCCTTATCAAATACCTGCCTGAGAACACAAACCCATATATTATGGCAAAAAACGAAGAATTTCTTCACAGAACAACGATTAACTTGATAGAGTTCTTCAAATACTTAAAAATACCTGTTTCCAGTGGGTCTTTTTTTCTGCTCCAATCTCTTCATCATTTAAAGCTTTAATAAATTTAAAAAAAAAAAAAAAGTCCTGCAGCTTTACCCCTTAATAGGTTGTCATTTCTTATCTTATCAACAGTCTGAGAGGCTTTATTAAATTCCCTCATTGAATTTCACCATTTGGTTGTGCAGTGTAACATGTTCTTAACTTGATTTATCTGAGATGGCTAGGAAGACATTTTAATGAGTAAAGGTAAAGAGGAGAAGAACATTTATCTTGGCAAAGATAGGGGAGGGGAGAGTGACAACACAGCCCCAAAGCCAGCTGCTTTCACTTGAAACTGAACTATCACTTACGTCATTAGGACTGGTTAAGCTTTCTTCAGGACCTGTTCCCAGATAAATTAGCGTATGGTTTATTCTGTGCAGGTTACTGCAGGCTCCTCAAAGTGCCTCAGTGTTCAGGAGCACATTTGACCCTAAATCTTACTGAAATGAGAGTGGTGCTCATGTGTTTCCATGATCAAATCCTCAGTTAGCTCATTGCTGGGGAAGGGGCTTTAACCCACGTGCACTCATTAGACTTCTAGGCTCCTCTCGTTGGAAATAACGAAAAAGCAGATTGCAGGAGAAATATAGGCTGAGCTGACAGTTCAACACACATCGCATGGCTTCAATCCAGTACCTAATCCTCTCCTCTTCTCCATCATCCTCTTCCATTCCTACTGGACTCAATTTGCCATGCCATCACCGCAGTAATGTAAGTGAGGTCCATCACACTTGCAGCAACCTGCCTTCATTTTAAACTTCACACAGAAAAGCATTTTTCTACGCTCTCCTACTTCCTCTGAAGTCACCTGCGTCTCTTCAGAAATCCATCCCACCATTCATCCAGGACAAGTTGCTGTTATATTGCCTTCACTCCTTGGGAGGCATCTGCTTTCCATTTCAACCTGAAAACTCTCTGTTTCCTACATTATTCTTTTTTTCATAAATTCCTTATGCTGGCTTGCTTGGCAAAATATAAAGAGTTGTGTCTGCCCAAAGGCACAATGAAAAACTGGATAAAACAAACTGAATGTTCTCATTTTACTATGCACTGTACAATAGAGACATACATCAACATAACCTCAGCCAGGATTGTTTGGCAGATTTTGTTCAATGTGTGAATGAATAGCAACCTTATATTCCCTCTGGCTTTAGTTCTGGATAATCCTTGTAAGTCAAAACATGTATTACCTGTGCCAGAGGTCAGATAATTTAGACTATGTTTGGTCTCTAACGTTTCCATGACAGCACCCTTTATTAGCTCCAGGTTGGAAGAAGGGGGGACAACTAAATAAATTCTTTGACCTTTTTCACCAACTAAAAACCTAAGCAATTTCTCTTCCTGCCTTTTAAAAATTTGGCTCATTTGGGTCTATCCTTCTGTCACTGAGTTTGAAGTGAAACAGTTCATACACAATCATTCTTCTATTAGCTACAATAATAACTCAAAGTAGGCATAATGTTTCTTGCCCTTCAGCATAGTCTTGGCCGTATTTTCCTCCTCAGCTTTCCTTCCTCAGATATTGCACAGAGTATATTTATGCTGTCTATTAACTTTCAAAAGAGCTGAGGCTTTGGAAAGCCTGGTTCCGATTATCCTTGTAATTCCTGCCTAAAGAATTTTATCTTGGGGGAGAGCATGCTCTTTGCATGCTCCTTTTTGTGGCTAGGTAGGCTCCTTTCTTCAGAGACAGCATTTCCACCAGCCCTGTTTAATTTTAAAGTTAAAATTAAGAGGCATAGTGCTTATCGGGGAATGTATTCATGAACTGTCTGTCAGAGCACTTGGGAAATTTAGGCAGGATCACTGAATCTGATGCAACCCAAGCATTTAGTAACACAAGCACTTTCAGTATGTTCTTAGCCAGTTACAAATTGAGCTGAGGTTGTAATGGTAATTAAATTACAGAAATAATATTCCTTTTTTTTTTTTTTTAAAAAGGGGGCAAACTAACATAAAGAGGCAAATGGATGTGTGTGTAAGGCCTTAAATTTAGCTTACATGCTCCCCCTACTTCTGTGTGTTCATCTACAGAAAAAAATCCATTAGTTTCACTGTGAAACTAATTTCAAACCTACACACTGCAATACTAGGGACAGCCATCCATCAAGACACATTGCTGCTTTAAATTTAAGAGTGTAGCAGTGAAAAAGGTCTTAGTTTTGGACTGGGAACGTTGAACGAGGACAAGCCGAGCTATGGTGCCATTTTGGAGTTCAATTGCTTAACAACGCTAGACACCTTAATCATGCAATCCATGTAAATACATAATTTGATCTCCTACCAATCACAGCAGAAATTGTACTTTTGTTTAAAGTCACAAAGGAGCATTGTACATTTGTATATGAATCGAATCTTCTTCACTGGTGCACAGGTTACAGGTTTAGACACCACAAACACACTGGCAGAGCTAACACACAAGAGGGAACTGGCTATGAATAGTCAAAGGAAGCCAACCCCGAAGTTCACTCATCTTTCAGGTTGCAGTTGTGAGATTTTAGGTATTTGAGTTTTGCAACTTCAGTAACTGAAAAAAAAAAATCCCAAACAGATGACCAGTGCTTAATCTGCTTCGATCAGTACAACTGCATCCAGCATAGACTAAAAATACACACTCTTAGCTGCACTCTAGGAGAGCCCATCCAGAAATTGTTCACAGAAAAACTCATGAATCATTTTGGGGGAAAAAAAAGGCCAAGATTTTCTTTCTCTTCATGATCAATTCATGTAAAGTACAAAAACAGTAAAATTCATCAGAGAAGTTATTCACTGTGAAATGAATGCTCATCTCTATCCAGAATATTACTGAAACAAACTGGGAAAATTTACTCACTGACTCATCCCCAGCTGCTGGTGTCAGCTTGTTTTCTCTGCCACATTTCTCAACACAACTTTCAAAGTAACTTAATACAGTACGTTAACAGAAGCAGCAGCCCTAGCCAAACAGTCTTGCACACCTTGAAAACGTAAGGCAAAGATAAGATTACACAATAGCATCAGTCAGTGAGCCGCAGCACGCCCCAGGAGCCTGACGTGTTCCTGGTGAAGTATGTGCCCTCCAGCTCTGTTTGGACAGGGCTGAGGACTGCTGACCAAAAAACTCTGAACATCAGAGAAAGGAAACCTCTGAGTTTTACCGAGTTTCTAATTAGTGCATAGGGATGCTTAAACTGAACAGAAAAGTTGTTGTAGGGCTCCAGCTCTCCTTATTTGGGTATCCTACTGTACTTCTTGCTAGTTCTTGTCAGGTTTATAATCATAAATTACATTGTTTATTTATTTTATGATGTTCTGAAGAGGTCTCTCATTTCCTTTGGCTTTTCTTTCTGAAGTTCTGCAATCAGTGTTTGTGCAAGAATTTCAGCAATAACGATTGCAGCCCAGGGCATTTCCTGGATTAATGACAGGCTGGAAGAGTTGATGGCCCACGGTTCTGCCTTGATCCATTAACCCCAAGAAGGTTTAAATTCTCCAGGAAGCACCCACTGCCAGAGCAGTTATTGTGAAGGAAATTCAGTGGGATACTTTAGACAACAGCAAGAAAACAAACTTCCTTTTATCCCTCACAAATGTAGGAGGAAATATTAATTTGAATGGGCTGATAATGATGTTTAGCGTGTTCCAGGGGAATTTAGCAGACGCTAGCAGGAAGCACAGCAGGAAATTTCTCTTTTGCCATGCAGTATGCAACAGAACCAGAGCTGTTTGGAACAAGGTTTTTCAATTCCCTAAGAAATTAATGATTTGGGGTGGAAATCAGGAAAATGGAGTTTTTAACTTCTAAATGAAGCACCTTATTTGATACTGTTACTGTGGTTTCACACAGGAGCTACTGGGTGACTCATTTTGCTCATTTCCACTTCAGACTTTACCTCCAGCTCAAACTATCTGGTCTCCCATGGTACAGCTCAGTGTAACCCCACTGGGGCCTTTGGCCATGATATACCAAGAGAAATACAATGACATTAAGTGTTTAATTCCCTAATTCCTTCCTGTCAAAAATCTACACCACTCAGATCACACACAAAATTCATAGGTTTTGTTTCAACTCCATGTTCCTATTTAAAAGTAGCAAGTCATGCTCACATGTGTTCATCAAGATTAACGATACTATTGTATACTTGCAAGCACTGTCACTGAAGTCACCTTCAAATAAGGCAACCATTTGCAAATTATTGTAAACTATGGCAGAAGTGGATGTTTTCACCTAAAGATAGTGTTTGAACCAGTGCCCATGGAAGCCTACAGGCCCAGTCTGCTTCTTTACTAAAAAACTAAAGCACAAAGTCTTTGAATATGTAGAATAACTATGAACATGTTTATATTTAAGCAAGTCCTTAGTTCAGTAGCATTGATGAAACTCAGACATGTGCTGAAGTCCTTTGCTGACTCAAGTCCCATGAGGCGCAGTGAGATCAAGTAAGACAGTGCTTCCTACAGGGAACATTGAACAAGTAACATCTGTCTCCTACAAAGTATGAAATAATCATAAGGATGTTGTGAATAGATTAGCATTTCATTAGCTGACAGCTTGTATCTGTCTCTACAGAAACTATTTCTTCAGCGATCTCAGCATTTTATACTTTTTGTAAGCTGCAGATATAGTCGCAATACTTTTCTTTCTCAAGCTCTTATGTATACACCACTCGAAACAAGCACAAACACAACTGGAAAGACAGAGCCGTAGTCCAGCTTAGCCATGCACTCCATACCCAGCTAGGAAGGAGATCTCTTTCTGATCCTGACCAGCCGGACTGTGGCCCACTGCAGCACCGGGGCAGGCTCCACAACCCCGCATGCAGCACCTGAAACAGGCGCAAGTTAAATCTCAGCTGGAATTCAATCTCCTGCAATGGACTCTGGCTACACTTCCTACTCGGAAACTACAGACTGCAGCCAATTTTAAAGGAATTTACATTCCTGAACATATTTTACTTTGGAACCAGAGATGAAGAGAAAGAAGTGAGACTGACTGCTGAAAAGCTCCAACTCCGTGATTTAAATGTGTTTTGGAGCATTTGGGATAAGGCGACAAATTCTAATGAAGGGTGGAGGAGTCTCTTCATCTCTGCTCATTACAGTTACTTACTGCCGGAGACAGCTGAAACAGAGTAAAAAAAAAAATATTAAAAGAGGCAGAGCTTTACATACCACTTCATCAATATGTTTCCAAAAACCAGGTTTTATTATTTTTATGTAAATAAGTAAAGAGTCCACTGCTCATGTTCTTTCTTTTTTAATATTCAACCACCAACTGTGAAAGCAATGTCCATTCACACACATCACCTGTTCAGGCTGAGGAAACAGAAGCTAGATAAGGGAGGAGATGATGGAGAACAGAAGTGGCTGAAAAACAGAGCAGGGAAGCGGTTTTAGTGCTTCATGTTTAAAGATCAAATTGTAATTGAATGATCAAAGTATCAGGATGGTTCAATTCTGAAATTTCTTATCCAGGTTTCTAGTTCAAGTCAGCCTACTAATAGCTAGTGATAGGCATACAGTCTTAGTTCTGTACTGGAGGCTGTTGATAATAAGATCCATACAAAGCACTTTGTGGTGATAGAAACCTCTTGGACGACCACATAAGAAAAGAACTAAATGTCTATATACTTAAAGCCAGGAAAGTCTGGATGTAGCTGCAAAAAGAAAATAACTTGCCGAGTAATCATCCATGAAGTAGGGATCCAAGTGGTTGAAACACCAGGCTCTTGGTGGCTGAGAGGTTTTGGAGCACCACCAAATTGTACAGGCCCACGTAGACAAGCACAGTGCTTAGGAAGGCCAAGGTCCTTTATTCTCAGAATTTTAGTTGTAAGCTTGACAACCGCGCTCCATTAGCTGAGCTGGCCAATACCTTCAAATGGGACAGTGTTTGTTTACAATCTTAGGCTACAAAATGTTGATGCAGTCAACCTTTTTAATGTTTGCATTTGTTTAAAATTAAAGTTTTTCTCTCACCCCTCTTGAGTTCTCAGTGGCCTATTAATTTCTAAGGAAAATGAGCAAAATCCTTGCATCTTCACTGAGAAAGGATCAGCCCATTTTTCCTGGAGTACGGAAAAATACATTCACAGCCCAATAAAGCATAAATTTTATCTTCATGTAGAAGGTAATTACTTCATACAGAGCTGCTTGCATGCTGAAGAGCTACAAACACAAGCACAATTCTGCTAACTACTGACACATCATTAAAAGCATTGTTTACATAGTCTGCATTCAGTCTAGAGGTGGCTTCACAGACTGAACTGTCTGAAGTGTGTTGTTACCACCTCAACCGTGTTTCAATAATCCAGCTGCATGTCCACCCTTGAAATCAAAGGGATATATTTATATCCTGCACAGAGACCAAAATCACTAGGCAGATTTTGTTTTTTTCAGTGCTTTTTTCTTCCTGTGTCAGTACTCTTCATGAAAAACAGATTCTTTAAATAAGGTCAGAGAGCACTGAGAAGATGAGTGAAAGATGAACTCACCCCCTCTTGGTTTTTCAACAGATCCAGGCCAAGAGGAGAAATATCTTAGTGTTATCTATGCACATTGGCTGTACTACTTATAAACACTGACATCATTCTGTAAAAGGGACTGTAATGTAGATTTTTAATTCTGTGGCAGATTTAATCTAATTTACTTTGTTATTTAAGTACACAAAGGTAAATCAGCACAAAATAGGTCTTTTATAAACTACTCCATAGAAGCAGGATTGTATGCATAATATTTGGTCCCTCCAGCAATTTTAAAATTTTGACTTCTCGCTGAGATCTACTTTGTTTTTATTTGGATTTGCCAATTACACCTTTCTATGCTGTATCTGCAGTCTCAAATGGATGTGAAATGGATCTTTAAAAGCAAAATACAACACTAGGGAGCATCCACAGGCAACCTGTAGATCTCGGTAAAGCGCCAGTGGCATCCCCTCATTTTCTTCCCCTCATTTTCCTCATCAGATGCAATTTCTTCCTATAAACCTCCAAAAAAGCCTCTCTTCCCGAGAAAGGCCTCTGAAAAACCAAGTAGCACATCCCGCACGTCCCAGATGGGATCTTGGAGGCACGAAAGGTGGCAAGTTCCTGTGGGATGGACCCTCCTTACCTCCGCCAGGCTCCAGGTCACATTCAAACCCAGTAACTCTTAACCTCAGTACCTGACTAACTCATGCAAGGGGAAATCCTCTCTCTTACAGCACTAAAACACAAATGTTTTAAGACTTCAGAGATGAAACCTGTGTAATGCAGACATTAACTCCGGAATAATGTGCTTTCCGATGACACCTATGAGATGAGAGCTTTGGCATGTAGCACTAGCTGCATTTCTACAAGCTCCAGAAGTGGCTACACCGCTTTCCACCCTCCATTGCTGCCATCACCGATAAACTGATCTAGACCTCAGTGGGAAGGAGAAAGGGAGCAACGTGCGGGACAATGCAGAACGGTACAGCATGTTCTTGGCAGTGGCTGGGCACCAGCCAGATCCCTCCCCCAGTAAGGAATGCATCCTTCTTAATCAAGGGAGAGGTTCAACTTTGAACTTGCTGCTTCTCCCAGTCAACAAACACTCTTTGTTAACTGTCAGCTGTTTCCTAATCACTGCAAGACATCAGCTTTCACATAGGACATGGGCCATGCAGGGGTGAGAGGCGAAGAATTGTTCCCTTCTACCATACTGTTGGAAATACGGGGTCAAAATCTGACTTCTGGTGTGGCTTTGCCACTCTGTATAAACCTGCAATGAAAAGGAAGAGGGGTGGAGGGAAGATGAGGTATATATGACTACAGCAGAGTATCGGCCCATATCTTCACAGTGTCTGCGAACCAAAATGAAAGCCAGAAACTCTTATCGCATCAGATAGGCGAGTCCTTATAAAAATCTGAAGAAAAATCTGAAGAAAAATGTACTTGTTTCCCACACAGGAGTGGTCTGGAAGGTCACTCACCCAACTAGCCCAAGCTGCAGGTATCCAAGACGCATTTTGATTTGAAGGATTTTCCAGTCCTTTCCACAGATGAGATAGAAAGCTTTCTGAGGCCTAACACTGTCCCTACGGCTCTGATGTTCAGTACAAGGGCACGGGAGAAGGTCTTTCTGTAACGGCAGCACAACTAAAGGTTAAAGCTGCCATGCCAGGGGGAGCTCCAAAGCTGCTGGGAGAAGCACCCGCTCCGAGCTGTGCTCCCTTCAGCAACGGTTAGGACCACCAACGGAGTTTATTGGCAAGGCTGCTTTTAGGGAGGAGTTGTTTGTTTTTAAACTCAAGTTAAATGCACTGCAACCACATTATAATGAAAGATTGGCTATCTGGCAAAAGACAATAAAAAACCTCTTGGGATCACAAGCTTTCTAAGCAATTTGTTATAAAAACTTTCCTATAAAATATGAATATTCAGCTTTCAACAACAGAAAAGTGCCATCCACATGTTTCAGGTTAGGGCCACTCTTTTTAATCTTCTTGTCTCACCCAAATTACACGGGGCAAAGGCAGTGCTGTGCACGCAGCTGTGACCATGAGCCGAGTCTGCTGCTCACGTGGCACTGTACCATATTGATAAAAGCATCAGTAACCCAGCTGCCAGGGCAGACAGAAGTAACTATAGCAGTGACAGCCTGCTACAACACTAGGCAATGTCATCTGTGTCCAGCTGGCTTCCTGTAGCTCTTACCCTGGAAGGTTTCTCTGTTTCACTACTGGTTTTCATCTCCAAGGCCTTAGTCCTGTCCCTTTGCTACCTGCACACATTACTCCTATTTTTCTTGACCCTTTTTCCTTATCCCCCCCCCCCGCCCTCTCTCTTTTCCCACATCTTTTTGGAAACTCTCCGACAGAAAAAAAAAAATCCCTCTCCCTCTATGTCAGGACACAAAACAACCACCCAGCGAGCCCACAACTACTGATGCTACATTTACTGGCCACTGCACTACTGGTATGGTTTATGTGTTTCCCCTAGCCCTTTATCAGTCTTAAACCCTTTTGCACATTCGCTTGCTGACTCAGCAAAGCTTCTGATTTCAGTCAGGACTCCCAGTGCTCAGTGTATTCAAAGTGCTTTTAAAAGTGCTATTAGCCCTGAGCTCATATTCAGCAGGTATTAAAGGTCTGAGAAGAGGAGATCCATTATACTGTTGGCAGCACCAACACATACTGTGTCTGCGCTGCACCACCCCACTGCACAATTCCTGTTTGCAACCACCTCAAGCCAATGGATGAAATCAAACTCATATGATACTTCCACTGAATTCATACAATTGGAAAAGATTTTATTCCTGTGCAGCAGCTCATTGACTTTTATATGACTTTTAATCTCCGGTGTCTGCACATGAACTGACTAGCGCTATAACTGAATGAATAATATTTCAAGAATTTCAGAGAACATGGAAACCTGCATTAACAGTTTCATGAATTCATAATGATATTAAGATGACTTAAATTTACAGCACATGAAGTATAAAGCAAAACTGCGTGGTGTAGCGTAACAATTTGTTATTGAAGGCTAATTACTTTTCCACACCATCGTCTGTTAAAGTAATGATTAGTGCAACTCTACGCACTTGATTTGTGGATTAAAGTTATTTAGTGAGGAAGTAATATTGAATACTGAAAGGAGTGAAAAGAAGCCTTCTAAATACAATTTTGCTTTCCACATTCTCTTCCTCTCTACAAATTTTCCCATATTATAGTTGCTTAATTGCCTAGGAGCAGGGAAACTTTCGCTACTTCCAGCTTGCCAAGGCTTTATGTCACTTTGTATCTATGACATAAAAAAGTTTAATAACATCAATTGTCACTAAGAATCAGTTATTTTACAAACACCTGTACAGTGGGGTTGGCACATAAAAAACAACCGCAAATAAGGAAAATACATCGGCATTACATTAGCTCCCAAGAGTCAACACCTGGCTTCAGACAAAATCAGCCCAGGACCAGCAAGAGCCCAAATTGCCCAGTTCTCTGCCAGCAACATGTAGATCCAACTTGAACAGGAACAGTACCAACAGGTAAGACTTTCTAAATGCTATTTCCATGGAATAGTTCCAAAACACTTCATATGTTTAAGAAGTCAATTAAATTTGATATGTTTGCTTGATATCCAGTGATATTTGCTAAAAAGAAAGACTCAACATTTTTAACTCTTGATGTAATATTTTCACAATCCAGTCTGGTATAAGAAAACAAGTTATAAGTTGAACTTATGAACTATGTGCCCAGCACCATCCATTACCAACGCTGTTGCAGGAATGCAAGCGATCTGAAATTTTACAAAGTTATACCTACAATCAGCAATTAAAAAAATGATCATTGATTATAACTACAATCACAGCTCCACAAATGCTCAGCCTCTCATAATTTTTCCCCATTGCAATGCATCCACTTTTTAAGCAACTATTTTATTGCTTTAAATTCTGAGGACAGACTGACCCGACACTAATTAGAATGATTTCAAGCTGAGGATACTTTCCTTTCAATATGGCCATAAATTTAAATCCCAGCAGTCTAACTCACAATAATCTCTCTTTATGCATACCTTGAAAATCTTCTCAGTGCCTGAAGAACTGTTTTGGCTGCTAGCATGAGGCATTGTTCCCATCTATAAAGTATGTACAGCATGGCTGAGGTCATCTTCATTTCATACAGATCTCTTTCTCAGCTGACTTTTCCTTCCTTTGTCACCCCAGATAAACAAATGGGTCCATCACACATCACCTTTACAGAATGATTTTTTTTTTTTAAGTAGGACCCAAGCTAGCATGCAATTTTTATAAATTTTTAAACTATCTTATCAAGGTACTTTTCCCTTAATAGTGGTAATCGTCACTTACCAGAGCTGGCGCAATACAAATCCCCCTCCCAACCCTTCTTTCCCCATAAAAGAAAAGATTATGTAATTTTTCATGTTTTATGAAAAAACACATTCATTTTCTTTTTGTAATGGGCAGGATTTGAGGAAAGCAGGGTACAGGGATAATGACAAAAGATAAAATTCAGTGGGGCTAACGTCCCCATGGCTCCTGACAACAGCAGGGAGGAACAGACTCCTCCAGACAACAAGGCAAAATATTTAAATTGAATTCCTGCTCCACGTCACTCTCTCAAGCAAAGGTTGCCAATTCTTGTGCCAAAAGCCTTCGTAGGTGCCAAGTCACATCGGCTGCCGAGCCAAAGGGAGGAGAGGCTGCAGGCATGGCTCCTGCACAGGAGGTGCCAGCAAATTCCCTCAAGCTGGATGGATGGACCGGCACACCCTGGTCCTGGGATGACCCTCCAGCACTGAATGGGAGCCCTGTGTGCTGCTCCCAGGAGCCAGGACCCCCATTGCTGGTGCCTGGTTGCAGTCCCAGTGGCAAAGGGCTGCAGGGGACTCCAGGGCCACTGGCTGGCTCTGCTCTAGAGCAGCCCACATTCCTCCATCATCTGGGGAAGGAGCCGACAGACCAGCCTCTCTGGGCTGGAGTTATCCTTTGCGAGCAATCCCCAGCTCTGCTGACACCGAGGAGTTCAGGCAAACCGTGTGCATTGTTCGCTTGATTTACTACAACTGTGCAATGCATTCCCACCTCCCCACCTCCCCTCAGGAGACTTGGCTCAACTAGCTCCAGCTCACAGGTATGAGCATTATGTTAGTTATGATTTACTTCCACATAGTTACAAGCTTATTTCAGCAGACAAAAAAAAATAAAAATAAAAAAGAGGCCAGCCATATGTCCTATTAGATCCAGAGGATCGCACTTTCTACAGCTTAATCTGACATTTTGAAAAATTAAGATCTGCCTTGTCTCATAGTACATGGCTTTTGAATGACATTCCCAAGGATTATGTTTGTAAACAAGTCATAATTGGAGTAAACTGAAGGACACAGGTCAAAAAAAGTGATGACCTGGAAAGAAGCCAACAAAAAGTAAGAACTACATGTACTACTAAGTTTCTTTCTGGCTTCCTTGAAAATGGATATGGATAGTCACCAAAAATCCCCCCGACTTACTTACTATTCTGTGTTTCTTTAAAACCGAGAATTTTCAGTGCCAAATATACCCACGTCTGTAAAACAGAGATGAAGCTGCAACTACTTACCTATTTCTATTACCCTGACAATACTCCTTTGTTTTCTTTTTCTTTTTTTCACAGGATTTCACAAACTGCAAATGACAGAAGCGGACTTTTTACCTGTAGGGATTGATGCTGCTTATCATAACACAGTACCCAAAGGTAAGTCATTTTGTGTACATTAATTGTTCATAGGAAGACCAGCCTTAAAACTGTAATGACAATTGAAGTAGGGATGCTGAGTACATCTTCAGTCACCCCAATCTCTATTCTGTAAGCCTCATGGCAGCTTTAAGCCCTCTGTGATGCAAAGCTCTTTGCTTTGACAGACTGTAAGAAGACAAAGTTAGCTTTTTCTTTTTCTTTCCTGACTGAAGAGCCTGGGTGAATGACCTTACATTTGTCCATTCTAAAGTGCAAGCAATCCACACAGCCCTGTGCAGGCCTCCTTGTTACTCATCACTCCCTCAGCCTACATGTCATCTACAGGCTTCATCAGCAGTGACTTTTAATTTTAAATTTCTGATTAGAAAATACAAAAGAAAAACCCTAAATACTGTTACAGGACCCCACTGGAACAGCACGTAGATTCTCCTCTACTCTTTTGGCTTTTTCACTTTCATACCTCATGTCAAAAAGAAATGCCCCACAGAACTGCACATTACATGTCTCTATAACAATTTCCAATCATCTCATACTTTTTTTAACTTCTTAGCCAGACTTCCAGTTGAAGTTGCCAGAAAGATAGTGATATCAAAGACGTCAAGCTCCTGGAAACACTGTGAGGCTGGCTGGCCCAGGCGGAGAGAGGCAGCCCAACGCGGTGCCCCAGGGAGGACCAGCTTAATGCCAGGCAGGACCTCACTGCAGACACAAAAAAAATCCTCTCCGGGGCATTTTTTGAAATATCTGCCCTTCCGAGACTCAGCTTGCACAACCAGTATTTAGGACAACTAACACCATATTTAAGTGCAAAACAGGCTTTGATCTTTTTAAAATTGGTAGATCCACACCATCTCTCTCTCACACACACACCCATTTTTTTCAACTTAGAGACTGGAAAAGGAAAACCAGCTTCGCTAGACTCTGAAATGCCCTCCCCCATAGCAGTTTCCAAGCTCTGATGAAAGGAACGGTTGAACTAAACTGGTTTGACCAGA
Organism: Haliaeetus leucocephalus; assembly: GCF_000737465.1. Taxonomy (NCBI): domain Eukaryota; kingdom Metazoa; phylum Chordata; class Aves; order Accipitriformes; family Accipitridae; genus Haliaeetus; species Haliaeetus leucocephalus. The sequence goes on from NW_010973420.1 coordinate 1,349,848, forward strand.
ATGGAGATGATATTCTCTGGATCTGCAGCAGAACCTGCAAGTGCCGGACACTGATTTACTGCTTGGAGAGGTCAGGCACCAAGTGCCCAGGCGCTGAATTCCCCTCTTGCAATTTAGTTCAGTTCCCTTCCTTCCTTCCTTTCAGAAAACTTCAACTGCACATATGAATTGTTTCAGCAGCATTAAGTTAAATCACAGCTAGTTCTTTAGTTAACTAAAACTATTTTTATTTTCCACACAGACACACCACGTTGCTTATCCTCTGTTTCAGTCACAGAAATCCTTATCACATAGGAAATACCTCTGTCTGCTTTGGCCCTCCCCAAAACAGGTATTACAATGTCACAAGCCATCCTCTTCTCTCTTCTCTCAGTGGTAGGATTGTTGTATCAAACCTCTCTCAGCCTGAAAGAATCTCAGGGCAGGGTCCTGCACGTCAGTGGAGCCAACCCTGCATAAACCCTTCTTTACTTGGGCACAGATGCAGTGCAGTCGCAAAACTTTCGTCACTTAGCAAAGCAGCAGCACATTTACTTATTTCATAATTCTCTCAACACACATTCAAGCGTTCTTTTTGATCGTGACACGGTGACATTTCACTGCTGATGCTGCAGGACCAGGCGGATTTACACTGCACTGGAGCTCTGCTGTGTAAGAGGCTTTCTTGGACCAGACTGCTGCTCAAGTCATAGGTACAGGGCCAATGATGAACAAGTTCAAAATCATTACGATAAATGTAACTCCTTCAAAAATGAGGATATTCTTAAGTTTTCTTACATGACTGTTTCCTCAAGTGGCAAAAACAATGACAAAAATAACATACAGATATTCATAGAGTTGGCTATCATTTAGGGGTTCATTCTGGCTGTACCAACTCCATCAAGTATCAAATATACAGTAAAAGAAATATCTCTCAAATAAAAGAGAAAGTTTTTTAGTCTTCTTTTAGCTAATGGGGGTATTTAAAATCAAGCTCCATTAAAACCAAAAGAAACTACCACAACAGCCTGTTACCTATCCAAGAGATAACAATTTCCATTTGTAAAAATGCAGCCCTGAAGTGACAACCTCAAGTTTTAGAGTAACAGAGAAACCTGCTTATCTGCTCATTAAAAGACAATTCAAAAATAAATTTCTCATTCTGTTGAACCAAATTACTAGCAAACAGCTAGCTATTAAATGCTACTAAATAAATCTTTGCAAGCTTCAGACTCTTAATTTCTTGATTGTTGCATAATAAATACCAAGGACTTGAGGTAATACAATATGCAAGAGGACTGACTCATTTTTTGGCCATACGAAGAAGAGATAATTTAAAAACTTTACATAATCTTACCAGACTGACAGCTGAGGTAACCACCTCAAATGACAGATATATCTAAAGAACCATATGAAGCATGGCACTATCCCAAAACTCCTCTGTCATCGTTCATTGGGTGAAAGCTATTGTCAGTGTGCAACTTTCAATACTAGAACCTGTTTTCAGTATGGAAAGAAAACCTTTACCCAAATATGACCTAAGAAGCTTAAATAACTGCCAATAATAAAAGAGTGAAAAAGTCAATTGAAAGTAAAGATGACCTGCTATCACGAATCGCATGTACATCTTGCATTACAAGTGATAAGAGGGTAACTCCAAGTAGTACAACAGGAGTGCCAATTCAGAGCGCATAACTTCAGTAATGAAAGCACTAGAAAAATGTAACAAATTATTCACTGCAATGTGCTGTATATTAAACATCAGATTCCATTTTGCTCATAGGAGGATGAAGGTGACTTAAAAAAGGAAAAGAAAGTTTACCTGTATGACTCAATGCTACTAACGAGTTGGACAATGAACCTCCTGACCAGTAACCCAGAACAACATGCAGAGGAAATACTGAGAGAAGGAGGAAAGACTCATCTGTGCAAGCAGCCTTCACTTGCTCCTCGCACACATCCCCATCACCCACAGGAGTCCTGGCAGAAACTTTGGGTGTTGCTTCAGGATCAAAAATTTGTTGTAGCTTTAAACTAAAAGCAGAGGCAAGTTTTAAATGAGTATTTACTGCCAGGTAATTCTAACAGGAGTTACACCCTTATGACACCTGCACCCTCCACTCCTTTAGACCAAATTGCAAAGCGAGAGTCATAAAAGGTGCTGCTGTACACCCCAAAGCTGACAAACATGTCACACGAGCAATACAAACATCACGTGAGACTTGCCTGCAGCTGTACCACAGCTCTGAGGGCTCTGAATTTAAAAGTGCTAGAACGTACTGCATGGAGGCATATAACACTTCAGAGTATTGTAGCCCTCTAAGCCGTATATTCAACAAGGATTTCTTTGAGTCCTGTGGTTTTGTTGCTTGGTACACCGTCCACCAATTAGCTTTCTTAAAACTTTATATTTACCTATAAACTTCAGTAACAGAATCTCAAACCTTGTTACAAAGGTGATAGCTGACAGGCACAGGACTCCACACAGACGCATACACCACCCATCTCTTTTAACCCCTTGAAGTAAAGTTTAATTGAAGCTATAGGATGCACAGATCACATTGAGAATTTATTATACCAGCAAACCACTCGCAGAAAATCTGAAAGGAAGAAAGATTTGTTCCCATTGTAGATAGAGATAAGGACTCAGAGGCATACATTTTTGCAATCTGGGCTTCTGAGCTGCAGGTTCAAGACTTGAGACAATCTGAAAATATGAAATGTGAATTTTTAACCTAAAACTTTCTTAAAACTTGAGTTAAATTTAAAAGTATAGCCAGCAGTGCCAGTCATTTTTAAGCTGGAAGGAGAATGAAGTCCTTAGCGAGGCATACATTTTCACAGCACAATAGCAATGAGAGAAGATGCTGATGATAAAGAAGCTGAGTCAGATCAGTAATAGACAGCTTGAGAGCATCTGCAAAGCAGAATGGATGAGAACTCTGCTGTGATGAGTCACCAGAGATATGCAGGAAATGAGGATTACTCAAAACAGGAACAATTATCAGAGCAACATAATGTTTTTTAATGGGAAATTAATGTTTTATTCAAGTGATGTATGCTAGATGTAATTCCTTGTATCCAAGCAAGTCTAGAACTCCAGCTCCACCTTTAAGACTTGGATCTGATTTTTGGCTCAGTTATGAACTCCCACAATTTCACAAGCTTCTTGAATGACAGACTGTGCCTTTTCACAAGCTGGGAAGCTGAATGGTATAAATCGGATTTATCATACATAACGTGATATAGACGTGGATGAATGGGGCTCTTTTTAATAGATGAAAGTTCTTTGGGAACAAACATTTATCCCTGTATATGGTATAAAAGATAAACAAGCACTATAAAATCTTCCATAGATACTGAGAAAGACTGAACCACAAAGAACATTCAGCTCCAGCCTTATCCAGAAATGTAAACAGTTTAAGGGGGCTGCTTGTTGTCCACAGCCTGCAAGTAATTAAGCACTAATTCTCTACCACCTACTGAGCAAGAAATTGGAGAGGAAATATGACACAATGTTAAGTATGTACTTTTCAGGCTGGACTCAACTGATGTGTTCTGTGCATCTCCATCATCTTCACCAGACCAGTACTGATTTTCCCTCTACATCTAAAAATGGACAGATGAAACTAGAAATCTCCAAAGGCAGAACGACAGATTTTTATCTCAAAGTGAGGGATTTCCAGTGTCAGCTCAAATTGTCCCAATACATCCAATGCCACCCACAAAGCAGAAGGATAGGGTGAAACATTTCCAGTTCCCTTAAGTGGGGCTCATTCACGATAACCAAATCCTTGAAAGGACCTTCCTACATTTCACCAAAACATTTTACACTTTATTTGCAGATTCTTTTTCACTGAAAGAAGATAAAAGTCTTAGTTGCCTTATCTGTAATTAGACACACATATGCCACACATTCCTGGGCCAAATAAACTGAATTTACCTTAACAGGATGCTTTTATCCAGCTGAACTACTCTAAATTTGCTGCTGCTTTGTTGCACATTAACATTTAAAAAATAAAAATCAAACCCAGTCCCAGGAAAGCAGCATTCCATGGCATTTTTCCGAGCTCTACAGACCTCCTGGGGCAAAAAAAGGAGGAAAACGTTTGAAGCATGAAGGATTTTTCCCTTCCCAGAGTCTCCAGGCCCATGTGAACCCTTGCTGGAGCTGCTCAGTGACGTCAAACACATCCACATCCTCTGCGGCGCGGCTGAATCACTGACTGCGACAACGCAAGTTTCAGCATGACTCCTCAAACCCACTCAGGTTTCATCACTCAGGTCCAAGTTTTGCTTTGGCGGGCAGACTAAAAGCTTGGTCCAGACCTCTATTTTCAATTTAGACAAGTATCTATGGCAACTATGATACTATTTTAAACCATTCCTATTTAGCCGCCTCCAGGTTGAAAGTAAAATAGATAAAATACCAAGCCCACCCATCACCCACTCCTCTAACAGCTCATAGTGTGCGACAAAGTAGGACATACCTGTCTGCTCATCTCCCTTACCTTGCTGAAATTTTCAGCAAGGTTCTGTTTTTCCCTCTTTAGCAATTTCTGTGGGTCTCAGCAAGAGAAATGCCTTCATTTGGCTCTCACTCGGAATTTGCCTGGCTCCTCTTTGGTTCCTCCTTGCTGCAGTGACCTTCCTATGAACGTGCTCCAGGTGCACACAAGGAGAGGCGCTTGGAAAGACGGCTCCCCCCACGCTCACAGCCACCCCACCACGGCCCTGCCACCACAGCCCACACTGCCCACGGAGCACGATGGCTGGGGGAGCACTGCAACGGGCTGAGCAGAAACGTGTACATGTTTGAATTCCTTTAATTTGCTGTCTATTTACAACGTGGGGTGGGTTTTGTTTGTTGGCTTTTAAACACTTGAGATTTAGTTTTTCTCTTTATGGAAGACTGTGGCTCTCCCACTTTTTTTTTTTTTTTTTTTTTTTAAATTTTTTAAATGAAAGGGGATGGTTTTGGCCAGCTGTATGACTCTGGGAGACGGGACCTTACAAATAACCTCAAATATCAGATTATTTAAAACATGTTGTAGGATTTGGCACTCCTTCCTTAATTTTGTAGGTGATGTCCAAGGCATACATTTCTGTGCTGGAAAGTGTTTATTAGTCTCCTTTACAAGCATGTGTGGCACAACACTTGACGAGCAACTTTACCACAGACTAGATTTTCACTCTTTCTTGTTCTGAGCATGACTTGCTACAAAAGGCAGAAATTTGTCAAATTAATCAATTTGCATAACTGGCAGTTATGGAAGAAAAAGCCAGGCAAGTCTGAGCTGCCAGAAATGTTGCAGTTAAACGTGAAACCAGGTGAAGTCTTGTTTACATGTTCTTGTTATCAAGCTACAGTTAGAAATGCATTTGCTGTGTTGTTTTGGTTTTACAAACCAGGACTTACTTTGCACTACTTTGAGGATTTTCTGAGCCTTGGGGCTCAACTTGGTTACCCAAGCAAAGGCTCTCTGTTTCACTAGGGATACCTTGCCATATGGCTTGACCTCCAGCCACCAAACCCATGGGGCTCTCTGCAGCACTACACTTTTAATTGATATGAATAAAGTTTACATCTGTCTATATGATAAGTCTTTACACTGAGCTAGCAAGTATTCCTACAGCACTATGCAAACCTGTGGAGTGATTTTGCTACTTATAAACTCCTGCATACAAAACTTCTATTTTCAACTACATAAATTGTGGCAATGGCCATCACTACTGCAGAATCCAACCCTGCCCTGCTTGACAGACTGATTCAGAGAACATGTTAGGAAGCATTTTAGTGTCAGACTGAGGTGGTTTTTTCAAGTATAGACAAGTAGTTAAAAGTTGCTTAGCAGTTTGAAAGTTAGTAACCAAGTCTTACTACCAGGGCATAAGAAAAGAAGAGGGTGAACAAGATAAAGGCATTTTCCAGTCTTAGCACACAGCTCCCCAGCACACAGCTAGAAGTTACTTTGCACCTTTTTTAAGGCATTTGATACCCAACAGAGTCACATACAATCTGTACATCAGTGTTGGCTGTACTTATGCATTCATCCTGCATGCTCACTGTGTGTAACTTCTGTAATGAATACCAACTTTAAATTCTATGCTATAGCTCAGCCTGCACATCTCTGCATGAGGGTACAGCTGTCTCCTTATTCTCCACCAGCTGCACACACAGACAAGCCCTGAAACTGGTCCGCAGGAGCCCACATGTAGCGTCTTCTCCTAATTAGATCAAGATAGGGCATAGATAAAGCCTGAACTTTACCTTTTCAGTCCCATGAGAGGCACTGCTGAACAAACCTGCACTGTACCACTAGCACTACCAGAGCAGAGAGAAGAAGACAGGTTATGAAAGCAGATAAGCTGCTTTCCATTCTTGGGAGAATGCACAGATAGGGCAACACATACCCACAGTATGGAGTGTGCCACGGGTACGACACCAGAAATATCGGTCCTCTTAACACCTGTTGCTAACTCGCATTCTCCTCGCACTGCACCAACACTTGCTCCTTCTTATTTGTCATCAGCTTTGGCAATTTTCAGGTTCTGAAGAGTCTGGAGGAGATTCAAGCAGCAAAAGAAAAATCTCAGCAAGGTGGCAGCAAACAGCCAGCCAAAACAAACAAGTCGGGTTTAGAAAACCTCTCTAGTTCATCTTTGAGAATAGAATCAATCACCGTTTCAGCAGTGTGGTCTTCTGGCCTTCCAGGAAATGGACTAAATCCTTAATCTTGCAGCATATATATATTTGTTTCTTGCCATTAAAGAATATAAAATATGAAAGTGCTGTGGAGATTTCTTCGCTAGTACCAGCGCCTACCTGTGTTGCAATTGCACCAAAATAAGCCAAGATTTGCTCCAAGAACAGCAGTATTTTAACCTAGTATGAAGGCAGTACACAAGAACAATTCTCATACTAACATCTTTAGGAGACAGTGCAATTACTCTGGGTTTACTGAGGAGCAAAATAATTAATTGGTCTCTCTCCAATATCTGAAAGAGAGCTATATTCATCTACAAAGCTGACCATGATCCAGGTACTTATGGTCAGGTGCATGATTAACTCCCTGGGGGAGCCTGGAATTTTCTGTGTCACATTTGAAACGCAGCAGTGTGAATCTCAGTTCTATTATACGGGCATGGATGGGGGAAGCATATTCATCCATCAACACCAGCTCTTTTTTTCTAAACGAATGTGGTTTGTGATGCTGGATCAGTAGGCATCAAGCCCTTTCCTGCCTGTCATGGGAAGAGGTGCTCGTTCATGACCCTCAGCACCATGTCATCCCATGGGCTCAGTCAGTGCTATCGACTGCATCTCCATAAACATCCATTACCCAGACATTCAATTTGTGGAATTTACAAACACAAAGACAAATGGCTATAATAATGTATTTGTATAATGATCGTACGTTTTATGAGGTATTTGTTTACTATAAATTAGCTGTAAGATCTGGGAGAGGAATTTGAGTCTGACCAAAAAATATGACAAACAAGGGTTTTTTGTGACTGCAAAGAAAGCCTTGTGAAATGAGAGCAACTGTTGTATGCTCATGTGAGATGTAAGGAGTTCTTACTTAAAGACAGCATTTACTTTTTAGAATTTCTAATGCTTAACAGTTGCCCTTTACCATTTTAAAGTAATATAGGAGGAAGCAATACGGCTAAAATGAGTGTATACCTTACTGAAACTAATGGGGTTAATTCGGCATTGACAGGACAGGATTTGACCTTCAAAGTATTTTTTCAAGAAATGTTGCTAACTCCATTTAAAAGCCCAATAACAGTGAGCAATCTCTCTGAAATACCAGGGTCAGATTTCAAGACTGCATAAAGCTGTTCACCATACCAAAATGGGACTTTAATATTACCCAATAAAGGTCAGATCCCATAGTTTAAAGGAGTGCAGACAAACAGCAGTGCTGATGAAGCGTTCCACCTTTGAAGTCACTGATGTTACCTTACACACGAGCTGCTTGCTCTGCTAGAGTGTGCTGGCATTCTGCAAGGTTCACACTCACCAAAGTGAGAATGGGGACTGTCCTGGGTTCAGCTGGGATAGAGTTAATTTTTACAGGAACCTGGGAGGTGGGGGGCATAGCCGGGGCAGCTGACCTGAACTGGCCAAGGAGCTATTCCATACCATGTGACATCATGCTCAGTATATAAAGGGGGAGCGGGCCGGGGGGTGGGCGCTTCTTTTCGGTGGGGGAAGTGGCAGAGCGTCGGGTCCCAGGTGGTGAGCAGTTGCACTGTGCATCACTCTTTTTGTATACTTTTTCATTAGTACCGTTGTTGTTGTTGCAATTTCTTTGTGTTGTTCCAGTAAACTGCCTTTATCTCAACCCTCGAGGTTCCAGGTTTGTTTTTTTTCCTCTCCTCCGTCTTCCCCCCATCCCACCGGAGGGGGGCGGGAGGAGTGAGCGAGCGGCCGCGTGGTCCTTTGTTACCGGCTGGGTTGAAACCACGACAGGGACTCAGGACTAAAGGTTAAAGGATACTTAGTTTCAGCCCCAAAGTGTTAAACTCATTTAACCTTAGCACAGGGGTGTGAGCATAAATAGTAAGCCTAAACTGGCCTCTCTGCCACATGCCAGAATTTTTCAGCATACCAAATTATTCACACTGCAAAGCAAATGTAACTGGTTGACTCCAAAAGCTCCTATTCATTCTAACTGGTTGGTTATATTCATCAAGAGTAAGAAAACCAGTAGTATAACTCTTTTTTTCATCTAAATTGGTTAGTTTCACCTAATACCAAGGCAGTGACAGTCCATGCCTGTCCCACAACAGATTCTCAGTCATGCCAGAGTACAAACCTGCTCCTACTGTCCCCGGGGCCATGCATAAAGGAGAAAGAGTGCAGACACTACCAGGAAAATTGCATCCCAGGGCCATAGGCCAAGCAAGGCAAAAGTCCGTATTTTAAGAACATATGTAAAGCACATTCATTAGTTTAATGCAACAACAGAAACTTCTGAGACCAGTGCACAAGATTTTGGAAAGTCTCCATATTTATCTTCCACGTCACTTAAAGATACAAGCAAAAACACAATTTGCTTGTGACCACAGTCAATCCGAGCTGATTGAAATTAAACATTTATGTAACCTTCTAATGTAAAACCTAGTAACCGCTGATGTTTACTATACTTTTCTTTTGATTTCAATGCCATGAGTTAAGACAATGCTTATCAACTTTGATCCAGAACCAGTGAAAGTACAAATTTTATCATTATTACACAAGACATTACTTAAGTGTATTTTTATGTTCAATGAAAAACAGTTCCTCAGAGTAAATCTCTTACAAAATCATTTGGCTAGAATACTGTAGTTTTGAATCTGGAAATGAAAACTACTAGTAGCTTAATGCAACGCAATTCCAACACAAGGAAAATTAATGCACATTGCAGAGGAAGAATTCTTGGATAAGAGGGAGAACTATACTGATCTTCAGCTGCTTATAGGCCATAAACAAGATGTTTTATAGCGGTAGCTGAAGAATTACAATTGGGTCTATTTGAGCTTTAGAGAGAAATAGGCATCAACTGAAAGCTTGATAGCCAAATACTGACAGCATTTGGCAGAGTTGTTGGGTGGGTGTAAGGCTTTCCATGCCACCAAGCAGATAATGGATTGACTTAATACTCTTATCTAAAAGTCCTCCTCCCAGTGATTTCTCAGAATCATTATTAAAAAAGACTCCTTAAACACCATTAAACTAGCTGAAAGTTTCCTATTGTGCTTGTTCAATGCAAAAGAGCTGTTTAACCTTACGGAAAGAGTCATAAGAAATGATCATTATATACAGTAAGCTCCATTTTCATTAAAAAGTTGTGGTTTTAGTAATGAATTTTACTTTTTTAATGACAAACTACACAAGCTTGAACACGCATCTTCTCCAAAACCTGTCCTCCCAAACCACAACACCTGTATCAGGCACACAAGGCTATCTGCTTTCACCGCTAAGGTAGCTGGAGAAGACAACACGCTTTTTACTTCCGTGTTTGCTTTTCAAGAAATTCTGCTCCCCACTGAAGCAAGGTTTGTGTGGAATTTCTTTTGCGTGTGCCATGTGCTATCATTACACAGTAGGTTTGGTATTAAGTATAATAAATTCTATGTAACAAACCACTGACAGCAAAATATAATTGTTTCCTAAGTCCTTGTAGGATGTCTCAATCAGAATATGAATACAAGAAGCACTTTTGATGTTTCATTTCATACAAGATGTATAACTCTACAATATTAATCAATTTAACTTGTGCTCTGAAAATAATTCCAGTAAGTAGCACATACAATGTCTTTCAAAACTCAGACAGAAACTAACATATAAATAGTGAGAGGTGAGAAGAAAAGGAAACTGAAGTATAGCCAGATGTTCCTGTTGCAAGAGCTCATTCAATTTTCTTCTCAGTTCTGTTCCTTGCATATGAGCCAGCTCCAGTCAAACTCCAGCTCCCCTGCTCCAAACACAGCTGATGATGTTGCTCACAATGAATATAGGGAGGACATGAGTGCTATTACAGCTCAATGCCAGACTGTAGCCCTCACATGGTGCTATTGAGCTTATTACTCAAAAAACCACACCAAAAGCATCTCAGTGACACACTAAGACCAGAAAATATTGTGTAAAATTGGCTTAAAATTTCTTGGATTATGTATGATATCCATGGCAAACACCATTTTTTCCTATCTGATACTCTTCTGTCCCTTTTCAACAGTGCTCACCGATGATCCGGTACTGAGCACTGACTTGCCCTTTCAGTTTATTTGGGTTTTTTGTAACCTGTTGTCTTCCCTAACACCACTGGAGGCACATCTTCCTCCATTTCTTTCCTGCAGCTCTCCCAGAGGAGTTGCTGTACTGGTCCCCAATGTCTGGTGGCCAGCACCAGGCTGCAAAGTCCCTGTGCTGGGCCACAAAGACCCCACGCTGGGCTGCAGCCACCCACAGCCATTGCAGCAGTCAGGGGCTGCCACGTCACCTCCAACCTGCAGCTATCAGCATGCCCCAGAGTGCTGACTTCAGGTGAAAGGAAACATTTCCTTAATTGCAAAGCCACAAAAGTTGGCTCCTCAAGGGCTATGGGATGGGGAGGAGGACACATGCAGCAAATGAGGAGTGGGAAAATCCACAATATGCTTCAGTGACAGCCAAAAAAAAGCAGGTAAAGGAGGTAAAGGTGCAGCACAGATGGCTAACGCAGGAGAGAAGATGCAAATTCTTCTTCCTGAAATAAAATTTCTACATAGTGACCTCATACAAAATAAAGCTTATCCTAAGCATTTGCCTTGTTTATCCTTGAGACATACTCATGTGCCCAATTCAAATAACCTTAGTGGAAAGGCCTACAACACCATATACAAACCTATTACTTGTGCAGTACCGGGGTCACTGGAGATGCAAGCAATAACTTGCCCTATGAATAATAACAGTAAGGCTACGAGGTTTCATTTGATGATTTTCGTTATTTTTAAGATGTGTATTATAGACAGAGAAACAGTTCACAAGAACATCAACTTTCATTAACATCTTTTAAAAGAAGTTACTGATGCAAATCCTCCCCTTTCATGCAACTGTTTATACTGCTGAAAGGTTTTAAACCCAGAGTTGTTTGAGCCATAAACATTTATTTTAGTACTTGGTAATGCAAAACTACGGTCAAGCCACTCTGAGCCCTTCTGAATGCAATCAGCATCCCTATGGTTCACAACAGCCACACAAAAAAAGCAACCAGCACTCACAGCAACAAGGGAGAAAGAATTACTGTTCTGTGTGTTTTTCTAAATTGCTCCTTTTCTGGCGTATGAAGGGGTTGAATAAGTTGCAGCCAGAACCACACACAGCATGACCAAGCTGTAGAGGGGCAGGCAAGGGGAAGCAGTACCTCAGCACGCTGCCCACGCACCCCCGTTAGCCCCGCGCTCCCCAGGCTGTCCGCAAGGAGCGGCTGCCTCCCTCTAACACCCCACAGCACCCACGTTAGCAACTGCTACCATCTAATTAGGTACTCCATCACCATCAGTGCGCCCCAGTGATGGAGTAAAACCCAGTAATTCCACCAGGCAGTGAACGATTGCAGACCCAGAGGCTCTGTAATGCCGCTGCTTACAAATTCATTCACTGCGATGTGTTTGGTGGGTCACGGACACTCCACGTGTCGTGTCAGGGCAAAGGCAAGTGGCTCCAGGTGGGCACTGCCGCTCCCTGCCCCCCCCAGGCAAAGGCAGGAAAGGGGAAACTTTGCCGTGGAGATTTGCTGGTCCTAAAGATAGCACGATTACTTTTTTTTCCCCCTAGCCCTCTCTCAGACTTTGGCTTAGTGCCAGCACCACCCATGCTTTGGGATGGCGGTTTAGGACTTTTTGGTGGCTTTGGAAGAGACTCGGTCATCTCAGGCACAGCACAGACAGACTGGGAACAGCCAGCAAAACATAAAACCTCCTCACACATAAGGGGATCTTTATAAAATTCCAATTACTTCTGGCTTGTTACCTAAGAATCCCTAAGAGGTAAGAGATATTGCTCGCTGTGAGGCCCGGGGTAATGAAATTACAAATCCTTTCATGAGTAAGCATATACTTAGAAAGCTACGTTTATTTGGCCTACATATTTGAAACTGTTCAAAAGGTTATTGTCTCACAAAATCTGGATCAGAAATTACTACTTGTATTTGCCTTTCTCTAACAAGGAGCTATATTCAGGGTCATTTTTAATTCCTCAGTGATCGATTAGAATACTACAAACGTTACTGCAAAGAAGTCTCATTTAAATTATGTTTTCTGAAGAAGTATCAAACATGCATACAAAAAAAAGAAAATAGTCTCAGATACATCCTATAAATAACCAGCAAATGTAGTCCCCTTGAGAAACCTGGTGAGCCCAACAGCCTTGTCTTTTCAAGTGGTTAATTAATTTGTACAAGAAAACTCCCATCTTATTTCCATAGTTTGTCTCCAGCATGTTTTAATTTCAGAATTGCACCATGGATGGAGCTAACTTTTCACAAACAATTATGTTTACCTCTACAAAATAGTTACACGGGATAGGTTTCCAAAAAAATTTTGATGCCGTCACAGGTTAGGTGCTCAACTCCAGTTGAATTTATTACTTCAACATATTAAGATTTAAACTATCTCGGTAACTAAATCCCATGAAGTTAAGGATCCTCGCCTGTGTTCAGTGTCACTGTGGAAAACCTGTCCCATGCAGACACTGCCTTTTGGGCTTGTGCCAGTGCTGCGCTCCTCCAGGGCGGGATGGGACACTGATACTGCCCATATACATTGCCCAGCCAGGTGTGAATGTTTCATCCTGTTTTGCTTTTTCTTCAAATGTTCTCTGCACCTCCCTTCGGTGCCAACACTTAACACAATGAATTTCCTTATAAAAAACTGCTCCAGCCAACTGCATGAGTAATAGTCCTTGTTGCTGCTGCAAAAAAGAAGTCGGTGTATAAAATGCACTATCAGCGGATGGGAAATCTGACTACACCCCATCATCGCACCAGATGCTGGGAAAAAGACCTTGCTCTTCAGAGTGTATTTAATGAAGGCAAGACTAGCAAGATCTGAAGGAACATACATGTTTGTCCCACCTTATATTGCACATTGTACCTGCTTGCCAGGGTCCCCAGCCCCATAGCCTTATCCGTAAGATCACACTGAAGTGAGGAGCTGTTATCTTCATTTTATGGGCAACTCAGGAAGAGAGCGAGCCACCACCTCAAACACCTCTAGTTACTAGATGGGCAGGTACTGGGGTTTAAAAAGAAAAGACCTCAAGACCTGAGCATTTCTGTAAGTTTTTTAGGCTCTTAAAAATCTGCATACATCTGACTATGACAGGTTATGCAGGCCGTTTTTAGTGACACGTGGCGCTGAAACTTGGCATTCTGCACACCATGCTTGTGCTTGCGCCAATTCACAGATCTTCACATCTTTAAGCAAGGATCTTCTAAACCATTTCCTCTAACTAAAGATCATGAGCTCCTCCTTCAATATATAGCTACCACTTAAAACACTCTGCAAGAGTTAAGGACCAAAGGAGCACCATAAAAGCCTGACACAAAAGTATTGCTAACCAGGAGCTCATGACCTTTGATGAATATCTCCATTTTAAGCAAGGAGATGCACATGATGAATGGAAGAAGGTCTGCAGTGAGGAGGGCTTAGGCTCACCAGGGGGATTCTTGCAAAGAAAGCATAATGCTCCATATTCAGAGCCCGCAGCTTTCAGAGGCACACTGAAGCCCGGCCAGCTGGAAAACCAGCAGCAGTGGTCTGACCCATAGCAGTTCCCAAAACACAAACAGGCAAGCAGCAGTCATGCAGCAACACGTCCAGAGAGATCATCTAGACGCCGTACCATCAACGCTGACCCCAAAAGTATGCTCCTGGGTAGGGCAAGTCTGGATACTCAGAATTCAGCTGCTGCCTACGTGCCTAGGCTAGCAGGCTAGATCAGCCCTCCTGATCTGGGCTCAAATTCCTCAAGTGGGACTATTCAAAGCACTTGATTCAGGCCTAACGCTGCATCCACTGAAAGCAAGAGCTTTGGAAACAGAAAGCCTGGCCACATCTGGCAGTCCAGTGCCTGGAGATTTGATACTTTTGGCTACTGTTTATTTCAGAGTCTGCAAACAATTAGTCTGAATGCACTCCTCCATGTCGTTGAGGCAGGCTTTGTTTTTCCTTGCACCCTTTGCTCACAATTTCATGCCACAAGCAGTGTTTAGCGCACACACACTTGAAATTACTGATCTTGTTAAAACAGAAAGTGCCAAGAGGGCCCATCCCAGCACAAGCAGTTCCCTTCACCTCGCTGTCCAACCTCAGCCCCTACTCACGCTTTTAGATATTGGAAGGAAGACAAAAGACAGGGAAACGCGATTGTGGCGACTACCGCACTTCAGGCAGGTTTCCTTCCAAACCTTGCGTGCAGGGAGGCAGACCTTGCCACGCTTCATCCTGCAACGCTCCGTTCAGGCACAAACTTGAAATGACAGGTCCACTGTCAGCAGGGCTGGCTGGCCGTGGCCCAGCAGCCCAAATCTGCCAGCCGGTCCGAGGAAGGTGGCTGCCTGAGCTGCTCACGGCTTCTCCACCGCCTGGGCCTGTGGAGCTGCACGAGGAGGGGGTGGCCCCTGGCCGTGGGCGCTGGGGGCACAGCATTGAGGTGAGCAAGGGAAGGGGTCTCGGAAGAGGTTGTGCGCTATCCATGAGAGGATCAGCCCCCCACATACCACACGTGGTATTTTTTAATTAGGAAATGGTTGCATTTTTTCTTTTTCTTCCTAAACTAGCATCCAGCTACCCTATAAGGTACGAATGCCATTTTTGGCAGAACAGATAGATCTATTTTGTGGTTCTTTCTTAAAACACTTCTTAATTTTATAGTATTTTAGTATTCCTCTTTCTATAAGTATCTCAGCCTGCCTTATACCTATTCACGCTATCTTCCTCTATAATCTTACTATCTCAGAACTTTAACTACAAAAGAGACAACTGAACACTGTCCCCTGGGATCGTAATTCATGCTGATTCACACTTGTGGCCCAGAGGCTTTTTCTCCCTGCACCCTCTTCTCCTGAGGTTTATTTTTATTCCTCAGGTATCCTAGTTTGAGGGCTCAGAGCTGATTTCATCCTGTTGCAGAGAGAACTGAGATGAAGTAGACAACATAGGATTAAGCCTGAGGTAATTCAAGTAAATGTGAAAGAACACTTCAGCTGATACCAAAAAATAGAAAATAATTGCAAATAGAGTTTGTGTTTCTGAAGCACCATCCATAGCATTCTCCCACCTCCAGTGCATTTTATGGTGGCAGTAGGAGGTACAAGGGGTTGGTGTGCTCAGGGAACGCCGTGGAAACCCTCACTGCTGGTCTGCTTTATGGATCTCGTTTCCTGTTTGCCCTCAGTTCAGAAATTCAAGGTCATCTTTCTTCATGAGCCTCAATATCAGCAAAGGTGCAGTAGATGGGTTGGTTGAAATCTCAACTATATCCTTAGAAGTTACACAAGAGCCTCCCAGTAACTCCTACCTGATCATTATTCACATGCAATAAATGCCATCCTCACATCCACTGATCTCGGCTCACAAATATTTACTTGGTGCAATTTACTTCAGCTGGACAGCAATTATCCTTATCTCTAAAAACGACCACAATAAACTCATCCACAACTGGTGAGTTTTTTAAAGTGGAAAAATACCTCCATTCTGAAACACAATGGTTCCAGCTAGATGCAAATTGCTATTCAGCCTGCCAAAACCAGAATGCAAATCATAAAACATTCACAATGAGGCTGTTTGCTACCTGAGTTACATTTATCCAAGAAACAGCACTCTACTGGCAGAGCATAGGGAAATGGAAAAAAGTGGAAAAATCATAATAAAACTTGACAGTAAGATCTTCAAAGATGTTTTATTCAACCGTCCCCTGTTCAGGGCATTTTTAAGATGAGGAAATAGGAAGTACAGAAATTAAAACTCCCTCTGTTTGCTGCTCTTGCAGTAAGTGACAGGATAAGATCAATGTTTGGAAAGAGACTGTATAAAAAGAATGGTCTCCATCCATCTCATCCCTTCCCTTGGTGAAAGTACTTAATTTACACTTTCTCAGCTGAGTAACTGCCTCTACTTTACACTTACAGTTCCTTTAGGAATGGTGTAATTAGTATTTGCCACAGAAACTTCAATTGGTCTGTATGTTGCTGAAGAAAGTTGCTCTTTAGCCTATATTCAGGATCTATGACAAGGGCACTCGCACACCAAGTAAAGACAAATGTTTCCACAGCAGGGAGGGCTACGGGCCAGCACGGAGCACAGGGTAGTGGAAACCCCTGAGGAGCAGCAGCTGCCCCTGTCGGAGGCAGGAAAGCATCCACTGGGCTCGCGCAGCCCTGCAGAGCTGGTGCTGTGCTTTCCACCTTCCAAATGGAGAATCCAGCTCCCAAAGTCACCATTTCAGCGGTGGGTTTGCAAGAGGGCCCATTTCTGTGACGGCAGCGGCACCCGCATCCTCCCTGGGGGCCACGAGCACTGCTGCTGCCCCAGAGACCCACCAGTGAGGGCCTGGCCTCACACAGCACCCCGATAATCAGCAAAACGGCTGGTTCAGGAAAGCTCAGAGCAGCCAAAAAAGGAGAGTGGAAAAAAATTCCCCAAACAAATGGCAATTTGTTTCAAACAGTTCACTGGAGTCCATGAGTGAAGATGCTAAGTAGATCATCTTAGCTGGCTGATGTGAAATACAGTGCAGTATTACATCTTGTTGTTTGTGCTTGTGTCTAACAACAGCAGGTTTTTAGATGCAGAGTTATTTCTGTCCCCAGGACGGGCAGAGCTCAGCACATACCCCAGGGCAGCCTCGCCAGGGACGGCACCTCTCCTGGGGACCAAGCCCCCAGGCTTCCCTTCTCAGCGAGAAGGGAAGCAGCACATGCCAGCCTCACAGAGTTGTACTGAAATACGGATGAAAAACGAAGCACAAAAGGAGAAGGAGAATCAAAACACAAAATTAACCTTTCCAAGCACCAAAGTACTCCATGTTTTTTCCACTATTAGATTACATACGAGCCATCAGAGATTTGGGAGATGAAAATTCAGCTACATATAAAACCAAAGTGAGATACATAAAATATAAGTAATGAAGCCAAGTTTTTAACCAAAGGCATCAGGGATCCAACCACAGCTGAGTTCTGGTGCCAGGATACAGCTAATAGGAAGAACAAATGCAATAGCCATCTAACTCGGCCTGAATTTTTAGTGGCAGCAAATGTTTCTGTGAAGCCTCCTATACTTTTCTAAACTCTGGAGAAAAAGAAAGACTAAAAAAAATATCTAGAATGTCCCTACAGTCACAAAAATGTAACTCCCAGTGACTTGGGAACCTAAATAAATGTATGTTTCCACAAAAAAAGCAATTAAGATGAAATGTTAATAACCAACCATACTGATGATCTCGAAAAAGGAAAAACCCAAAATAAAGAAAATCCATCCCCATACACAGACTGATGAGAAAACCAGGAAAATTCAATTAAGTGCAAAAACCCCAAGCAATCCGCTAACCCAGCTCCCCTCTCCGAGGCAGCCGCTGCTGGAAAGGCACGGCCGCTGCCAGCCCCTCGGGCTGCAAACATCTTCCCCGCGCGCTGCGACCCTCTGCAATCACGCAGCACCCACGGAGGTCAAAACGCCCTCCCCGAGCTGCAGGCAGTGGCCTCTGCACCCCACAGCACCCTGCTGAGAGCTGGGCAAACAAAATCCACACTCGCTCCTTCTGGGAGCCCCCGGGCAGGGCAGGGGCTGGCCGGTGGCCTGGGAGCGCCTACTTGTTTTGGGACAGGAGCGACTCTGCGCCTGCCTGAGGCCTGGCTTGCGTCGCACCCCAAAGAGCCGGACAGGACCTGAACCCTCTCTTGGGACGTCCACGTGCCGCCTCCGAGGAAAAGCCCGACTGGACCCAGAGGCGCGGCATCCCCCTGCTGCCAGAGCAGCAGCCTCACTGGGAAACAGCGAAACGGCCTCACAGGTCTTAAAAATTAGGGGATTGATGCGGTTTACATCATGCTGCTGATTCTTGAGGGGAGAAAATAAGTTATTTGGCAATTCTGGTAGATTATGCCATTTTCTAGTTAGAAATACATGCACGAAATTTATGTTTTCATTCTATATCTGAAGGCAAAATTAATTTTTCTTTCAAGTCTGACTAATATCTTCACTCACCCTCTATCACTGGCTCAGGAGTCACCAAAGAGACAGAAGATGTATGTGTTTTATTACTTGAAACATACGGATCTCCTCACATGAGTCACAACAGCATCAATTAAAGCAACAAAACAAGTGAAAATACAGCAGTCCCTAGGCATGAGTGCTGGCGCTAGCCGCATCAAGGGAGATTCCTCATTTTTGGAGAAAGTTCTGTAGTTCCTTTACAGCCTGTATGGATCTGCTTCCACCAACTATTCCTAATGGGAATGGTGGAGCGGATGGGATGCCTGGCCAGGCCCCACTTGCCAGAGGCTGTGGGGTGATGCACGTGGTGCCATGACACCGGCACTCACTCCCAAGACGCGCAGCAACTCCATGGGCCAAATGGAGAACCAGCAGCCTCAGAGCTGTGTTGTCTACAGCCAAACAGAGAGTGCTGTGCTCCCAAAGGCTGTTTATTTTCATTTCTACCTCTACAATATTTAAAGGAAATTTTATATACAGAGAGCGAGAACTATGTAGCTTAGCTAAGGCAAAAATAGCATCCAGTGATTTCCAAGCCTGCTTCTGTAGGCTAGACAATTCACGCCTGACATGACATCCATGACATTTTGCTCCTATCCAACAGGCTTCCCAACCTAATCCAGACCCCAGCTAGACCTATCTCAGCCAAGCAGTTACCAGGAATCACAGACTGGAAATCACCCAAGGAGACTCTAAAATGTAGTAGGTAGCTCTGCTGCTAAACGCTTTCATCCCAATAGGCTTTCTTAAACCCTCTTACTGAAAATTTCAGGATGGTCCACCCATCTTTTCTTTTTGAGAGAAAAAAAAAGAAGGCAACTTAATTTTAAATAGATTGGTTTTAAGTTACATCAGAAAACAGGTTATTGCTCATTAGTCCTAACTCAGACCCACGTATTGTGCACAGCCTTGATGCACAGCTCATATCAGATTTTGTGGTATGTTGCAACAAATATAAAGGAAGAGTGCTTAAGCTGCATGGTAATACTATGCAGTGTAAAATCTGACTGCAGATGAACTCAGTGCACCCTGTAGGCAGATGTTTTTGCCGCTTGTATTTGCACAAAGCAGATAAAGGCCTTACGGACAGATCCTCTTATTCAGGTCACACAAACTGGAAGGCTGGAATCAGTTCACTACTCCCCTGGGATAATCAACCAGTCACCCCTGTTTGATTCATCTTTCACATAACAAAAGGAGCTAGAAGTAAAATACAACAGGCATCCATGAAGAGAAGGTAGGATGGAGGTAAGGCTTGGAGCACATTAACAATCTATTAAATCCTTTTGAAAGTCTACACTTCCTAATGGCATCCGTCTGGATGGTAAGTGTGCTCAGCTAAAGTTTTCTCATTTCAAGGCATTGTATTCAAACACTGCTGCCCAGTGTACTCCTACAATGCAGTGAGGTTCTTCAGGTAAGACTGATTTCTAGAGCATTCTTTTGATGAAATCAAGAAGTTAAGATCTGACTGAGATTACAGCTGCTACCAGTAACTGGGAGGTCAACATTTACAATAAAAACATAAGTGGAAGTGAAAGAAAAAGAAAACGGCTATTATCTCCATTCATGGACCTCGTACATCTTTTGTTTGGTAAGCAGTCATGAGGTGCTGTTTGTGTTGGGACCTAGAGTCTCAGCTCCAAATCTGCTCTCCTCCTATCTCCCTTAAACTTCCTGAGTAGATGGACTAGGCAGCTCAAGATGTTTAAGGGCTACCTAGATAACCCAGGAAGAAATATCACTATCTAGGGAGTAATTGGTATTCTCCACTCAGACTGCAAGTATTATACATCTGAGGCTCATGAGAACATTTTGTGCCACATCTTGAAAAGGGAGATATTACTCTTGATTTGATGAAAAATGAATTGGAAATATGAGCTGTGTATGTGCTAATTTATAGTGATGAAGTTTGCATTCATTACAGTAATGAGCATTGCATAAAGCATATAATCAACATTCACTGCAGATGTCAAGAGGAATCCAGAGGCAGAGAGGAAATATGTACACTTGCCACAGTTGATCATAAACACCATAAACTTCCAGCCCCCAAAAAACACAAAGCAAGAGACAGTCCTTTTTCTCCCTACTAGTCCTCAGGGTTATTTGAGTGTATCTAGCAAGTTCTTGTACTAACGAGCTTAGATAGCCTTCCAACCATAGGATAAATATTACAACAAGTGCTGTAAATATTTTCGTAGTAGAAGCACAACTGTTTCACTTCCTCCCCAGCAAAAGACAAAAGCTACAAATGTGATTACATTCAGTTGGTAATGGGATGATCCAAGCAGATAACTAATTAAATCCTTTTGTGCAGAGTAAGATGTTTCTCTAACATCACATTAGAAATTAAAAGCAAGTAATAGAAGGAAAAGGTCGGAGTTTAACAAATCATCACCTGAAATAAAGTTAAAATACCAGAAAACACCATCCACGGTCTGCAAAATCAAAGCAAGGTAGGCAATAGTGAAATGTTACCTATTATGTCAAATGAAACACAAACTATCTTCTGAAAGAGATGAAAGAAGGTAACTGGAGGTTTGCTTGATTTCATGCCCATATGGAGCAATAAGAGGAAAAGAACAGTGGATACGCACCAACGTTATTATGAATAAATGTCTCTAGACATCTACACTAGAAGTAGTTCTTACCTTCTGGTAATCTGGGGTTAGCGTGAATAGAGTTGGGGTCCCCATCTTCCTCAGGATGATAACGATAAAGTGTCTGTGACTGCTTTTGGGATGACTGACTATGGTGTTCCTTTAGAGCAACAGGAGGAGAGGTTGTTGCACTGAACTTTACCTTGGGGAAAGCATTTCCCTCATCCGTTTCATGGGAAGCTTTTGACCAACTTGGCTCTGTTAAATTCACCTCTTTCAAGCCTAGATGCATGCTGTTCCCTGGGTCTTCTTTTCTGGCATGCTTCTTCATTTTAGAGTGTGGGGCTCTTTCTTGCTCATGCCTCTCTTTGTCCCCTTGCTTTCCCTTTGGTCTCCTCTCTAATTCCTCCAGGTGCTTGGGTGTCTCAGTGGTGGCTGTTGTATGCTCCGGAGGAGCCCTGGTGGTTACTGGTGCTTCTTTATGCGTCGTTTGCTGGAGGGATGCTACAGTGGTGCGGGGCACCCTCTTTCGCTCACTTCTTTCTGTGGCACTGCGAACTTCAGCAGGGACCTTAGGCACCGGTGTGGTGAGTGGCGCAGCCATTTCCTCGGTGTATGGATCGGCCAGAGCCAAAGCTGAAGGAGCAATGCTGGCTGGGAGGTAGTCATAATCCTCGCTTTGCTCTTGGCTGATGCTCTCTTGCTCTAGGTGGGACGAGTAACTCCTGTATTTTTTTGGAGACTCCACCTGGGTGTTGTCTCCTTCTGGTGCCTCCTGGTCGTAGCTGTACGGATCGTCGTAGTGCCTCTCCGGTTCGCTATCTTCAGCATCTATTGGACTTGCAGTGTTTAAGGCGAACGTGTTACAGTCTGGAAGCTGGTAGCACATCAGCTCACCACCAGCGTTGGGGCAATGGCAAACCTTGCAGGGGGGCATGTGGAAGGTGTGCCCCGCTACATACTTCTGGCCTTCGTGGAGACAACCTATCCTCCCACACTGAGGACACCCGTCAGCTGGCACCACCGCATCAATGCAGTTTGGGGGCAGCTCTGGGCACAGCATGAACTGGCAGCTGATCTTGCCTCCTCCCTTGGGGCACGAGCACTCAGTGCTTCCAAAGTCCACGAAGTAAGACTGCCCTTCAGGTACTTTGCCGTTGATAAAGCCCACGTTGACACAGTCGTAGTACTGGTAGCCTTCACACGTGCAGCCGTGCTGCAGACACGTGGCGCAGCACGCACCAGGCTCCAGCACGTCCTCGATGCAGTTGTCCAGGGGCTGGCATTCTGCACCCGTGCAGTCCCTCTGTGCACGGGAAAAGCCAGTCCACAGCAGCACAAGGAGGATGGCATTCAAACAGCTCTGCTGCCAGCTCTGGTACCTATCCATAGTCTTCCCAAACAAATATAGCTCCGGTCCAAACTTGCACATTTGATGGGTTTTTTCTCCTAGAAGGCTGTAGATTCAGCTCCGAATCTGCAGTGTTTTCCCGAGTTACCTTTTCTCATAGATCCTAGAGTTATGAAAGAAAACTCTGTTAAAGACTATACTCAGCACATATCCTGTTAAACATTAGAGGTCTTTAAAAGTTGGGACAAAATCCAACATCTGGAAACCTAAGCACAAAATTAATCATAATGTCTTCCAAGCATTGTAGGCACTAAGTTTGGAGTTGCATGCTTCCCCCCACTCCCATTTTGAAAAAGAAAGAAAGAGAAAGAAAAAAAGGTTGTGACTGTTCTCTTTTGAATCTGTTCACAAATGTATACATATTTCAAGAAAAAGAAGGCCTTTATACTTCAACGCCTTTTTGTTAATCTTTCTAGCTAAAAAGAGAAAGATTTTTTGGCAGATAATAAGTAAATACACAGTTCTTCCTCTGCAGATGTACATTTAAGATAATTATTCTTTATGTTTCAATTACAAAGACCCAAATCTTAAAGATCTTTCTTAGACAAAACTTAGCCTTGAGATGTGAGAATTTGTCTGTACACATGTTAACTCAAAATAAGAGGAGGGTTTTTTCTGCTTTCTTCCCCCACTTAGCAATCTTTTGCCCTTCAGTCTTCAGCATTAACAGTGATTTTTTTGCCCCAGCGGTGCTAAAATAGAACTTCTTTGTATATTGCGGTTCCTGTGTGGTTAAACGTCATATTAGCTATCCTGTAATACATATTAGAGGCCGGATCCTCAGCTCACAGAAGTTGGCACAGCTCCACAGCAGGCCTGTAGCACACAGAGGGCTCAACTGACTTCACTAGAGTTACAACTGTAAATGCAGTGGATGTTTATACCAACTGAGGATATGCCACCATTGGCAACCACTTCTTTTATTTTCAACACCACCAGTAAATACTTTATAGTGAATTACTACACTATGAACAGAATAAATAAATAAATAAATAAATAAACATATAAAAATGAATTGGCATAATAACACTTTGTTAAAATGCGTTGAGGAAAGTAAAGTTGTTCGATTTTTAATTACTAAACCCTTTGATCATAGAAAGTTTAGGAGTTAAAGTAAATCAGCTGTTGTCCTTTATATCAAAAGCATGCTCAAAAACCTACACAATTAACATGGAAAAGTAGTTAAAACAGAAAAAAGTCTGCCTATAGAATTTTACAGAATTAGTGATCTGATTATTTTTCCAGAACCCCTCCCATCATCAAAAAATAAAGACCCTAAAACATTTATCTATGGGGTAAAATGTAGTCACATCACCAAGAACAATAAACCACACACGCAACAGGAATCCTGCCAAAAAAATCCATTCAGAAAGATTACTTCTCCCATTCAAACTGGGCTTCCAACAAGTCTGCTTCGGCACTGCTGGAAAGCAGCCAGGCTGTGGGAAAAGCGTGCCTGTTCTGATAAGATATGGACAAACTGTGCTAAGAATTTCCATAGTTCTGCCCTGGAATTTGAATTACTTCAGTACATTGTACAGAGATATAATTCTTACAAATGTAGGTTTTTCTACTACTAATTTGAGTGTATTAGTTGAGTGTGCTAAAACATACTGATTGAAGGAAAAATATAATTGTCAGAAAGTATAATAATGGCTTGGAAGAATCTCACTTTTTCAGAGCTGCTCTCAAAACTACGGTATTTTGTATGAAGGAGAATTTTCAATATGTGGTGCTGAAATTAATTCTTCAGAATCCAGCCTGCGAATTAATAATTCATCCTACTTTCAGCAGCTTTTCCAGGTAATCCAAATCTGTAATTATTACATAGCTTTAGGTGGGAAATAATGAATGGAAGGACAATTAAAGCTTACAGAAGCTGCTTCTGTGAGGGTCCCACAGCAGGATTTTGCCACCATCCCCTCCCATTGGTACCTCCTGGCTTTAATGCTTCAGTGCACTTAAGTCCCTTGGTCAAACTCGGTGCTTGCCAGAGCACTGCTGGCGGCAGCTGAGCTCAGCTCTGCCCTGGCCTGCACTCCCTCTCCTGCATCAGTGCTTCCCAGGCTCAGAAAGCCCCAGGACCCCGATGTGGGCCATTTGGGTGTCACAGCCCCAGGTTCGGCCAGCCTCTGAGTGCACGAAGGCAGGGCACAGCATTGCCTGGGTAATCAGCTCCTGTGGGTCGCATAAGGGGCAAGCTTGTGCGCATCATCCACTTTATATCCAAATGGCAACTACTCACAGTCAACTACTGCTGTCCTGGTGCAGCACAGCCCGTCGGGTCAATGTGACAATGGGAGCAGGACACCCCTGTGAACGGTGTTTGCCTGCCCTGCTCATACGTTCAGGTTTCCCCAAAACAAGCACTCACTTCCCAGGCATGAACTTGATCGCCCAACAGGAAACCCCCAAATTAACTCGTCTCCTAAGCAAGCAGCAGAAAGCCAGTCATAATTGATATCTAGCATGCCTAGAAGTTCAAGAACAGCTGAGGGTTTATCACAGGACAGTCCTGTTTTCGTGAAAGCAGCTGCCTGACTGCCCTCCCCTGTACAGTTACCTCCTCCCCTCCTCATCTGCACCCACTTTTGGTCCAAGGGTTTATTTGCTTGTCCAGGTCACCTCCGTTTTTCCTCTGTTGCTCTCCTTGCTCCCTTGCCTCTCCCCCATGGAGAGGTTCGGAGAGTTGGTGGCCCCTCTCCCACAGCAAGCCCTGTCCCTGCTCCCCACCTCTCACGCTTTCTGCTCAATGCCTTATATTCCGTCCTTCTGTAACCTTTCTCTTTTGATCACTTCCACATCCCTCAACATTTGGTTTCTCAAGCTACCAACCTTGAACTGATAAAGCTGAAACCCTTATAAACCCTTTTTCTGTTAATAACACCACAACCTTCCCTATCCTCAGGCTCACTTTCCTTCATCAGAGGCTGCTTGTTTCTGGTGTAACGATTCCAACAAAAGTATCTCTTTCTATTCCTTGAAACCATTGCATTTTCCCTGTGCTTTCTCCATCTGTTCCCCACACCCATCGCTCCCACCCATCCCCACCCCCCCTCCCATAAACTTGCATATCAAAGAAACAGTCTCTACTTCAGGCACAGAGAAAAACAGCTTTGAGTGAAGCGCGCAGACACGACTATTGAGCCCTACTGAGAAAACGCATCCCTCCAAACAGAGTGTGTGTGCTCTTGCCAGCCCACGCAGCTGATGTGCAACTGCCTCTGGATCTCTGCCCTTCCCCACTGCTGAAACGATGCTCTAGAGACAGCAGCTAATTACTTGGTAATGGCATCAAAAGCCAGAGCTGTGAAATAAAGGTGTCTATACCAAGAGGGTAAAAAATGCGCTATCTCTGGAGGATAGGGGAGTTTCATATCAGTAGATATTACTGCAATAATTTGTTTCCATTAACTATTTTCATGCTTTAATGTCCTTTTACGCAACTGGGACAATACGCAAGGGCTTCACCTAAATGACAATCAGGTCTTTTTAGTCTCAATTCTGTCCTTCACCCACTGTTATCAGTGTCATTGACTTTCACTGCTCAGTTGGGCGAGATGTCACAACAAATTAAGCCCTGCACACCTAAAATAAAGGTCTTTCATAGTCTCTGTTGAGAGCTTTACAGAGCTCTACAGCAAGATAACCCAAGTGACACCCCAGTCCTCATGCATTGCTTCATGACCCAGAAGACTTCAATTTATGTCCTTTGTGCGGTTTCCTAACCTGCTGTGCTGCATATCCTGATCTCCTTTGGTTCAAGTGCTAACCCTGTTGGCTTTAGTGGAGTTGTACTGGGCCACTATTAAAGTAGCTGTTGCTGGTCCTGTGCACACAGTGCGTCCTGAGAAAGCATGAGTGCCCATGCAAGGGAGGGCCAATGCTCTGGACTGGGACTAAGTCCCTCAAAGTCAACAGAAGTAAACCTGGGAGGCAAATCAGCAGCAAAGAGAGGATGGTCAGACCACAAAGGAGTTCCTTATTCCTCAATTCCTTCTTTAAAAACGATTCCTAGGAAAGGCAAGGCAAAGACACCTTATGGAAAACCAGCTTAAAAAAGTAAGAGTCCAAATGAACATGAACTACAGGCACACATCTTCATGGAAAAGGAAATGAGAATGCTTCACATTGCAGATGAAACCAGTATCTGTGTGACAGGACATCCAAGGCTCACAGCAAATACCATCAAAATTATAACTAACACTGGCTGAAAAACATCATATTCCTGTCTCCTGGCAGGGGAAGTGGGTAGAACAAAACAAGATTTCAAAATGCTTACTTCAATTCAATTTAGGGCCAAAAAGTTATAAATTCTGACGTTTTTGCAAAACAATATACTCAAAGTGATTTACTTCAATCAAAGCCATAACATAAAGTCGAAAGGAAGAATGTTGACTTGATTAAAACAGTTCAGCTGTATTACTTGAAAATGTTGATGAAACCAGTGTGTTCCCACAGAAGATCTAGACATTTTAAATGTGCAACTTCTTTAAATTAAGAGGAGTATTTTATTGGGAGATTCTTTTTCCAGATGGTTTCACTTCAGTGCTGAACCAGAAAGCTTATTCTAGGTAAGCAGAGGTGACAGGAGGCGCTTTCCTTCAAAGACTTCACATGAACACCATATTTCTGTGTGACGGTTGCCCCAGAGAAGGCAGACCAACTGCAGAAGGTGTGCATGTATGGAAGAGATACTGCAGGACCAAGAGCATTCTTTCAAATGTTCATGGAATAAAAAGACACAGCCATTTATAAACAAAAAGCAATAAACAGAATAAATTCAGCCCACTGCAGAGGACAACACCTGCATGAGAACCCGCTGACCTCCAGCTTTGAAGATGTACCGGCGATTTAATCTGCTGCAGATCCCTACAAACAGGTTTAGATAGAACAATTCTTTTCTCCATCCTAACTCTCAATTCCTCACTAAATTGCCCTTTTCAAGGATGGTAAAAATAGAAATGCTGTTTTGATATACATCTTCTCCTTTTGAACAATGTGCAGGGCCAGATGCAAGGCTGATGTGAAAGCAGAAGGTGGCATACAGCCGTGCGATGCCTCCTGTGCCATGTACTGGGAGCACACTCTCTGCTGGGTGCAGCTGTGGGGGTTAGCCACTTGGTTCATCCATTAATCTACGCCCAGGTTTCATGCCTACAAAAAAGAAGTCTGTCTACGCCCTAAGCTGTGAGAAAGCAAATCCTGTAGTGGCACTCGCCACCTGTGCACAAAGCAAGTTCATCAACCCACAGAGCAGCTATGAACCGTTCTCCTGGTCTCCCAGTGCTACCCAGTCCAAACTGGCTCTCCAGGCTCAGGCTGTACGTAGCCAGGGACCAACCACAGCCCTGGTCTGTGATGTTGAATCTCTTCTCTATCACTTTGGTGAAAGCACTGTAAAAACACAGTGGTAGGCCGAAGCGCATGTGCACGCCCGCACCGAACAACAAGGTTAACGTATTTCACCGGTCTGTGTATTTTAGCACCTCTCCCCAGCCAGACCTCTCTGGTCTGCTGCAGCTGCCAGCAGCTCTTAAATGGCTGCGGTCATAGTTTAGACTAAGGGAGGAAGAAGGGAGGGGACGGAAGGAAATATCAATTTAAAAACAAACCCTTTTAAATGCAAGAGAAAATGGAAATTTGTGAGAGATCTTTCTTGTATGAAAAACAGAAAAAAAACCCCTAAACCCGGTAACTCCTGACTCGGCTGTGCCAGCCAGTGGATTAGCTCTTCCTTTCACACCCTCTCAATCCGGAAACTTGTGATCTCACCAAGTGCTGGAAGGGATTGCTGCTGGCTGCTCCCAGCCCATCTCCCTAGCAGAGGTAACTAAAGTGCTATTCACCAGACGGATGAATGAAAAGTGGAGACGGGTTTCCTTTACTGCTCTTATGCAACATACAGTGCACAGAGCCAGTCATTTCTGCTGGCTAATTAATGGAATTTGAGATGAGCTGAAGCCAGCCTTCTCATTCAGGGCACCTGGATTGGGAAGAAAGAAAAGAGAGGCAGGATAAACCCCAGCGTAAATCCAAATTCAACGAGCTGCTTTTTCTTATCGAAAGTAAAGCACAAGATGCTTAGTCACTTCAGTGTTGTCAACACTCCAGTTCTTGGCGAAATCAGCCTGTTTTCAGAAGTCATAGCTTTTGCAGGCGGTTTTCCTCAGCTTTACTTTCAATAAAAAAATCAGTTACTGTTAACCCTCTTTTCATGGAAAAGCTTAAAAAATGGACATTTGGGAGTCCGGAGGATCATTACTTAATTCAACAGAGAACTCAAGAGTGGGACAAACAAGGAGCAAGCAGCACAGGATCAAAACTCACGCAGTTTCCCAAATGCGGCTCCGATAAGACCTCCCTTTCCAGCAGAAGCGCCCCTGGGCAGAGATGCTCCCGATGCTCTCCAGGACATTCCCCACGCTCAAATCCAAACAGGAACCTGACACGCTGCAGTAATGGAAAAGCATCACCCAAGGTATTTCAGCTGAAGTAGCCAAGCATTAGCAATAGTGACCAGGCAGCTCTGGGACGTATTCTTCCAGAATGTGCAGCTTTTGAAGCCATTTTTAAAGTCCCGGAGAGTGAAAGCAGCCTTTTTCCAAGTGAATGACAGGGCAGAGCCGAGGAGGGGAGAATCATGCCTTGGGTCTATTGTGTCAGTGCTCCCCCTCACCCCAGATCAGCCCAAAAATAACAGGGCAGGTACTTGGCTCACTGGAGAGTAAAATTCTGTGTCATTGGGAGTCGCCACTGCAGCGGATCCAAAGTGACTCAGTGGGAGGATGGCAGCTGCAGAGGAGCAAGAAACGACTCACATGGGGGAAAGGAGGCAAAGAGAAACACCGTCCCACCCAGCGCACGTGGCTGGTCCTCGTCCCAGCTCTGACACGCTGGCAGTGGAGAGCTCAGCAAAGGGGCTGTGCATGGACAGGGCGACTACGGCAGCTGAAACATGCCAAGCACGCTGCCACGGAATCTCTGACAAACCAACTAAGATTCAGTTTCTCTCAGGACAATGCAAGTGCAGTGTCCGTGCACAGGAGGCTCAGCATGTAATTGCAGCTGGGCCAGGGTCACACAGCTCTGCAGAGCCTAACTCTTTCTTTTTAGTGAAAATGAATGTGTTTGTTATTGATACACATTTTTGGTTTTTTTTACATCACCAAGTTTCAGGTGACTATATATGCATCTCAAAAACACAATTAAATAATCCAGCTATTTCCACAACAGCCAAAAAAATGTGGGATAAGATAAAAGCAAACTCAGCAACAGCCACTCAGAAACGTTTCCCAAGGCACAGCCAACAAAAACTTGTCAAAGCTCGTAAGTTATGAACTAATTTGCACAGAGAGAGCTCTTTTGGCAGCAGGCAAGCAGAGTGTGTCCCTCAGCTCCACAGCACCTCAAGCAGCTGCACATATGTGGAGACAGCCGCAGGAGATGTGGCAGCACAGCTCCTGCCCCAGGTCCTGTCACCAGCACCAGTTCAATGCTCTGGGCTCATGTGAACGCTGTCAATACTGGTAGCTGCTCTGATGAGTGAAGGAAAGGAGTTTTCTCATTTAATTGAAGAGCTGCACTCCTCCCTTCCCTCTCAGGAAGAAACAAATCCCTAGTTTCCACTATGCTCCCCATTATTTAGATACTTTTTGGCAAGAAACCGTAAGTAACTCAAGCAGAACATACCCCCGTAGAGTCTCATAATGGTGCTCCTCAAAAAGCATCCTTTCAAGGTCCTGGATTACATTTCTCTCTCTTCTCTTTTCCTTCCCTAATCTTCCTCCAGGATACCCCAGTCCTCTGCCCCTTCCCAGTATTTTAGAAAGTTCACGTATTTGCAGGGCTGCTGCTGACTCTCACCAAGGAAAAAAACCAGCTGCAACCTCAAGGACAGTGGCATGCAAAATCTGAGCATCTCATTTCCACTCCCTCCATGATCCCCTCTCCCCATTTCTTCTTTCCTCAATGAAATTACTACGATGCTACTTAAAACTTCCTGTAAGGAACAGATCTAAGCTTTGAGTTTGTTTGTTTTCTTAATCCAGTCTTCTATTATGCACGAGCCCTGCCAGCACTTTGAACCCCACTGCCTTAAGCAGTGACAGTCAGTAGTACAGATCTTCTCCTTTTGTTGGGAAGCATGTTGGCTGGAGCATCTGGGCATTAAAGAGAAGCACACTGGGGTACTGTCTACCTATTTCAGGCAGCCCTTTTGGAACAGTTGAAAATGACAATTCCCCACCCCCACCCTAAAATACAAATTAGGCAAAAGAAAGCCTACTATTTAACTGACAGCTTAGCAAGTGGCCTTTCCGGCCCTATGCACCGCCATGTGCCAATTTGGAAATAATTAACAACTGTTTTCATTGAGGGAAGACTGAAGGGAACTGCAACACAGTTTTCCACAGTCTACCTGTGAGGCAAAACTGCTCACCAGGCAGAGGAGCAGCGGTTCCTGCATCGCCTGCGCTTCAGCCTCAGAATTGAAGAATTTGATTTGAGATTCTCCAGAGTAACTCAGAGGGGTTTGCTTCAGTCTGCCAATTAATTCCAAATGAATATCAAAACAAAATGTCAATACAGTAAGTTCGTAGTAAATAATTTTTCAGTAAATGTGTCCAGGCCTTGTCATTGTCAGGATTAATAATGAAATTCTATCTGCTGATGAGGTGAAAATAACACATATTGTACAGTGAACATTTTATAGTCTCTTACTAATTTGGTTCACAGTTTCTCCATAACTTTTATACAGAGCTCTGTCAACATACCACTTCTGATCCACAACACATACAGTTGCTGTCTACAATCAGGATTTCCCTAGGAGTAGACTGTGAATCTTGACATGTTCCCCTCAAAAGGCACAATGATTTTTCACAATGTGGCAAAATCCCCAGAAGGACACAAGATCAAACTCTTTTCCTTTATGACTCAACAGGATCCAGATCTGTCCCTCAAGAGAGTAAACGTGCTCTCAGCAGCCAACTGTAGCAACAAACCAACTCCTTTCATTAGCTGTGCTCTGCTCCACAGCTGAGAAAATACATCTTCCATTCTCCCAGCTGCAGAACGCACCTAGCTGAGACTTGCATGACAGTAGGTGAACCTCTGCACACCCACTGTCCTGCCTGTACTCTGGCTCTTAAATAAATAACACTTAGAGACAGCACACAAGGCCATCACTGTCTTTGTTCCATACAGAGAGGGCATTCTCTGCCCTATTCTTCTGGATAAAGGCTGGGGGGGAAAAACGGAGAAGGAAGACTCCTTAGCTTATTATAACTAGTGGATAAAATGCTAGCTCAAATTTATCCATCGCAAGCACACCGCTGCTTGCAATCCTTTCCAGGTTTTGGAGGCATCATTGCTGTCGTCTTCACCTCCACCTCACACTTTGAGGAAGTATCTCTGTCTTGAGTCATTGGGATTGCATTTTCTTTGTTACAGTAAATGGTCTCAGAATTTTTCATTTACAAAATTTTCAGCCCTCTATGTAGCCCTGAGCACATTATTACTGCTGGAATCATCCCAGATTTGCTAGGTCTTCCCTTGACAGTGATCCTGAGAGTTTGCTGTGCTCTAATCTGAACAGAGAGCCTTCCTGTTAGAAGGCAGGGACAAGAATAAGCAGCACAAGAAGAAATAACTGTCCTGACCACTACTTCTACCCATAAGGCTTATCTAGAGTAAGCCTGGCATGAACCAAAATCTTTGAGCTTCACTGCAGGACAGGTTGCAGAGGACCTCCACTGCCAGAGGCCAATCTGTGCCTGAACCTGCACACAAGAACCATGGATACAGGATGAAATGGAGGTGTAAAAAAATACAAGGGTGGATGCATCTCCCAACAGAAACTGGTACTGGTATCACTAAATAGTCATCTCCGCTTTGCCGCCTCTCAGCCCCATTTCTTGATTTCCCAATCTTGTGGTTTTCTACAAGCCACGAAGGAGGAGATAGGGTTTAGAAATCAACTCCACAAAGACAGGCTGGGTTAAGGATCCAGCCTTGTAATTTTGCATTGAAAAAGGTCCAGCTAATTAATCTGGTTGAGTATCTGC
The DNA here is from genome assembly GCF_000737465.1 of Haliaeetus leucocephalus. Lineage (NCBI taxonomy): Eukaryota > Metazoa > Chordata > Aves > Accipitriformes > Accipitridae > Haliaeetus > Haliaeetus leucocephalus. The sequence goes on from NW_010973420.1 coordinate 1,382,646, forward strand.
CCAGATATTCTTTGGTATGAAGAAAAGGAACTCAGATTTATTTCTGCACTCACATACATGCCCTATCTCCACCCACGCCATGAGACAATGGACTGCAGACAGAGCATATCTGTAATAAGTGGACTGGATGTACCATGAGACATATTGCCAATTATAAATTAATGAAGTCCAGAAAAAGCAACAATGATCGTTCCTCAGGAACAGTTTCCTCTCATATGGTGACAAAAGAAATCCCATATCAGGGTTATTATATATACCAATTAAATTCTTTAGCTAAAGCAAGAAATTATTATTTTAATGGAGGAAAAACTAGAACATTTGGTTAAAATGTTCTCACAGAAATGTTAATTACCACAGGCATTAAACAAATGGAAATCAAAGCCTACCATTTGTTGAGCACTTTGAAAAGTTTTAATGCAAAAAATGTGCTGGAAAGAAACCTTCTATTTTTTCTTATGAATGAAAGCAAATCCCTGTAAATGAAGCTACATCTATCACGCTGCTAATCAGTCAGCAGCCACAGATGTAATCCATCAATCAAAACTGTTCCTGCACAAACTTTCCATAAAAGATAATGGAATGAATTTGGTTTGTTGGATACCAAAATGCGAAAAGATGCCTGCTCTGCTATTTCATCTCAGAGCCTATCATTCAGAGACAACAATAATGCCTGATGTAACTAATAGAAGTTATGCTTGCAATTCCTCCCATCTTCCACTCTGTGTTTATTCTTCACTGATCTTCAAAGACTATGAAGGGTTGTGTAAGAGAAGCTGAGAGTTGCTGTGTGACTCCCATTTTTGGAATGTAAACTAGCCTGTGCTTCACTGGCTAGGCGTGAGGCTGAGGAAGGTTTTGCTCCTCAGCGGCCAGCGAGTGCTTGAGGTGATGGGACAAGCAGGTCAGGGTCCCATGCACCCAATACACACACTGCCTGGGACCTTTTATTATATCTGCTGTAGCACACAATTATATGAACCAAACTTCATGCTGACCAGGAAGACATCTAGCTCCTACAGACAGACAGAATCGGTACTCTGCCAGAGAGGATCTTGATGGGTAGTGCTCTGAGTCCTATTTATCCTTCAAGAGATGCCAAGGCCAGTAATGCTACATCATTTGGTGAAGATTAAAATCTAGAGAAGTGTTTCAGAAGAGGCATCATACTAGATGTTGGAGAAACTCTGGTTCATTTCTTCAGTGATAAGACCTCTTCTCTTCTGAGCAGCAAATTTATTTATAACCAACCTGAGTTAAAGCTATTAAGAGGCTGTCATAAAATGAAAGCACTGACCAGTACTTTGAAACTCATAAAAGCGAAGTATCCAATACTAATTCTTGCTGAAGGGTTTCAACATAAACAGATATAGAAACAAAAATACACATACTTCTTGTACTCCCCTGGAATGCTTTTGCTCTCTAAGGAAGGTGCCCAACCCTTTTGTCTGCTGCACCTGTGGAACCCTGGATCCTGAACTCCTTCCACTGATTTCAGTAGCTTTGGACCAGATCCAAACTGTCTGAGGTGCAACCTTAATTTGGAGGATAATTTCGTGGAGATAGGACCACTGTTTTTTTTCTGTATACTGTACAGAAACTCAAACTGACATACTCGATGATCACCAACAGATAGTTTGCCATATGTCTAAATACATCTAGACAACTTCTGCCCTCAGATGCACAAACGTAGTTCTTGCGTTCATAATGATTTGTGGTTCTGTACCATATTTACCCTACAAACCAGAACAATATTAGAAGAGCAAGTCTTGTTTACTTTGTAAGTTATACGTTACTTTTTCTGTTACCACAGAAAGCTAGTATGATCTGCTGTGTAAATATGCAACACATACTCCTGAATATTTTAAGTTACTGATCATCAACAAATACAAGTAAACCCATGATACTTGCAACTAAAGGCAGAACAGTCAAAATTAGAAATCTCAGCAATCCAGAAACACTGATACTGCAAAATTTGGCTTTGTTGTAATGGGGAACATACTATGGGTTTAAGGTATCTAACAAAATGGAGATTTTACTTTAACTGCTGCCCAGAAGAGAACCAGTGTCATCACTGAAGAAACCAACCAGACTTCTCCAACATTTCTGAGAAAAAGGCAGCTCCTTTCAAATATACTGAGAAGCAAGCTAGCCCCATATTCTCATATAAAATTTTGGGGAAATGAAAACACTAATGTTAACTCTGCTTTTCATGTCAGGCCACACCCAGGTATTCCTCTGATGCTGGAGAGAGAATCCAGAGCAATCAACTGATGAGAACGTCGTTTTTTGCATTAAATGATGCACATGCAGGTACTCCCACTAACATAAAATGCTGATTGAATATTCTTATATGTTACCTTATAGAGTTGCATATAATTTAAACAATACTTTTCCTTTCACAACATCTTGTTTTTGTTGAATGCACTAACCAAACAGTAAATTCAATCTGATTTTCATTACAATGAACAATACTCCATGAAGGTGGTATTGACTAGTGCACACAATTTGTTTGGTCTTGGTATATTGAAACACATATGTATGTTTTGGTCACTTTTCTCCAGGAAGGAAAGGAAGCTATTTTATTTTGCAGTTGAAGAAATCCTGCAACTGTAAACATGATTTATGCAAGGGGAAAGAAATCATTAATACAATGGAAGAAGAATGAGCTGATACTCCCTCCCTCCACAATAGTTATGCACAGTCCAGCACATGACTGGCAAGAAAAATTAAGATGACAAAGTTACTAATATGTAAAAGATAAAGTCTCCCCAAATCACAGAACATTTGGTATTAAAAACCAAGACAAAACAAAACAAAGCAAAACAAACACTGAGGAAACTAAAGAAAGTGAAATGAGAGGTATTCCTGCTCTCCAGTCCTCTCTCAAATTCCTCTGTTAGTGCTTCCACAAATACAGCCTCCAAGGCCTGACTAACATGCAGCCGTCCGGCAGAAAGAGGCACCTGCAGAGAGCCTTCCTGTGGCACAACCTTGCCTCACCCCAGAATGATTTTAAACACTTTGGCAGCCCAGTCAGACGTTCACACCCAGCTGACTGATTTTGGAGGCTGGGAGAAGGAAGATTTTCACTAGATTTCCAATAATATAAAGGTACAACTACTTTGCAGAATCACTTCTAAAAGCAAGGGGCTGATACAGTGATCTTGGGTATTCAAAGAACAAGAATAGAACAAAGGGGACCATGAACTTAAATTCTCTAAAGATCACAGGTTCAGTTTAACTTCAGTTTTCTAGAAGTTACCTCACTGATGAAGCTTCCTCTACAGTCAGTGGAGAGGTGGTTAAAACTTCAGAGAGCAACCACTCTCACTGATAATCTGTTTATGATGGATGGATTGCCCCCTCAAGATGTGAGCTTGTCTTTATGCACCATACGGGGACCTTACATGATTAATTACCTTATTTTCACGTAGATAACTCTGAAGAGCCTGTGATTTTTCAATTTGCAAAGGAGAACTCTACAGGGAATGTGAACAAAATTTATAGAATTGCAAGAAATTCGGATAAACTGAAAAGGATATTCCTTCACCGAATGTGGACCACAGAAGCGCAGAGGCCAGTGAAGAGAAAGCAATCATTCCCTGAGAGGCCAGCTGGAAGAATCGCAGCAGAGCTCTGAAAAATGATGGATTCCATCATCCTAGCAGTTCCTGGTCATTTAGATGAATGGAGAAGGAAAGTGGTGCAACTTCTCACAATTCTGCCAATCCTTTGTTTGACTTGTAAAACTAACTTTTATGGAGGATGCAAGATGTGCATCACGATGGAGATGTTCTGCTAAGTTCTGTAGGGTTGGCTACATTATACACTGACATGATAAGGACTGTCAGGGTCTGGGTCTTCATTGCTTCCACACTATTCTCAGAGAGCCAAAGCTCTATAAATCAAACAAGGCAGAACTTTATTGCATGGAGACAAGATGAAGACGTAGCCAATCTGTCTGATTATAAATGTAACATACTCCTGTTATACAGAGACTACTGTCAGTATATATTGACCATGTTATATACTGACCACTGCCTTCCAAGTTCTGATATATCAGATTTCCCATTTGGGATGTTTAACCAAAATAAGTGTTCACCTTTAAAACAATGTTAAGCAATAGCTTTCCACGTTACCTTCCAATGTGTACTACCACCTCAGCCTACAGCCACTGTTCTTCCCTCAGTATAGGATTTCAAGTTGTTTGACTCTACCCTGTTTATTTTACACAAATGCTATTCCTTTCTTACAGATGGATATGATCTGTTGAAGACCTGGAACATTTTATCCCATAGCAAAACTCATTCAAAAGTACCATCTGTTCTTCCTGCAGGGGCACAGTAATGCCAGAAACTGTTTAACATTCCATAAATAAAGACCATATAACGGATAGCTCATTGTTAAAGTGAAGCAAGGAATCGTCTGGAACCTGATGACAGACATTTTGCTGGGATTTTGCCTTAAAAATAGTATCCAATGTAATTTTTTTTTTGTTTGCTTCTTGAAAAACTTCACATTCAACATTAAACAGCAAAGGCGTGTCACAATCTAGACCATCTTAATGCCTGGCTTCATCCCCACTTCCATCAGTGTCAGCAGGGTCCTTTCTAATAACTTCAGGGGAAGGCTTGGGCTGGGCCAATGGGTTAGAACAGATTCACTGAAAAACCAAATTCTGTTCTCATTTACCCCAGTGTGTGTCTGTTGTATCTGCATGATACACTGCCTAAGAGAACAGAACTCAATCTTCAAGTTTAAAAGCCATTAAAATATCTCTTATTTTATAGATGTTACGCTAATATATTACACACACACACATACACACACGGCTCCCGACCCCGCGTCTCACATATTGGTAAGAAATCCTAGCCAGAAATTAACTACCATTTACTATTCCTTTCTACATCCAAATGCTAAGACTTGCAGATGTTTAATCAATAAAAAGGCTGGACATAAAATCCTGCTATAAGTATGTATCATTTGAGTCAACATTAAAACAGCCTTCACTTGCCATTCATACAGAGAAACCACAGATTAAAAAAAAAGTCTACAACAAAAAAATAAAACACGCACAAAAGAAATCAATAGTGCTTAATTGGAAATAAATGGCATTATAAAATCCTCCACCCAAGAGTGGGACTCAAGTGGCACTCTGCCCGGTTCTCTGGGCTTCCTGGGGACAAGCAGTCCTCCCTAACATGCAACTCTTGTTACACACGCTGGGAGCTGCGTGTGAGCTGTGCTCCAGCAGCTCAATTCAAAAGTTACACTTCTTAAATCAGAAAACTACTATATATCGGTGCGTATCAAAACCCACTAGTGCAACAGATAAGCAGATGACACATGCTCTAAGTGATAAGAATTATCATCTAAAAATTGAGCTATTTAAGCCCATAAAGTCATTATTTAAGACTATGTACGTAAGCATATACAATTATTATCATCTCTTTGTGAAGCTCTCACATTGCATTATTGCTATAATAAAATTTGCAGAAGCAAAAGCACTTTTAGCCCAACCATTACTATTCCCACAGACAATGCATATATTTTTCCATCACATCAGATCCTGGATGGTGGGGGAAGGGCAGGAGTGGCGGGGAGGGGGAAATGCAACTTAAGAAGTGGTAAGTGTGTCAAAATCTAAATTACTTGGAGATATTTTACAGCACAATCATCCTTTATGCTTGTGCAGCTCGGCTCATATGGCTCACATTCAGCCTGTCACACTGAATCATTGCTACTTCTTGACTTACATTAACAAAAACAAACCTAACTTTCGCTTCAGTACATGAGGTAAAATGCTCTCTGAATTCCCAGTCAAAAGGCCAGAAGCAGCATTAAAAATAATTGTTTTTGTAAGAAGCTTACTTCTGAGGAGAAGATAAAAAAAAGTCCACGAAGATCTGACTAATAGCACAAACACATGTGTTGCTTATGGAGTATTTTGTGAAAAAAATCCGTACTGCAAAAGCTTTGTCCATGAGCAGAGTAGACACAGCTTTAGCAGTCTTAACTAACAAAGCAAATCCGTCCCTATCTACTTAAGTCTTTAAACTCTATCAAACAGAAGATATTTAGCAAGAGCTTTAGAGTCTGATGAACAGTTAGAAAGTAAATCTGAAAACAAAGTACAAAATCAAAGAGAAACACAGCAAATACAGTCTTTGCAACTAGCAGAACACAAGGCACAAAGCAAAGCCAGCACTCAAACAAAGTTATTTTACACTTCTCCCAGTAAATTTGCAACAAATGTCCAGTTAGGAAGGATTTCTGCTGACCTGTGGATGTGCAGCAATGTAGATGCAGTGAGTTTTCCTATCACCTTTTGTTCCCAGCCATGTCAGCTGTGCTCTGCTCCAAGTGCTGCTCACACTCCCAAATCCCCTTTTCCAGCTCTATCTTAGGAACTGCCCAGATTTTGTAGTGTAATCTGAGCAGGGAAGTACCATGTGCCTATGATATGGTTAATTCACTTTTTACCCCCCGCAATGCCTAAGGAAGCTGCTTCACATTTCAAAGCCGTGCCTACAGCCGCCTGACCCAGGTACAGCCCGGGCAGCACCGGGGCTGCCTCCTCCACCCAAATGGGGCTGTTAAACAGCTCGCTCCCACCTACCAAACCCTGGGACGGGGTATTCACTGGGCTGCTGAGGCCGTTGTCTCCCTTTCCCTGGGTGCCCAGCGCAGAGGGGACTATAGCCCCCACATCAAAGGGGGCCAGCCCTCCTTGCTCCGGGCCACCACCACCACAGGGGCCATCGCCATCCCCATGGCCACTACCAAGGCTCCCCACTGAGATAGCTCTGGTAAAGCCCAGTGAGGCCCCTTGAGACCCAGCGAAGCCTGGGCATCTGGTCCGGGATCTTTGGCAACAAAGACACTACATGGGTTGGGCTGCAAGACTCCCATCCGTTCCTCTCCAGTGTTGCCATCAGCTAAGTGAGAAACAATCTCAGTTTTTTTCTGCTAACGGAAGAAACCTTTCTACTACTACTACAAAAAAAAAAAAAAAGGCTCTAAGCTTTCTTCAATTAATTCTTCCGTTCTATTGTCATTCATCTATGTCTGCTTTGTATTTGCTATCGTCATCACGCTTAGTGATGAGAAGACTACACTCCAAAGAAGGAAATGCCTCTTCTTCACAAATTCTGCACAGGTCAGAGTTAAACCAGTTGCAAAGCTGCATACACCAGAGAAGGTGCAGAGAAGAAGGGATATAGTCCTCAAGTCCTGTCACTCCTGCTCGTCCAGCCCCAAGCACACCATCAGGTCCTAAGTGCCACACACCAACACCCAGGTGATTAACAACTAGCACCAACCTGGCGCAGGCTTTTCGTGAATGTTTAGGTCTTGAAAAGGGCAAAGTGCAAACTGTCAATGGTTGTGCTATTCCCCAACTTTCTTGAAAGCAAATTCCATGTAATGCCAATGTCAGTGTTGTCAATGCCTCAAATGCTTCTAAATCAAATTATGCAGGGAGGCTGAAGGAGCCCCACTTGGCAAAGAAACGGAAGGTTTCTATTACTCTCTCTGCCAGCCCTAGGCAGATGGGGGGAACAGCTACAGCTGCTTTTATACAGCTGAGAAAGGGCCCCTAAAAGAGATTAAAGGGGAGCAAGAGTCAGGGATCTTGGAGAAGGAAGGATGTAAGACACAAAGATGGCAGAAAATAGAGAAGCTTTGGGGGCACTTTTAACTCTTGGCCAGAAGAAGGCAAAGCAATTTCATGTGAGAAACCTGCTTTTTAAATTCTTGGCCTTGTGAGTAACACCTGCAAATGCCTTGTGTGGGATTTCTAACAATTGCATTATGCATCTGTGGAGTTTTCCTGTCTTCAAACCCCAGACCTTTATTCTAAAGCAAAGGTGCTGGTTGCATCTTCCCTGTTGCATATTTTACTGAAACCAGTTACCTTTGAAATCACCATGTGTGTAAAGTAAAACTTGAAATAATGTACTATATAGGAATATTTCAGAGAAAAACATACATTCTTCAATAATGAATTCATGATCTCAGCTCAGAAATTTTATCTTGATCAGTTATAATGACAATTGCTTACAAAAAAGTAACAAAAAGGAAGTGAAGTGATCTCAAAGGTCAGGAATTGCGGCCAACAGACATGTCTCTTGCTGGCTGTCTGCACTTATGTCCACAACTCGTACCGCTGCCAGGCACAGGCATCATCTCCATTGTGCCCTGAGCAGTGCTCCGTGGTCCTTACCCCATTAAATGGGACTCTATGCTCCTCATCCCTGATTCCTGTCGGTGACCCCTCTGATTCCTCTGCACCTCAAGCCCTCCAGGTCAGGGACAGGCAGCGAGGGCTGCACAGCTAAGGCAGGTTACAGCTAACTGTAGGAAGCCAGCTCTTCGCTGCTTAATTTCATTAGCCTGTAGAACAGGCTATAATTTGCTGAAATGACGATTAATCAGATCTTATTTTTCTCTAAGGCAGTTAATGAACAGCCAATTAAGTGTCTCAGTAATTCTGAAATAACAAAGGAATACTTTTCAGAGTGACAACTAGCAGCTACTTAACAGCGGCAAGCTAGCATCACAGTAAAAGCCAGTCTGGCTGAAAGGGCAGAAGAGACGTGACTAGAAGGTCCTTTCACCAGCATGGTCACAAAACCACCATTTTTTTCTGGTTCAGACAGTCCCTTAGAGCTCAGAGGCCCGTACTGGGCTGAGCATGCCAAGTGTAGGTGCACACCCCCCCACACACACACTGCTTGTTCCCAGGGTTTTGCTTTTTCACCCCCTTCCCAGCTGCAGCTCTGCAGGGGGAACCGACCGCTGCCTCCAGCCCATCCCCTGCACCCATTGCGGCTCCTCAGGCCTGTAAATGGCGAGGAGGGCCAGGGAGCGCTCACGGTGCCGCACAGCCAGGGCAGGGGCAACTCCAGCTGGGATGGCCGGGAGAGAGGGCAGCACGCTGCTATAGCAGCCCAACATCCAGCTGGAAGAGCCTGGGCATCCAGAGCCTGCAAACTCAGTAGGGCAGCGACTGTCTATCTTGCGGTTCAGTTCATATCTTTAACAGACTCCAAACAAATCCATGAATGCTTAGGTTTGATCATATAAATCAGGATAAGATTAAGATATATAAACAGAACTTAGTGCAGTACCCAAAAAGCAAGGAATGACATTTTTAAAAGAATCCATAATCTTGGTTTTTGAAGAATTTCTTCAGTGGGAATTGTGCTGGAGCAAAGAATGCAAAACTTAAAAGCTTCCAAGAGGGGGTCATGTGAAATTATTCTACTTCAAGATTTTTCCAAATCACTAACATTTTGATTCTGAAGAATTTTTGTAAGAATCTGCCAACAAATCATTCTTCACCATCAAAACAGACAATTTTTTGCAGTTTCTAACTGTCCTTCTTTTTCCATGTTTAAAAGAAAAAGATTTTGTAGAGAACTTATGCAATTTCTATAGAAACTTCTGCAATCCACAATGACATTGCATATTTTTTCAAATAAAAAGCAACCCCCCCCAAAAAAGAACAAAGAACATCCTTTGTTTCAGACAAAGAATTTCAGGAGAAACCACAAAATGTTCAAGCAAAACATTAAACATTTGATTTTCCACCCATTTTGCCAACAGTCTAAGTTTTCCCATAGTTCTAATATCAGTGTCAATAAGGAGGGGAAGGGAGGTAGGTCACATGGACGACACTCACTCTGCAACTTAAAATCTGTGCTAATTGAATGAGGATGAAAACAGGATGTGATTTGCAGAAAGCATTTTTCTTCTTTAACTTCACTTTGTTTTTAATGAGGAAACGAGACCTACTTAATCTACCCATCACGAAAAAATGCCATTGAAAAACAACCAGAAGTTGTTACTAGTATTATTACACAAATCCTGGGCTCTGCTCCTGCCCAAGTGCTTGCCTGCAAACACCTAGCTCTTCACCCCATCCTAGTGACTAATGTGAACGTGACGTGCTTTGCACTCTCAGGGCTAGGGCCCAAACATAAGGATCTTGCTGATGGCAGATGTTTCTGTAGAGCTGTAGAAAAGAAGGCTTAAAAAGAAATGGAAACATTTCATTTAAACCCAGGGGAGACTATTTTATTTAAAACACACACATACTTGCCTGACACACTTCACTGCCTATTTTAGTGGGTTTTTTTCCAGTGCAAAGACATATCACAATCATGGCAGCACGTGGAACTTTGGCAGCATGTTAGAGTACAACAGTACTGCACAAGCATGCAACAAAATGCTATTTCTAGCCTCAGAGACAAGCAACCAAAAACTACAGAAATGTAACCAAGAATTAGAATTAAATATATGCAACTGTCTAGTCTAGAGATACGCTTCATTTTCATGATAAACACCAAAAAGTGCTAATTTATTTTTTCACTCTTTACAGAAGGAGAGATTTTAGTACATGTAAGTATATACCAGTGAGTTTCCTTTTTCATTACTAGCATCTTAGTTCATTCTGTTTAAATGTAGGAATAAAAGTGATGCACTCAAGTTAACCTGTTTGCCCAGACAGAAAAGATATCATTATGTTCTTGTTCTTTTACACATCCTAAATATTCAGACACTTGTAACACCCCAGGGTACAGTGTACTATGTCAACACTTCGAGAAGAATGCAAAAATCTTAATGAAAATGAAGAGAGATTGCTTATCATGTGCTCCTGCTATTAACGTCTGCATTTTAGAAAAGTCCACAAATTATTACAAACACTTCCCATGGGACATATCCTTCTGGATATGCAAGCAGCCATGCCAGGAACCAAATGGCATGTCACAAAGCAGATCGCATTTTTGGTTTTGCTCTAAAGGCAAACTAATATTTGAGAGCATACTGCAGTTCCTCTTACTGAGTGGATCCATTTACGCTATTTACCAATTCGGAACTCAGGGGTAATCTCCCAAATCAATCTGCTCTGTACAGTATCAGATTATATCCTTTCCAAGTGGCCATCCAATTTCTATACATTAATCATACCCAGTCTTTCAAGATTATCAGATGGTATGTTATATTGATTATATGACAGAGCTCCATGCATGAGGCTCATTAGTTTAGAATAGGAAAACATGACAGGCTACCAAACGTAAGTGTTCTTGTTACAAAAATTGAGTAAGTAAAAGATAAGCGTCAACAGACCTGGTAGAGCCACTGCGCATGCCTCGGCCGCTCAGTAAGAAAGATGTTCTCCTTCAATAATGACTTGGTTAGGCTGTTAGTAAGTCCATGGTGACTCTCTGCCCTCTCGGCTGAGCTGTGCTGGTGAGGAGACCTTCAGCTGCCTGTCCTTACACCCAGCAAGAGCCCAGCTCCCTTCAGATGTGGCTGGTCAAGCAGCCTCTCAGAGTCCTCCCCAATTCACTTCGAGAAGGAAAGAGACAAACCCCAAAGCCAGCGGATTATCTTCAGTAGTCTAATTAGTGGCTTGAGATAATCCACTTGATTTTGCCTAAAGCAAATTAGGAAGTGCTCATGTGAACTATGCAACTAGCAGATAGGAGGACTTACGTACTGCCAGGAGGCAGTGACAGCAATGGGAGGCAGTGACCAGGCACAGCCAATAGCAGAGGAAAAAGTCTGGTAGCAGTCAGAGGGGTCAGATATCTGCACAGATGCCCACCCTTGACTCCATCCTCAAGGGGTTTCAGAAGAAGGTGCAAGCCAGGTCCAATAACTCTGCCCAGTATAGTTACTAGCATCTTTTCTGCCAACTCCATTAAAAGCCAATAACACATTCTGCAAAGCAAAACTATATTAAAAATAAAACAAAATGGGGCTTTGGTATCAAAACTAAAATCTGGTAGCCTGTTCCCATGCAAAATCCATCATGAGTGATACATTTGTGGAGGACAGCTGGAACAAATCCACGACATTTAATGACATGGTAAAAGCAAACCTTGAGCAAACAACTTTAAATCATTTGAAATACTACTGTGAATAGATGAAACTTTACAGCGGTCACATGTTACAATAATTAATCATTTCTAACAGTGTTTTTTAATTCTTAAAAAAATAATCATTTGCAGAAGTGATTTTTTCTTCCATTCCGGCCATATATTTAAAGGAGCATTTTCCTGTGAAAACGTTTCGGGCTACAAAACACTTCAGAGTTTTAAATGTATTCTGTTTCTCTCCTATCTAAAGATTCATGACACCAGCAAAACAGTGTTTTTCCACCTTCCATCTTCTTTTTTATAATTAACCCGGCCTCCAAAGCCCACTGCACAGTACAGAAAAGCAAAAGTCCTAGAAGTTGTTTCTATAAAACACTTGAATGGGATTGTCACAGAAACACAGACAACAAATTGCCTTTTAATTTAAATGGGAATTCAAATCTCATAGGCATCCTCTAAGTCTCTGTCCATGCCTGCATATCCAGTATCATCCTAAATGGTTCGCAAATCCACAGGTAAAAGAACAGGTCTGTCCTTCCACGGGTAAAATAGCTGTTCAATCTGAACCACACAGACACCCTTAAGGAGTTCAGCTGGTCCCACTCCTGATGGCTGCCACAGAGCACCAGTGACCTGTGAAATTTCCCAGAAAGAACTGTTAATGGGACCTGAGCTAAGAGCTGGGGGATAGGTGCCAAGCCGAAATGATTTAGGACAGCACAAACGTGAGTGTAAGGGGCACATCTTAAGCTGATTCTGTCTGACAAACGTGGTTAAGTTGATATTGAACAAATGGCTCAGCTCTCATTTAAGTAATGCCTGGGGGACACACAGACAGTCTCTCCTGGATGTGGCTATAGCAGGAGTTGGCCGAGGACCAGCAGCTGGCTGGTAGTCCCCCACTGCATGTCTGGCAGGAGGGACAGAGAGAACATTCACTGTGCTAGTGCAGACTCAGCTAATTTAAGTCAAAAACAAAGGTGGTTTGAGCTAACCTGGCTGACTTTGCAGTGAGGTGGATTAAGAACACCCATAAGACCCCTTCTGCCAGCTCTGCTGGGGATATAATCTTTGCTGGTTATATTTTTCTACTTCCAAAAAGTCATGTATCTATGCCCCAGGAATTGCTTTTTCTCTCTTTCTCCATGACAAGTCTAGACACAACCACATTAAGATCCTTCTTTGACTATACATGTACAGGTCTAAGGGGTTAGCAGTAACTAAAACATTTTGTGGATATAGGAAAAAATGAGCTCCTTGTCTCCAAGGTGTGTTCACTGAATAAAGTCAAGAGTAAAAACCAGAACTGAACTAAAAGAAGTTTCATGCTAAGGATCAAAAAAAAAAAAAAAAAAAAAGATATTCCTACCAAAACAGGCAGGAAAGAGTCTGTGAGGTGAAAAGGGACACTTTTTAAAACTTCACGTCACAAAAAGGAGTGTGTGACATACTTCTTCATGACTTTTTCTCTCCAGGGTCCCCTGACCCCAGACCACCTCCAGACCACAGAAACAGCACGGCCATCCATTGCATCTGGGGCTGGACGTGCAGCTGTACCACGGTGGGATCGCCAGCGCAGAAGCACTTCTCACGCTCCTGTCTCCACCCACGTCTCTACAATACCGGATTCCTGGCACTGGTTTGGACAGCTCAGCAGTCATTGCCTGCCTTCATTCATAAAAATGAGACCACACTGATGAAAGCCACAGGCTCTAGTGCACCCAGCAATAAATGTGAGTGACATCTCCTGATCAAACATTTACTTCCACAGCCACCCCTACGTGGGAAGCCTGGAGGTCACATCTGAACAATGAAGTCAGGGAGAGTTGCATGCATGGATCAGTGACAGTGCTTAAACTTCTCCCTGATTTTGGATTCAATCCACAATATTCATTAGCAAACAAGACAGACAGAAATGTATGTCTGTCTTAAAGCAGACCAGGAGATGTAATTAATGCAGCTTAATTTTCATGAATAATATATTAGGTTTTTAACACACAAGAATGAAAAGGTAACTCAAAGGGTCTGGTCTTGCTCTGATCATGTTCAGCAGAAGGAGTGGATCCAGGCCACAAGTGAGCTGCAATTTCTTCATATCTAAGTGGGATGTATGGTTTTTTTCAACAAGTTTGATTTCTTACAAAAAGACCACAATAATGTAAGCAAGAGAAAACAAACCACTTTTTGGAAAGCCCCTTTTAGAAGTCTCTTTCTTTTAGCTCCTGATCTATATGAACATGGAATTGGAAAAGGACCTCTTGGGATATTAAATCCAGGCCCCTGTTATTAAAGGCAACATGTCACTTCCAGCAAAAAGAAAGGTTAATATTATGCCAAGGAGCTGAAAGGAAATCCAAATTTCTAATGCAAGAGAATGAGGGGAAAAGCTAAACAAAAGTGAATGCATGAGACTGTATGACTATATAAGAGCCTTATTCTAAACACACAGGCTGTTGGTACATCTAAGAGGAGATAAGAGCCAGAATAATTAAGAGTCAAGGTTCTTTCTGCCACTAGGGATCTGCATACAACTTAGAAGAGAAACACCTCAGTACAGTTCAGCCTGAGACAGGGGAGGAAGGGCAGATCCCGGCAGGCACAGCCCTCTCCCGGGGCAGTGTGAGGCCACCTGAGATCATGGTTGCCTCAAGGTCAAAGGCTCATGGAAGAGGCAAGCAGCCCCGGCACTGGTGGGCCAGCTAGCAGCAGTCTGGTTTCTTCAGAGTATGATGCTGAAAAGCCAGAAGGCAGCTGTAGGAAAGCATGTGCCCACAGTAAGTCTTTCAGCAGCCACAGAAATCTCTGGATAGTTTAAGGGACACTTCTGGTTTTCCCAGAAGCAGTTAAATCCCACCTCTTACCCGCAAACTAGGGGAAGAAACTCCCAGGCATGGAAAAATTTCCAGAGTACAGCTTGGAAGAGAAGACCAACACTGTAAACATTTGTCATCTCCCGGAATAAAGGAAAGAAGGCAGCTGTGAAAGGCATGGTTTGGTTTGTAGGCTTGGTTTGGCTTACAGAGGATGCAAAAATCTAAGGGCACGAGGATGACAAGGAAGGACAGCCGAGGTAGCCTCCATACCCAACAGTCTCCATGCAGGCTTTGAGAACTGAGAGCAGATACCAGACACTACAGCAATGAGAGCCATAGGAGCCCTTAGAGGTTCTAACACACACCAAAAAAGGCACAAAAAGCATAATTTTTAACATGGAGTGAAAGCAGGTCACAGCCTGGTGGTGGGATGTAACTACTTGGAGTTACTCCCACAGCCTGGAGAAGGCTCTGGGGAGACCTTATAGCAGCCTTCCAGTACTTGAAGGGGGCCTACAGGAAAGATGGGGAGGGACTCTTTAACAGGGAGTGTAGTGATAGGACAAGCGGTAATGGTTTTAAACTGGAAGAGTGTGGATTTAGATTAGATATTAGGAAAAAATTCTTCACTGTGAGTGTTGTGAGACACTGGAACAAGTTGCCCAGAGAAGTTGTAGATGCCCCATCGCTGGAAGTGTTCAAGGCCAGCTTGGATGCAGCTTTGAGCAAGCTGGCCTAGTGGAAGGTGTCCCTGCCTCTGGCAGGGGGGTTGGAACTAGGTGATCTTTAAGGTCCTTTCCAGCCCAAACCATTCTATGATTCTATTCTATACTCTCTGCTCCTGCGAATCCAGAGGAATGGACATCCGCAGGGCTGGGGCGGTTCTGGCAGTGTGGAAATGCCCCAGCACTGTCCCTCCTGTTGATGAGGAACTGTCCAGCAAACCACTGTACTTCCAAAAAGTGTAGTAACAGGGCTCAGTACCAAACAGAGAGATAGCAGTTGAGAAGATGCCATTTCCTCACTGTGCTGCTGCTCTATACCAATCCACCACCAGAGCCAAAAGCCAGCCTGGGATGTCTGGTGGGCTTCACCTCGCGCATATGCAGGGGTAAAGCTACACTCATGAGCACTCCGGTGCAGACTCCTGTGTGCTCATGGGCCTTTCCAGTAGGCCAACAGATCCTCAGCTATGCCCACCCAACCAGCCCTCAGGTATGTGGGTTGTTGTTGCTCTCCCATGCTGCGTGCCTGAGTGGGACAGAAGGTGCCAATGGCACTGGAATGTCACCTTTAATGCCACCAAGCACCATGGGACTCACTGCCCATCATTGCCCCTGAAAGGCTACCTACCACTCATTGCACAAAATTGCCTAAAGATGGCTTCTTCCAGCTTCAAGTAGATCAGATAAATTTAGAAGTATATAATGCCACGTTATCACCTAATGCAACTGAAAAGGTGTTAAAGTGGATGGACAGACAGATGGAAGGAAAAGGGTGAGATCTCTCCAGTCACAGAAACTGATTTGAATTAAAAGAAAAAACATTTTTCCTAGTATTTAGATACACTGCCAAGGCTAGCATTCACCTATTATTTATCCCAGTATAGCTTGCAAATCAGCTTACTGCAATATGCTCAGACCAGCAGTCCCACAAAAGTGGAACCCCCGAGGAGCTACCAGGACTGAAGGCCTCAGCTGCTTTGCCATCAGTTTCTTGTCTTTACTGGAGAAGGTAAAGCACCAGCCACCACACTGAATTCAATAAATCCTGCTCAGAGCCTTGCTTGTGAGACAGAATACATGGATACAATTAAAATAATATGGCTGTTGAAGAAAAAGGCAGCACTGGAAAAGGTTTGCCAACACAGTAATGCCAATTAAGGGTGTGATTTTTGGATGATATTTTTACGCCAACACCAGCCCAATTAATGCTGGTGTAACTGTCTTCAAAGTGATTTTGAAGGTCCAGATGACTCCATTTGGGAAAAGAAGCAGTTAAAAGATCCTTTTTTGGCCTCTGCAGGCCCCATTCTGCCATTAGAGGAAAATCTTTCCTATTAAAAATGGTTTCATCCATTCCACTAATAAGGGTGTTTTATGTCTAGAAAGCTGTACCTTTCTCAGATAATTTTACACCTATTAACTATACACCATAAGCCATAGTTTTTGTTGTTAAATGACAGACTAACGAAGTAAAGCCACGTTTATGGGATGTGCCCATAGCCTCCCTCTGCAACTGAAAGGACAAGGATGCCTAAAACAAAGATGTCCCATGAGGAGGAGCAGGAAAGGAGAGAATCCATGTGCTGGTGCCTGTTAGAAAACCCTGGGAACAGATAACACTCTCAAGCACCACCCCTCTACTCATCACCTATGGGTGCAAAGAAGCAAAACTCAGTACTAATATAACTTGGCAAAAATAACATCTTTTCCTTCAGTACCAAAGGCTTAGAGAAAAAACTCAATGCCAGTGTGGCGCCAGTAAGCTCAAAGGACCTTCCTGCAGGTGGTACAGACCGTGTGCCCAACCCCACCGCCTCTGGCCTCCTTCCCCGCGGGTGGCTCAGCTCTGGGCGGACCGAAAGGCTCCAGCACAAGCCTTTGAGTGACAAGAGGAAGAGATAAGGTGAGGGGAGGCATGGGGGCAGAGAACAGGCTGGTTCTCGCTCAAGCCCTGAACATGCCGTGGGCAATTCTGCTGCCTGCAGCTGGATTTCTCCACCGATCCTGCAAGCCTGGTCCCCCAAATCTCCCCGACACAGCCCCCTGTTCCACTCTGCCAGGGAGGCAGCCGGCGAGCGTTCACACCCAGAGCTACTCGCTCCTGGAAAAAAAAGCACACCAGCAAAAGCAGACAGAAAGCACTTTTCTTAGTTATCCCATGTATTTTCTCCTCTTCCTTTCAAACTTCCCCTTGGTTTTTGTTAAGCTCACACGAGGCGAGCAAGCCTGCACAACTTGGAGAACGCATTTATGGAGCAATTTTGCCAGATTTCCCCCCACCTCCAAATGACATTTGATTTGCAAACACTCCCACCGAACCACAGCCTGCTCTCGCCTCCACCCAGGGAGTTGTTTTCAATAAAGCAACAGCTCTGAAACATCCACGGCAACTTTTTTCCTTTGACAACTTGCCACTTTCAGAACAACAACAAAAAAAAAAAAAACAAAAAGAAAAGGAGAAAGAGAGGAGAAACGGCGTAAGGAAATATTTGCACATTTGTCCCAGTAGCCGGGAAAGGGCTCTGGATCGCGTCCCCCGCACCGAGGGGCTGCAGCCGGCTCCGCTCCGCCCGCCACCGGCACCGGGACCGGCGGGCGTCCCGGGACCTTCCGCCGGGCTCCGCGGGGGCGGCTCAGCCCTGCACCTCCGCGGAGCGGAGCGCCG
>NW_010973420.1:1400746-1447054 GCF_000737465.1 Haliaeetus leucocephalus
AGCACCGGCGGCAGCGCGGGCCGGGCGGGAGGCGAGTGCCCGCCGTCCCGGGGAGCCCGCGGAGCGGGGCTGGACATACTGAAACAATGAGATCGGCTGTTTTATAACGCTCACGTGGAGGAGAAAAGTCTGCATCCTATTTCCTGGGGTTTGCAATTCAAAAAAAAAAAAAAGCGGGGGGTGAAAGCCGAGCCCCGCGCCCGCCGTGGGGCTGAGGTGCTGCGCCTCCTGGGTTTGCCCAGGTTAAGCCCGCTCACTCGATCAAAGGCGGCTTCGAAATTGTGCGAAGAAGCGCTTTCAGGTTTTTTTTTCGTCCCACTGCTGCTTACTGAGATCTAAGTGGTCCCGAACTTACCTCGCCGTGAGCCACCACGGAAGCATTTGGTGATTTTGATCCTAATCTTTACATCGAGAGGGTCCAGTTGTCACATTTATGTGACAATCGAGACTGTTTATAGCAACCCATCCTGGTATGAATTAGACACAAGTCCCTGGGAAGAACAAAGTCACTACAGCACTATGTCATCAAGAAAACATCCCTCAGAGGGTCTAAAGAATAACCCAGGGTGCCTTCTCCCAGCCAGGCAGCAGGGACGTGCTTGCAAGCACAGGGGGCTCGCTCAGAGGGAGCCTGTCTCACCCTGGATGGGGAGCTTTGGGACCTCCCTTTGGGGTGCCAGGCTCAGCTCCCCCCTGCATTTCTGCCCCTTCAGCACAAGCCGTTTCCAGCCCTTAGCCTGGCTGTGGGGCCAGCCCTGAACCTCTGCAACAAGCGCCTGGGGCGGGCAGCACAAGGAGAACCCGCAGGGCTGTTTTCCCACTGCAGAGCTCCTCCATCTTCTCGGGCATTTACTGATGGGAGAAAGGGACTGACCAAACACTCCCTGCACGTCCAGGCCTCGCTGCTGATCCTGTTCGATGCCCACCAAAGCTATTGGCAGAGGGCAGCTCTGCCCAAGCCTGCGTGGCACTCATCAGCCCTCAGCAAAATGGCTCTGCACCACCAGCCTGCCCCTAGCACAGGCAATGTGGACAGCTGCCTGGAGCAACCAGCTGATGGATGTAGCAGAGCACCCACGGTCTGACTGCTGGCTTTGCCTCTCCCAGCAACCAAGGGATGGAGCAGCATCTACTGCTGCAGTCAGAGGTGGGGGCTCCCTGCAGTGCTCGGTCATCTTCTCCTGTCACTGCCACCCTGGGGGAGAGGTTCCTCATCATGCCCTCCTCCTCCTGTACTCTCCTCTCCTCCTCCAGCAAATGCAGCTCAGCCCAAGTCTGTGACAGTAAAAAGGCAACATTATCAAAGAAACTTTTGGGCTGCCTCTGGCTCTCAGTAGCTCCCATTCACAGGCAAGTTTGAAATCTGCACAGACAAAATGTGCGTACAATTAGGGAAAAGTAGCAGTGTAAGAATTTCCATTTCTGAATACTGTGGTATCCTGTCTCCGACACAGCCAAAGCTTGGGAAAGTGGGACTGTCTTACTGTGTGATGTTGCAGCGTGTGTGGGGAGGGGGCTTGCTGCCGATTGCTGCTGGACACCCTCAGGGCTAGACCAACGACACAAAATTATTGTGTAACTTTAGCCAGAGGGAAAAATGCTGTTTGCTTTGTGAGGAAACAACCAACCCTCCAAAAATGATCGTACCAGTCTTGAATTTCATCTGAAGGAAAAAAGAAAGCATAGAAAGAGCAGAGGACTCCGATTTCTCTCCATTTCTGTGAAGACGCAATGTGAGCATTGCTGCTCTGAAGGTAGAGTTTACAGTCTCCTTAAATCATCTGGTGACAGCCCATGAGTGCCGCTTGCTGTCACCCAGCTGTGCCATGAGCAGATGGGAAGCAGCAGAGCCAGCGGTAACGCTTCATCTGGGCTTTGCACTGGGTTTGTGGCTGAACTGGGAGCGAGCCCATGTCTGCCAGTTCTACACCCTGGGGTCTGAGTCACGCGTGTTTGAGGAAGACCAGGAGAGAGACCAATGGAGTCAACCCCAGGACTGTGATAAAACTAAAACGGAAATTACAGGAGACTCCTGAAATCACTCCAGCAGTTTTGCTGTTAAAGCCATGATGGCCTCAGCAAGGCAAAGTCTGTAGGTAGGGGTAAAATCTCTCATCAGACCAGTTGATGCACATGGAAAATATTTAAGGAGCTTTCAGGCACACAAATCCTTCCTCAGATCTAAGAGGGGGCTGCAAGCTGCACTCCTGACTATGGTAGGTCTTCAACATGAGGTTTCCTCTCCCTGAAACACCCACTGACTGTTATCACCATTTTTGCTCCACCAACACAACCAACACAGCCAGAGGCAGCAGGAGATGCCAACAAGCAGGCCCATTAAAGACAGAAGTTAAAAATCCTTCTCACTGCTTGTACAATAGCATCTCTAATGCCCTTGCTATGCCCAGACCTGAACGTATAGCAATGGGGGGGACTTCAGGAGGAAACATGACCACAGACTCAGTGTTTGTTGCTGCACCTTTAGGAGGGGAGAGGTGTGAGGAAGTCGCACAGGGTCTCAGTCTTGTGTCCAGCAGCTGAGGACTGAGCTGAAGGAGAGCAATGGCACTATCAGGGTGGATAACTGACACAGGGAGCAGACTGTACCCTGCTCTGCCAATGATCTCCTGCCATGCCACTGGGACAAACCAATTCATCCCTCTACATATGCGTGTAAAACAGCAATAACAGATGCAGCATAGCCCCAGAGGACCTTACGGTAGAGGATAGAAACTCCTCAGCACAGCAGAGCAAAATGGCTGTTAAGAACCTGCCAGCTCAGCTCTGCTGCGCCTCACCACAACACCACTCACCTGCATAAACCCAGGAAGCCCTAAACCTAAATCAAAAGTTGGAGTCCTATGCTAGCGGCCTGTCCTCAGGCAGTACTTTCACTCAATTTGCCTGAGTAAAAATATGGCTCAGAAAGAGAGTAATTTTTTTTAACATCATAAGATCACTCAAAATATTTTGCTTTGACTTCAAATGACACTGAAGAATTAATACATCCAGGATTTCATTAAGTGAGGCTAAATGGAAATATCCATCATTTTTGAATGAAAGAAAACTGACAAAAAACATTGTTTGGGGACTGAAAGTATAAGGCAGGTCATGTGAATCCACACGAAGATACAGAGCAGTCATCATCGTTGGTGGGATTAGCACATACCCACTCAGGGACTAGCTTTGGAAAGCAAAACTAACTCTTTGAAAGTCTGACTTAAAGAGGAAAAATGTTCTTTTGGACTTTGATCCAGCCATTTTTTTGCATCTCCAGCACTCCTGAAACTCTGAGCTCTCCATTGGGCACCGAAGGGGAGAAGGGTAGCACTGCCTCCTTCCAAGAGTCAGGTAGGAAACCAGAACACATAGAGAAACCTCTGTACATGGTGTAGTTAATCCTAGAGAACTTGATCTTAGAATCAGCTGGAGCTTTTCCAAATAAAAGCCCCAAAGAAGAGGAAACAAATCAGGGGAGAGAAGATGTGACATTTTAGAATTCCAGGGCTAACACAAAAAAAAGTCTTTAGTGTGTCCTAAGCAACAGTTTCCTAATTGCAGACCAGTGGGAACCACACCACCAGTGTCCTCTACTCCTTTTTTGGTGCCACTGTAAATTGTAGGAACTCTTTTGCCACATCTCTTCCATGACTCTCTCTTCCACATGGCTATAGCATTCCCACTTTAAAGCAGTGCAACTCTGGTTGAATAACCACAGAGCAGAGCTGAACAATTGTCAAGTGCGGGCAGACTCAGACTGAAATATTTCCTCACACGTCCTCATCCAACCACTGTTTTTCAGAATTTGGGAAGATGTCACAAAGCAACAGAAAACAATGCCTACTTGGCCAAAGTCAGGCCATTCAACAGCATGCCTTTTATTGCAGTGTACAGTTGAGAAACATAAGAAAAGTACAGCTCACGTAGGAAAAGCTTTTAGCAGATGTTGCTGCTTTGAAATAGCAGAGAGTCAATATTCTAACACATTTCAAACAAGAGAAAAATTGCACACTTTATAGACTAGCCCAATCCAAACAAATCAATTACAATGTATGTCTACCCTGAATCCAGTGGAGAAAAGCTCATACTGTTCTACAGATTTCTAATCACCAGGACTCGCAAAGATTTACTGTGACCTGCATGGTTGAATGCTTAACAGTGGAAAGTTAAAGAAATAGCCTACAAGAGAAGATTCCTGTGGTGCTGGATGAATGCAGTGTGAGAATTACCTACCTGGACAGTTTAGGAGGAAAACAGCATTGCCCTTTCTTTATCATCAACCAGTTTTTCCTGCAGGTATTTGGTCAAATTCAGTACTCTGCTATATTTCCTTCAAGGGCACTGAATCGGTGAAGTCACACATGTGTAACAGAGTAAAGCATAATTCTTTAAGCAAGGAGCAAGTGTGCCCAACAGTAACTTGCTGTTAATTTAATGTACTGGCAAACCAAGAGCACTTAAAAGCAGCATTTGATAAGGCATTCTTTCAGATTCTGACATTTTACTGCAAGTGCCCGAGAAATGTACCCAAATCTAAGATCAAAGGGCTCTTCAAGACAAATGGCAGGAAAATTATCTTTATCTTGGAACCTGACTTGAAACTATTCCTTGTTCTCAAATTTTTTCACCATCAATAAGTACATAATGGAAAGCATGGCTCTCAGAAATCAGCACTCTGATGCCAGCAAATGTCACCTCATCGATGAGCTTTTGGACTGCAAAGGCTGCTGAGTCAAACCCTCTGCCAAGGCAAGCTCTTCCTTTACCCCATAGCCATAGAAAAGGGTACGACATGCCCTCTTCCAGCGCTTGTTACCTTCATTTTTGTCACATGTAAAGTTCCCAAGAAACCCCAACTGAGCATGTCAGACACACTTTAGTTTGGACTGATTTCTGATTATGGAGTAGTGGCTCAAATCTGACATCCATACAGATATGCAGTGAGGAGGTGGAGTTGCATTTTTCCCCAGTCACCCCTGTTGGCATCTCCCATTTCCTCCTGGCCATCCCAGTTCCTCTCACAGGATCTTCAGTACCTGAAGATTTTGAGAGTGAGGAAGTTGAGGATGCAATTGGAACAACAAGGGGGCTTTAT
This sequence comes from Haliaeetus leucocephalus, assembly GCF_000737465.1. Taxonomy (NCBI): domain Eukaryota; kingdom Metazoa; phylum Chordata; class Aves; order Accipitriformes; family Accipitridae; genus Haliaeetus; species Haliaeetus leucocephalus. The sequence goes on from NW_010973420.1 coordinate 1,405,842, forward strand.
TGTTTTCTTCTTTTGAAAGTGTTCAGTATTGACCTTGAAGTTTTGAAAAACAGATGAAGCTCTAGCTCTTTTTGTGGTGGATGAGTGGCTAATGCAGACCATTAAAATCCACTTCAGATTTGCTGCAGCAAATTGCATGCAGGTTGTAAACAAAACAAATATCCAAGATAAGAATGACCGCCAACATGCTGCATCACGTGAAGCTACCCTCCAAGTAGTGCTTTGCATTATGATTCTGAAACACGCTCTTAATTTAGAAAGGATAACAGTATTGAAATGTCATTTCAACAGAACATTGCAAATACTTAAGGTTGCCAACTAGGACCCAGAGCCCACGGGCTCCTTCTGTGTGGGCTCTTTTTATGTGGGTTTTTGCACCCACATACAACTCTGCTAGCATCAGCAGGGTTCTCTGTGGGTGCAGAGATCTGTCAGCACTGCACCCAGCCTTGCTGGATATAGCAGTAGGTAGGATGCAGGAGAGCAGCCAGTGTGAAAGCCAGGATGGCTACAGGTTGCAAGAAGCAAGCAAGCAATGGGAAGCTGGGCAGCCAGACCGTGAGCAGGGCTGAAATGCCCTGTGAAGCTGTGCACGCTCTACATTAGTGTTCTTGTAAAGAGCCACTCCAGTTTTCAAAGTCTGGAGTCCTCTTACAGTTTTGTCCCCTATTGGTGCATGGAACAAATTCATGTCACAAGACACTAATTTGTCTGGAGAGGACTTACTGACAGGGCAAATAGGTGGCATTGCCCAGAGCTATTCAGAGCAAAGGAGGAATTAAGGATTAGGGCATCTCCCAAAGGACATTGACAGAGCAACTGGCAGGCAGTAAAACCAGGAGAGGGACTGACAGCAAAGGAAACAGAAGGCGGCAAAGGGCCCCTGTCTGGTAACATTGGACTGTTGCTTCTCTAGGTCCACTTAGGATCTGAGCACAGATGCAGGGTGCTCCCAGGGGAGCAGGACTGCCACGGCTCCGTGCCCTGAGCAGCAGTACAGCGAGGAGGAGGAAGGGCAGCAGCCACCTGCCAGGGAAGGGGAAGGGATGAAATCAGAGAGGCTGCAGGGGCACGCAGCCAGCCCCAGGCAGGGTGACAGGGATAACTTTAAGTTCTCCCTTAAGCTTGTGTGGGCTTTTTTTTAATCCCTTTGCCCTTTCAGTGCAAGCAAGGACTTGCTAGGCTTTTAACCTGAAGTGTATCTTCTGTCATTCCTTTACTAAGATATTTAGTTTACATACCTCACAACTGCTGAATTTTACCTGCTCATCTTCTACTGCCAGGAGCTTTGCCCTTTGTGGAAATATTTCTGCTCACAGCAATGTGGTGGCTCATACTTGTATGGCCACCTTAAAATTAATAGTTCTCGCATTTGCTTCCAAGATGAGCATGTATCCATCTTCTGCCGCAGTATCCTGTAGCTATCAGGAGTTGCTGCTGCTAGAGTCAGCATCTTTGCCCATGTGCACACTGCCCGCGCCACAGAACTCCCCCAAAATGGCCTATGCGTGCTTGCCACGGCACAGACAGCGCTGCAGGCTTGTTCTTGTGCACTCGTATTTCTGCTCTTGTAAAATCCGGGGTTCACTCCCATATCCACAACATTAGTTCTGTGTGCTTTTCACATGTACCAGCCTATGTGGTATCCCATTCTTTCCTTTCCAAACTATCAATTAATTTTGTAAAGGTTTCATTCTGGGCCTGCACGTTCCCATCTAGATTCCAGTCGCAAGCTTGTCATCCCCATAACGTGCTCCATTACCAACCCAAAATGGGAAGATTGTGAATTCACCCTTGAAGCAAGGTCTGATTTCCATCTGATAATTCTGCGTTTCACTGCATGGGAAGTATCATTTCTCAAGTTTCTGCTTTGCTATCTGGAGTTGCCCACTGCCTTTGCCCACTCCCCAAGTTACCAGAAAATTGCCAGAAACATATGGCCCTTCAAAACTGCTAGAATCATAAATAAGTCTACGTCTATCTCATCTCTAGTGCTCACAAATGCAGAGGGAAACACTGTTTAAGCCTCCCACAGTTCTCTACTCTCCAGCAGGATCTCAAATCCCAGCAGCACTTTACATCACCTTGTTAACCCAGGCTGTTGCTTTGTCTCGTCTGGTACAGATATGGGCGTTGCTCAGTCCTCACATGTGACTCGCACACAGGAATCTCTTCTAACCAGCACCTAAATTTTTGTGATAAGCCTGGTGTAACCCCAGCCACGGTGACATACCAGACTAAGGCAGAGACTGCCACTGCTGGTGAGAGGTTTCTGGCTCAGCCCACACAGACAGAGACCAGCTTCCAATGAGTGCAGGTCACTGTCAATAACCTCTGCATTTGGGAGGTACAGCATGGTCCCCTTTGACAAAGAAGTGCGTAAACCCTTATAATTACTTGACAGAGATCATTGTTTTCCTCTGGTGGATAGCTCAAATAAAAATGTTTTCACTGAGGCCAAGAATGCAGGGTAACAATCTGCCCTAGTAACATCCTGCATTCGAAATAAATACCTACTATACAGATAAACCACCTGAATAGCTATTTCCCCAGATGTCACAAAGTTACCCCATACGCAAGTTGCTGTTTGATGCTACCTGCTATCCTGAAGGAGCATGACAGGCAATTCCTTGCCATAATACTTTTCAGTAGATATTACAAGCCATTATCATTAAAACATCCAAGAAGCTGCCCTAGTCTGGGTGTGGATCCAGCCACGAGGCTGGCAGAGCTGTGCCACACTGCCTGGCTCTTCCCTTCAGTAACACACCAACGCAGGGATGGACTTGGCACAGGCTGCTGGTTTTACCACTAAATCTGTTTCTTGATCCCACCAGGCAGTGGTGGCCACCGCCAGAATACTCATCTTCAATTTTTTTTTTTCCCCCCAAAGCTATTGTCTAGTAAAAGCATCAGCCTCAAGCTTTCAGCACCTTTTCCACAGAAAATTAGACTTATGTTAAAATAAACCAGTTGGGTTAGAAACTAACCTACTGTTATTTAGTATGCAATTGTCATTGCTGATTTCCTTGCTTGTTTAAAATGCAAATGATACAAAGAAACAAGTAAAATTGTGTTTTGACTGGTGTGGGGAAACGGGTGACTGTCACCAAATGCTGGCAGACCATACCTCTCCTCCAGCCAGGAACAAGGTCTCATATTAGAGGCTTCCCAAATTGGATAAGGTGTGGAGCTAATAAAAACTTGAATCAGCCTAGAGACCTGATGATTAAATCTTGGAAAGCTGAAGGCCATGTGAGCCAGTTAGTACCGACTTCTACTGTGATGGATCTCTAACAACATGTGAAAGTTATCATCTAGTGAGGCAAAACATCCCCGTTGTTGGGCAGCGCAGACACACAGCTAGCCAAGTTCTTAGCAAAACCATCTCATGAGCCCCACAGGGACTATTTGGAGATATCATCCTGCACAAATATACCTAGCTCACACAAAATCATCTCAGTTCAAAGTTAAAGAGTAGTCCCAATGTTACCTGCTCTGGAAAATCCAACTGAATGTTTCCTTTCCTTTTTTTGCACTGTAGCTGAAACTGCAGCTTTGGAGCTGGATCCATGCAATAGGCATCCACAAACAGCACATATTCTTTGCTGAATTTATGGATGCTGTTGTGTAGGAAAGTAACAAGGCTGTAATACTATGTGGCCCTGGTTAGTTAATACTCAAAGGCCAACCCATGATTGCTTTGGATGGGGTTCTCCTGTAACTACTGAAGGGAATAGATGACCCTATAAAACAGACAGCAGCAACGCCCCTTTCACAGCTGTCTCCAGTTTCTCTCCTGAAATTTGGCTGGGTGTTTTCTTCAAGATTCAGAACACAGATGTAAACTGTTTAGGGATATCCCTCTTTCTCCTTAACAGTGCCAGAGAGAATGAAAAATGTGGCCTGTTAGTTTTATAACCATCCGAAAGAAAAAAAAAAATTAAATAGAAAAAAAAAAACCTCTACAGTGAGGGTCTGACCTGCAGCAGCCTGGTCTGTTTTCTCAACATGTTAGAGTTTCTGGGGAAGTGTTGCTCTGAAGAAGTTTTCAGGCAGCAGTGGGCAGGTCCCCAGCTGCCCACAGATCCCACTCTGGTGGTCTCCAGTGTAAGCCATGTGCCTTTGCAGGGAAAAGAAAGAGTCAAAGAGAAAAGTTTGTTTGTTTGTCTGGGGGTTAGTTGTTGTTAAGATGAGATCTGTAAACTGAAAAACTGGGATTACCAAAGCACTGTGGTAGCTGCTCATCAGAAAGGCCCCACTTACCTCTGTTACCTGCTCACCTCCAGGCTTTTCTGAAATAGTTAGAGCTGGCCCACGCTTTGCCCCTGCACGGGGGAGAAGGAGAGGGAAAAAACTGGAGGGCACACCTGGAGCCTGTGCAAACCCCTGCCACCAAAGAATGAAGGAGGATCTAATTTTTCCCCTGATTTTAACACAAGCCAGGCATTAGGAGGAGGAGAGGTGACTCTGCATGGCTGCCAAAGGCCCCATTGGCACGGTAAGCGGAGGAGCCCTTGGAGACGCAGGGCTCCTCTTGCAGGAGAGCCTCTCCTTCCCCAGCACCAATGCGTGTGGCCAAATGGGGACTAGATCCTCTGTGGCAGTCCCACTTGAGCAGGTGGCAAACCTGGAGCAGGGGTGCCCACTGAAATGTGCCTTGGTTCAGGGTAAGAGAGCGGGGGAACTAATTAACGAAGGGAAAACGCAGGAGTACAGCTTACAGCCACATGAGGAGTGTCTGCCAGAAGCTGGTGAGCCTCTGACCACAGGGAAGAGTTTCAGACCAGGGAAAAAGGGACAAGTAGAGGGACAGTCTCCCAAGATGAATGAGTTGCACTTACAATTCCTCCTGTATAAAATAACAGTAATAGAAGCAGGGAGAGCGTACCCCTGCTGCGGGGCAAGAGGCCGGGGGAGCCACAGCAGTCCTTCCCTCCTCCTGGCGCTCACCATTGCTCTCTGCTTTTGAAACACCTTTGGAGCAGTGCGGTGGCTTTCGCTTCTTACGGTTTCCACACAAAAATAAAACCCTTGTCCTTGTTTCTCCTTGGACTGGGTGTCCGTGGCAAGGCTGGGGGGCTGCAGGGGCCTCTGTGAGGAGAGCCCGGGGGCTGCCCGGTGCAGGACAAGGCCGGTTCCAGCCGGTTCTGGCGGGTTCTGCAGCGGCCTCGCCTCAGCCCCTCAGGGAGGCTGGCGGCACCTCTGGGGAGAGGTAGTTAAGAAAGGTTAAAGTGCCACACGGCTGTGAGGAAAAAAGTGTTAGAAACAGCCCTGTGACACCCAGGGGAGATGAGGAGGAAGAAGGTGGTTTAGTTTTTTGTTTCTGAACTTCTCTATTTTAATCAGCAATAAATTAAGTTAATTTTCCCCAAGAATGCAATGCTAATAGCTTCTGTAACAAACAGAAAGCGCCAGTCACCTAGAAATCGGGAAAGATAATGAAGATTTCCCTCTTAAGCATTATCTACATAAAGTAGCACAAAACAAGACAGTTGGAAATTACTGCCATAAATAGAAGACCTTATGACATTTGTGACGAGAGTAGCTGCAGCTCCTCACGATTTCGGATGAAGCCAACCCGGTGGCCAGTACCCCAGTAGCCTGCACCGCCAGTCGTGGGCAGCTCTGGCTCGCCTTTAGTCACACTGCTGTTGAATTTCACCCCGAGGTGGTGTGTGCAAGGTGTGGTTAATCCCTTATTTATCTTACAGGGGAGCTGTGATGTTTAAACAGTGCTTGGGAACAGCTTGGAGATCCTCCGGAGCCAAACCCTGTGGCAGAGAAAGTCACGTTTCCATCCCTGCATTGCCTCACACTTAGAAGTTTTCCAGCAGAACTTTAACAGTCTCTGCATGAGGTTCAGAAGGCCTAAATTTAAGCTTGCTGTTATTTAAGAAATGATTTTTTTTTTTTTTTTTTAATGAGACATATCTGTGTGCAAAGCATTTTGCGGAAAGTATGTGTGGGTTTGAGGAGTGGGAGAGAGCTGTGAATAGATTCAAGTTCTTCAGCAGTTACCAAAAGTCTGCTTGAGATGTAAATTCATCCTTAGCCCTTAGTACTGAGATCTTAAAAATGTGTGGAGACCAGAGCTGATATTGTCTTTTTTATTTCGTGTAGACCTTTATCTTCCAATAACAAACCGATGCTTTGGCTTATGCAAGGCACTGCTGAAGAGGGAGAGAAAATGTCTTTTATCTCCTACATTGTTGTTATGTGGCACCAACACAGCATTTAATAAAAAGCATCTTGATATAATAATAGTTTAAAGTTTGTTTTCCAAACAAAACTGTTGTTTGTCATAGTAATGTAAATTTGCAGTTCTCCTTTACACTTCACAGATGACGAGGGAAAAAGATTTTAAGATCTCCCCAAAGGAGAGATTTAATTGTAAAACAAAGCACTAAGTATGACATTTAGCTGAGATTGTAAAGGCTACAGTAATTAAAAAAGACTAAAACATATGGTGCACTTCATGAGGGTGCTTAATATGATCTCCCAAACTGAACCTTTTTGGTTACTGAGAAGAAATAGGAAAATACAGCTATTCTCCTCAATCTTGAATCATAAAAGAAGCCTTTGCTTTATTCCTGGTGAATCAGGAATGGCACTCCCATTTTAATTCAGTTAATCTGGAGGAGAATGATTTCCTTGCATCTGCTAAGCAAGATATGAACTACAGTTGTGATCTATTAATGCATTTACAGTATGATATGAGGGAAGGAAATTGTCAGTAGTGGCTTGTAATAGTCTGTCAGCTGATGCCAGCACATGATAATGTCACACTTCAGCTAGAGGAGAGGTGTCACATAATCAGCACTTATGTTACATTTAGGGCACCCTCTGATTGCAAATGCTAGGTTATATTTCAGTGATATTATAGATGTAATATGGACCACAAGAAAACCTTTGTCAGCATGGTCTTTGACAGGCTTCTAGCTGGAGATGTTGCAATGCAGTCAAATCCCTTGACAGCAGACCTGGAGATCAAAACAAAACAAAACCCACAACAACAACAACAACAACAACAACAACAACAAACTTGTGTAATCAGATAATACATAGAAGCTGAAAGCCAAATCCTTAGCTGTTGTTAACTAGCATAGCTCCAGTACATCTACACTCACTTTCTCCACTCTGGGCTCAGTTCTCGTTATTTCATAGTTTTTAAGCTCTACCTTCCCACTTCAAGGTGCAGAGAAACAGACTATAAACTTTGAGCTACTGGTTTGAAACTGTGACATGTGAAAATCTATGCTTGGTTAAAACACGTAAGTGTCTTTTCCAAACATATACATCTTTTGCTGCTGGGCATCAGTTGGGTACACACAGCTTGGACTGGCAAAGTGTTCATTTCTGACAGCATATCAGTACCTGCTGGCCATTTAAGCCTTCCATCTGAGAAGGCACTATGAATTAAACTAAATGTGATGAACATTCACAACTTTTTGGCTTTCACGAAGATAGTCCAAAACGAAGTCAAGCTGATAAGAATTACTGTGGCAGTGATAAGAGACGCTCTGGCAATAGTGCATTTTCCAGAGCATTTCATGGGCGCTCTAAGGACAGTTTCAATGCGTTGACTCAGTGCTGCAGCTCAATGTATTCTGCGGCTGGGTAAAGGAATACTTGCATTTAATTCAGTGGTGGAAAGCAGAGCACTACCCTGATGAGTTATTGCAATGTGTCCTACCCTTGGAGAGGGAAATCAGAGAAGGCAGGTAACCAGTAAAAGGGTGTTATTTCTTCTTTCTGCTCCCTGAAAGGGAGGTTGGAAAGATAACAGTATCAGCAAAAGGCAAATATATATATATATATGTGAAAAGAAAAGCAGATAAGAAAACACATTGGACTGCCATTAGGCCAAACATTACTTAGTATCACACGCTTGCCCTTATGTCCCAGGCATGTGATATATGCCTGGTATATTACATATACCTCATGATACATAAAGTGTATCACAAGAAGTCCATCTAATGCTGAGCTCATGCTAGTCCCCAGTCCAATCCCCGGTATCACTGGTGAAGATGGCATCCATTACACAAGCATGCGAATATGGCATTGACCAAGGACCCTTTTCCTCAGCCCAAGCAGCCACTGCCACAATAGAATTCCTTCCCTGATCTCCTTTTGAATTAGCCCCAAATTCACAATTCAGCCATGTTGCTCTTAACCATAAACACCAGCACCCAGGAGCACATGCTGTAATAACCATACTCAGCGTAACTGCAAGCTCCATCCTTGCATCTCAGCAGGCAGAAGGGCTGGTCCACCCCACAAAAATTAAGTTGGTAGCTCCATTGATTCAAAGAGGCACCTTCAAAGGGAAAGAGAGGAATTTTGGCATGTTTTCCCTGGAGGGTAGCCTGAAACTCGTAGCCCTCTTCCAGCAGTATTTATAAGACATAATTTGCCCAATTAAATGACATCACTGGTGGAGAAAGGTGGGCTGACCTGTCAGACCTGCAAAGCAATAAATGTCAGTGACAGCAGCAGCTAGAAGAGCAAATGCATAGCAACAAGTAGCCCAAACCTTTAGCAAAGGAAGGAAAATTCTTCTCTTGAGATATACCTTTCCTGAAAAAGTAATATCAAGCTCATAAAAGCTGGTGGGTTTCTTTCTCTTTTCTTTTCGTTTTTTTTTTCCTTCTTCTGTATAAGTAACATGGAAACAAAACAGGAGAAAGAGGACAATTTCTCTAATATTAAATATTAGAGATTAATATTAGAATATTAGAAATTAATATTAAATATTAAAGTGCTTTCTGACTGCAACTATTTCTGGATTCCTCAAATGGGACATTTGCAGTTTCATCCCAAGAGAAAATTGTGTGGCTTGCATTTTTAGGAAAAAAATTCTCAGATGAATTTGTGCAGACTTGGATATAAATTACTTTCAGGCTCAGCTTCCATCACGATGGCAAGTCTTTTTTGTGAGTCCCCAACTGTCTGCAGTCTCCAATATTTGTAGCAGCCTGTAGGTATTCTCTCAAGTTGGGTTTGCTTCATTCATTTGAGTATGAGCTGAAAGGCAAAAATATGTTCTCTTCTACCAGATGCCTTATTTAGATGTGATTTACATAAGGAAAAAAAGTGTGAGAAATATCAATATTTGCATTTTAAACATGATTTGAGGATGTCTGTCATGGCTCATTCATCTGCTTTTTGGCTTCTCAATACATTTAGTTCACTTTTATTTGACTGCACAAGCATATGGGTCTCATTAGCTTAATGGCGTGCTTATTTATTCTTCATCCTTGCTGGCACTTTTTAACTCAGTGCGGGGGTTAGGTGAACTATGTTTATATTCAAAATTGTCCATATCATAGCTAACCTGATTGGTAACTCATTGATCCTGGCTAAATACCCACGGAAACTTTAGGTGATGATCATCTGGGTTTTCTTCTTTTCAGGTAAGATGTGGTACCTTTCTGCTAAACAGAGACTTTGGAGAGGGAAGGCCATCGAGGACAGCTGGAAGCGTTCCCTGAGGCTGACTGGGGACTCATAGCCTCCAGGCATTCATGTTCGGGGCAGGCTGTCTTGGGTCCAGTGCTGCCACATAGAAACCAAGTATGAATGTTCTTCCTGCAACCGGACAGGGAGATTACACGTCCTGCTCAAGCAACCAGGCAAAATGCTGGAGAGGAGAAGCACCTTCCACAGGTGCTGGACGTCCCCAGCTTAACACAGGCATTATGTGGGCTGGTCACTGCACTGGGTGACACTGGGGTGCCAGAGATGCCTCCCTGGAGCCCCGGGTAACCTCCAGCACAGAGACACGCAGTTATTATGTAGGTCCTATGGCCACCTCTAGCTTTGGTTTCAGCTCTGTGACATTTTTCCTTAGAGATCTATGCAGGTTACCTAATCCCCTGTGTGACTTCAACAGGAGCATGCCTTTAACTTGAATAGTGTCAGAATAGCAGATCTTTTACGTTTTCTCTTCCCTGAAGGAAAAGAGATATAGATATAGCTACAGATATATAAAATCATTAAATGACTAAGCCAACTCCTGGGACACAGAAAAAACTGTGTGCTTAGATATGTTCAACAGCCTGTGAGCCCCTCAGAGAGAAGGTGGGAAAGGGAGGAGTGCTGCTTGGAAAAGCTGCTGAGAAAAATGAAGTAGCTGTCTTTGCTAAGGAAATACTGCAACAGCCATTTAACACTCCAAGCTGAGCTCACATGTCTAGGAAATACATGGGTAATTTACCACTTACCAAGTATTAGTGTTGCATCGAGCCTAGCAGTTCATAACCACAGACCTGCTAGCTATTTGCAAAAACACTCCGAGCATATCTCGTCTTTCACTCTAATCCAACTGATAAAAATAATAAAGCATTTTGACCTCCCTTGTAAAATGTTTACATTACTGCTGCCATTCCTATTTGTATTTCTCTTTCGCCTTTCTTCCACCACGGGCGATGACTGACTGTTGCAGGATCACAGGCTCCCTTCCAGCAGCAATCCTGCACTGCTTGGTGCCTGCTATCCCTCACAGCTGCTTGATGCCTGGCTGCGGTTGCTGTCATGCTTAGACTTTTCTGTTCTTCCTAGCGAGTCCCTGTGGTGGTAACAACTTGAAAGCATTAACACCCACCTGACATGCCAGAGACGAGAAAATTGTTGAAAAATATAGCAATTGAATTTCCTAGCTTATCAAGTGGTGTTGAACAGCCTTCCCCCCATTCAAATTTCACACAGAAGTCTCTCACTTTATCTTTCTATAGTTCCATCACTACTGACAAGTTTTAAATGTGAAGTAGGTTGTAGCAATGGAGGTCTTGTTTCAAATCTCCCATAAACGCCCTGCCATTGGGGCTTCCTAGCAGGGGCACTGAAAAGACAGCCTAGTTTGGCTCACCTGCCCTCATTGTGCTTCCCAAAACAGTAACTCCCCAGAGCTCACCTTACCAAATTCCATCTTGCAGCCTGCCAAAAATATCTTCTTATTTAAAGTCTACCTTTTACATTATATACAAGAGCATAATTTCTGTAAAGAACTACTTTGCATAATACAGAAAGAGAAATAACACATGAGAAGGATTAAATAGAAATTTGGTTTTGTTTCAAGAAATCAGTTCCATGACAAAGAACCATCAGCTTCCAAAAGCAGATATATTGTTTCCTTTCAACTTTCTGCATATAGCCAGCAGGAATATCTAAAATAATTCCACTAAAATAGAAAAAAGGAAAAAAAAGAAAAAAAAAAAGCAGTCTGCAAGATAAACTCTTCTGTATGCAAGAGCAAGTGAAGCTGATAAATTTTTACGGTGAAGTTCACTCTGCTGCAGAAAGAATGTCCCCGGGGCCCAGGGATTACACGGTTTATCCAACCTGTCCTACTCCTCGCTCCCCTCTGATTCTGCATCTTCCAAACCAGAGGCCCCATCAGAGCTCAGGGAGTTTGAGTTAGCAGGAGTTTGCGTCTGACCCCTGCTGAGCAGTCCCACAGAAACTGGGGGGATGCTCAAAGATCAATTTCTATTCAGCTCAAGAAGATAACACAGAATTCTGAGCATTTCTTCACAGGGATGTTTGGGTTTGCATAAATCAATAGTTACATCCTAAGTGGATCCCAAAGGCAGAAGTGCTCCACTCTTCAAAGGGGCTCAGTGGGAAGACAGGCAGTGTCTGGCAGGCCACATGTACCGCAGACCTCCCCCCAGCATCCTGGGCGTTGCATTATTAATCTTTATCCAATTTCCCTAATTGGATACAGGGCCCTTGCCATTTTTGTAGTCTTCCATGTCCATCTTGGGCCATAATTTAAAAGGTGTCTACCTACAAACCATCTACTAAGGGGTCATGAATGGAGAAAGCCACGAACTATTAATTACACTATTCTTACATAGAAATCTTAGAGAACGAGCTAGCTGTGGTGAGCCAGCTTGTCACCAAAAAAGTCACCCTGACAGCCAGGTCACCCAGTGGGGGTTAAGAGCCCAGGAGCAACAGGATGGAGGGTTTGGAAAGTGATAAAAAGGCAGAAGCAGTCTCTGGTCAGCTATTCCCACCAGCTCAGACTGGATGAAAAGTGCCAACTGATGGAACTGTCGGGCATGGGGTGCCACGTCCTCCACTGCAAGCACAGATCTTCAGGGACTGAGGGAGGAGGCATGTGGTAGTGGGAATCCATGCTGAGCTCGGACCAGCCGCTGCCTGGGGTCCGTTCTTCTGCAATCTACCAATTCCACGCTCCATCTTAATAGACGACCTTAAAATGCAGGGAACAGCACCATCCGTCCAGAAAAATAACTTAATAAAGCAGTTGGTTGCTGACATGCTCCAAACTTTTTCCAGTAACAAAGCATTATGCACAACTATCAGTTTCACAGGAGCTGGGATGTGAGCAATAAAACAGTAGGTAACATCATTATGTACCAACGTAGAGAAGAGGGGAAACGAGGCTCACTTGAAATTCTGTTTGCACTTCTGGCACGGCAGTAACGAATGCAGTGAAAATGCCAGGGCAGCTTTAAGCCTGGAAAAGAGGAGAATCTCACAGGAATGGCAGAAACTAAAAAACAGAGCTAATGAATGCAGCTGCAGTACCATTAGTACTAAGGCTGCATTTTCTTCAAACTCAGGCTTGCAGGCGAAGTTAGTAGTGGTGTTAGTTATACAAGGAATGCTGAATAGAGCATTAAATTAGTCTGCTGTGACAACAGAAAATCCTACATAGGAGTTAAGCAATACAAGCATTAACAATGAGATATTGCAGTTCTGGGCTAATAAAAAATGTAGACACCGCAACGCATAACAGAAAATCCAAACCTCTCGGTCTAAGCCCAACAAGTCTCTTCTACACCGACAGTCTCACTTTGGTTTCCTACCTACCCTGACACAGGGGATCTGCTTAGCCAATGGTGCATTTTGCATCATGGTTTAAACTCAGCAAGCTGTTTTGTATCTCTTTAACGGAATATGGCCCAATATTAAGAAATGTTCCCTTAATATTTTGAGAATTAATGATGCATGAGTAATGCAGTATTCTGATCCAAGAAATGTTCCAGTATACTTTCATATTATCAAGTTTTTCCAAACACCTAATTTCACTAACTACCCACAAAATATTGGAAGTGACTAGTCACCATCTGAGGAAGCAGTGACTGCGGTTTTAGAAGTCAAAGCAGCCGAGGCCGATCCAGTCCCTGCCAGGCTCACCGAAGGCGCAGGGGAGGGGATCATAAACAGGCATCTGTAACATGTGCACTCACTTGCTGGAGGCTGTACGGCTTCTGAAACTCACTTGAACAACTTATTTGCATTAATTTAGAATTTGCAAAGAAACTTTCCCAATGCAGGCAGACAGAAAGATGTACACCAGCATATTCACACCATTTCTGCAGCAGTACCCACAGGCACCAGCTGACTCTGCAGTACAGCTCTTCCTGCGCTGCCTGAGAAGTTACAGTCCTGTTTGCTTCTGCGTCGTCAACCACAGGATTTCTTTTAACTAAAAGCCTCCTCCTAATGGGCATTTTTTGGAGTTGAAGAGTTTTTGGAACTCAGAAGATCATATGGGGTTACTAAATGAATTGCATGTTTTGTCTTTCTTCTGCTAGTTGCTTTTTTTTAAGATGACATTCCTTAGTCTGCCTCGATCAATAGTATCTGTCAGCTGTGCCGTACCTCTCACCAAGATGTTAATGTCGGTTGTGTTACAATATATGCGACTTCCTTAGAGCCTGATATTTCTTACCAGAAGAACGGCAGCAGATACTTGGCTTTAAGAGTCTGATGTGCTTGCTTTGTTGAAGTAACCAGAAAAAAGCATCATTACTTAGCATGAGTTACCACAGAGACAGCCAATAACTGAACACTCTCCAGTTTAGCTGCATTTCTCTTTCCCTTTGCAACCATTACTGACAGTTGCTAAATTTTGTGGTGAGGACACCAGCAGTGTCCGTATGAACTTGTATGCATATTTTCAAAAGAATGGATATATTTGGGCCTTTTCAAAAGTATTAGCAATTTTCTAAGAAGTTTTTCTTGCAGTACTTAAAACTGATCTACCTGACACTGTCCAGTAGCGGAGCTGGTGGTGGCAGACACAAAGGTGGGGTTGCACAGCCCCCCAGTTTCGCAGGACCGGTTGCACGCAGACCACACTGCCACGGCCCTTTGTGCTGCTCTTCAGTTCAGCTCCGAACTCTTGTTAGTGACCCCTTTTTTCCACTGCAGTTCCACTCTGCAGTTTGACATTGGGAAGCTGGCCTGGTGGTGTTTCATAATGATCTGGAAATCCATGGGAAATGATGTGTGCACAGTTCACAGGGTGATTTTTTCTTTCTTTTTTTTTTTTTTTAATTTATTGCTAAGACTACAAAACCAAATCTGGGATCTGAAAGGCAAGCTGGATTCCTTCCTTGTCATACCCTAGCAATAAAGATCTGTAGAAAAAACTCGCTTAACCCTTCTGCCTAATGAAAACCATGCAGAGCTCTGTCTCCTGAAGCTCTTCGTGCTCAGCTGTTGGGAGGGATGAGAGGGCAGGGCAACCAGCACTGACTGAGATGGTACCGTCATTGACTTTGCACCTTAAAAAACTAGGCAGTGCTTTAAATAAACCTAAATATTTTTTAATACACTTTTTTTTCAACAATGAAAACCAAAAACTATTTCTAGTGAAAATTCAGGTGATTATTAGATTTTCAGCGTCACTGTTAGAGTCTCCACAGTTATTTAAACTGCTTGGATAAAAGGCAAAAGCTTTAACAGAGCAAAACCAGAGACTTCATCTGGTGCTTTCGCTTCCCTGCTTTAGTCCCAATCTCACTTTCCAGTATTTGCACCACTCCCCAAGGATTTTATCTGTCGCTGGCTGATCTGAATTTTTATCAGCTTTCTCTATTTCTACCCAAGTTCCCATAGTAAGTCTCTCGGCCATTTATTACTGTGAGCCTCAGCCCTCTCTTCTAACCTTCCAGTCTGTCTCCACCTGACTGCGAGGCATTTAATATATATAATCCTCTTTCAAAACCTTACCATTTAGCAAAGGTAGATGCAATGGTTCTGCTACCACCTGCCCTATTCCAACTGCCAGACTGTCAGAGCAGTAAATAGGCAAATATTGTTTGGCAGTACTGGTTGCAGTAGGAATATTGTTTTGCAAACTGCATTTAATGTCCAGAGGAATGAGTTCCTTTTTATAATACAATACAAAGTATACAGGACAGTATGCTCAGTTTTCTGTACCTAGTATGGAAAGAAAATTACTATAAAACCCATAAAAATATTAAATCCGTATATCAGTTGGTGGCATTACTCCTGTGAGATGAGGGACACGCTGGTAGCTGCAGTTTGAGTATATAGGTATGAAAATCACACCTCATTATATTCATAAATAAGGAGGAGCAATTACTTGAATAGATCCCTGAAGTACAAAAGAAAATTACCCCTTACTTGTTGTAAGACAAAGATGACAAATCAGTAAACAGTCATATTTCAAAAAGATGTGTCCAAAAATGCTGAAGCTGCTGTTATAACCTTGACATACAGGCACGACCATGTCAATGTTTCCCATAAATCCTTATGTGGTGTCAAAAATACATGTGGTTTATTCTGCTCCTGGAGAGCTAAACGAAAAATTGCTTCATCCTTATCCCAGAGCAGTTCACTGTGCTATTGTGCAATGGAAAGACATTTCAGCACAGTGTAAACTTGGAAGTGGATTTAAAAAATGTTGGGTTTTTTTCCCATCATGGTTAATGCTGCTCTTCTGCAGAAAAGAATAGTCTTTACTGTTGGCTTCACAGCCTAGAGACCTCTGCATAGGAAAGATGTGAGTATTTGTTATATCACACACACACACTTACCCCATTTACCCTTCACTTGGAGGTGAGGAGCAATTCCTGGGAGACTTGTTAAGTGGGAACTTAGCATGGAGACATGATCATGCTACAGAACTGCTCTCCATGTAGATCAATAATTAGTAGCCAGAGGTGCCCCATTTCACCAGGGCAGTTAAGCACATGCAGCTCTCCACATCTGCTCCTGGTGTCAGCGCAGAGACCCTCCTGCTCCTGCCAGGCTGTGCAGCTCCTGCTGGGGGTGAGGTTCAAAGGCACAATCCTCCCCTCACCCACATTACTGTAAGAATATTTTCTGCATTCATGTAAATACCAGTGGGTTTTCCCAAGAGGCAGTAGTGGTCTTCTTGTCTATCCTTTGGTCTAACCAGTCACAAAGAGTCAAAAGGCCAATTTAGCATTGAAGGCGGTTTAGCAAACAGATTTGGCCCTATGCCCCCCTGCAAATGCTGGGCACACCCACCTTCCCATATTTCTCTTGCTGCAGGTTGATTGCATGGCAGCAGTTCTTGCAAGCTGGCCTCCATCCTGGGTAATACTGGGAGGACATGGCCACCACTGTCACCGCTGTCAGCTGAAGGAGTCTACGGCACCAGCACAGCTGTATAAATTACAGGTGTCTCCTTATGGTTCATGCAGCTAGAGGAAATGTTTTGTGACTGCAAAAGATTTAATACAACTTGATGGAGAGCCTTTGGACTTGGTTTTGCTTGTTTTTTCATGTGGTATATGGAGGAGTATGACGTCTGGGGGAATGAGGTGGCTACTAAAAAGTTTTACCATACAGCTGGTTCTGGAGCCACATAGGTTTCTGGAGGCGGGAGAAAGCTGAGGCTTTGCATGCAGCATGCTTTGAAATTCTTCTTTATCACATTCACATTCCCCACTAACAACAGAGGCATTTCTGACACAGCAGTGGCCAACTGGCAGGCGCACACAGAGATCAAAGGCTTTCCTGCGGCTCCGTGGCTCTCCAGTGGATGACTCTCTGCAGGTCAGGCCAATGCTTTGTGCTGTGAATTGTGTGACCCTCATGAACCTGCTGAATCAGGACCAAAAAAATGTTTGTCCCATCCTTGCATCTGTAAAGTCTACAAAGAGCGAAGCTATTTTTCATTAATTGCCAACTATTCCTCTTGGCAAGCTAGTTTTCCTCCCACTTTTATTCACTTTGAAAAAATTATCAAGAGCCCATTTACTCCAACACCACAATGGGGCTGATAGTGTATCCCTAGTTTCTCTTCCAAATTCCCATGCTAGCTATCAAATGTTGGCATGTAACAACAACTAATCCAGTGTATCACCTATGTGGAAACTGAGATAACTGTATTTTTAAAGATAGCATTTAAATGATCCTTAGTGGTCAGTCAAAAACAATACCGTGCCTCAAAGAGAGAGCTGCAAGCCCAGGTGTAACCAGACACGGTGAGGAAAAGCAGTCAAACCCATCTTTCACTTATAGCAAGGGGAGACTGTTTCTGTGATGGCAGCACAGCTATTGTCAGGGGGACAGGATTTTGGAAGCTGGCTTTAGTTAGCCACATTTGCATCTGGGACTTTCCAGGTCACTCAGCTCTGGGGCAGCTGTATGTCGTGGACTGCTCCTGAGCTGAAGCTGCCGCAGCCTCCTGCATCACCAGCTTCAAACTCCTGTCGCTTCCAAGCCCTTTTTTTCGCCAGACAGGACAGGATGGACAGGAAACCCACAACCCACAACAAACATTGGGACTGTGTTTCAATGGGATCCTAATCCTGGTACCCACGTCTTCCTTCACAGTTTTCAAAATTAAAAGCTTTGGGTGTTGGGCTCTGGTATTTTCCTGCCAACGCAGAAATATAAAAAATTCTGCGAATTGCTCTGAAACAGAATTTAGCACTCTGCAACCTCCCCAGCAGTGAAAGTGCTGACTTCTGATCAGTTTTAGTCACGGCCCGATATGTCAGTCTGTGAATATGTTTCTGATACAAAATGTAAATTTTCCTCTTTCCTTAATTTCATGCTAATTTGCCTTTTTACTTTACATAATTAGTTTCTTCTCACTGGTATTTACGAATTTAAAATATTTGTTCCCTTTTAGTCATCCATTAAATATCTGGTTTGTCTATAGTGCGAGTGGAATGCAGCACAACCATTTCCTTGTTGCCTGGGAAACTTGTTTAAGAGTTACCATCGAATTAACATGTCAGCAAGGTCCTCTTCTAGACATTACCCAAAAATAACTGAGGATTGCAACAGACCGACAGCACCCATCTGAAATTCACCCTCCCCACTTCCTCTCAGGAGTGAAGGTTACACCAAGTCCATGAGACAAGTGAGGCACTCGCTCATTGGAGAGGAGGGAGCCAGCAGCGATGCTCAAAAGGTCCGTATCATGGTATCGATATTGAAGCAGTCCTCAGGACAGTCTAACCCACAATATCTTGCAGAAGATTTCTTTTTCACCCATCCTCTTCCACAAGATTGAAATCACAAAATTGTTTGGATGCAGCAGAAGCTGTGCCTCCCAAAACTCCCCAGGCCTTAAAATGAGTTATGCAGTTTCACTCTTCTTCACAAAGCTCAAGGGGTTTGTTTTAACTGATTCCTTTTTATTCCTTAATAACTTCCACTTCTCAAAATAATTTCATGTAATTACAGTATAGATGATTGGATGGTTGTTTTTTCTCCCTCATTCACAAGTTGTCTCTGGATCACTGAGCTCTTTGCACAGCGAACACTGCCTTCAAAGCTGACTGAACAGGGCTTCCCTTCTCCCAGCAACTGGAGTTTAAATTTTGATTCTGATTTGTAAATTTGGGAGAAACAGTCCTATTTTCACTTATAAAAACTGGGGGGGGCGGGGGGGATATTTACTTAATAATTGCATGTCCTGACCCCCTCCTAAAGCACCTGGTAAATGTGTCCTCACCAAGGTAAGCAGATCAGCAAAGATAACCATCAGCTCTTTCTGGGTAGTAGACTGCTCTTTTTACCGGTTTGTCGATTCAAATAAAGGTCTTGAAAAAGCGGTGACCTAGGATAAACACATAATTAGAAATGCTGTCTGTTTATGAAATGTCATTTGATATCCCTGAGACAGACTCAAAATAACCCCTTTTTAAAATACCCTTTGATCTTGTCACTGACTAGTAACATTGGCATAATGATGGAATTCCTGTCTCTCATATGTAATATTATATTAGAATCCATTAGAAAGAGCAAAACCTCCCTAAATTTTTAAGACCATTGTAAATAGAATTTCCTTAGTATGTTCACTGAATGATTAAAGCAATCCAAACGGGAAATAACAAAATACTATATAGAGCATAATTACATAGAGAATATATTAAAAATTTAATGCAAAACCAGTGTTACTGCATGTGCCAAAACCACAGCATAACAGTTTGTAAGAGCATATTGTATACATGTGTACCGGTCTAACCTACAAATCTTTGGGGACAAAAAGGCATCTACCAGCGTACAGGATAGTATTTCATCACTAGCCACCACCTTTGGGCAATACTCCATGTTCTTGTCGAGTTTTACATTAAATACATTGTACCTAGGGGATGAGAAAGATGTAAGAGAAAAATCTTGAAGATTAAAAAAAAAGTTATGTACTTTCTTTTGAGTTAGTAGTTTATGAAATGCCTTCAAGGCCTCTACTTCAATTTTGTGATACAATGCTGGAAGTCCATGCAGTTAGCATCCCATACAGCCACAAGTGGTGTTAGACATCCCAAGACAGTGTTTGCTAGACGAGTGGGCTTGGCCTTTTTTTTTTCTTTTTTTCTTCCCCCCCCCCACCCCCCTAGCTACAAGATCCTGTGCCCTTTAGATCATCTGGCTGACCTACACTTGCCCCAGGGCATACAGGAGCTGCACAATGCGTGATCAACTGACCCCCTTCTTACTGTAGCTGAAGAACATGAGGTGCTGAAGCAGTCTGCTTTTGCAAGGAAGCACATGGGAATTCATTTAGAGCCTGATCAATCACATATGTAAAAAAAAAAATAAATAAAATAAAATAAAAAATCAGCAACCAGATCTTCTGTAGCTATTGATTAGACTTACAAAGAAACTGGGAGGCAAGGTTCACTCCAAGCAGCTCCCAGTGAAACAGCAGGTATCAGCAGGAAAATATTTTACAGGGAGCTACTGTTGTTGCAGCATTTGCATTTGCCCTGAGTATTAGAAGGCCAGGAGGGTTTTTTCCCCTGCAGGTTGTTTCAGCTGCTGGGGTACTCGGAGCTGCCAGGGAACTGCTGCAGCGACCAGAAGCAGCAAAACAGTCAAAGCGTATGGAAAAACACCTTGGGGGATGACGCCTAACTTATCTCTGCTCCTGCTAACCAAGAGTCCTCCGCAGGTATAAGACAAGAGGTTTTGTTCTTTAATTGGCCTATTACTGCTTTTCAATCATCTCCAACCAAGTTACCCAATTAAACTGAATTTAGATTATACTGGAGTCATACGGTTTTGGTTTGTTTTACGAGTGGTATTCGGCCCTTTTCTTTCTCACCTAACTTCACCATTGCATCCTGTGTACACTGCTTGTGAGTCTCGAGCGCTTTCCGGTGGCGCATTGGAGCAGTTCAGAGCTTTAAGGCTGTTCACTCTCTATATTATATACCTTTGAAGTGGTCATGGTGCTGCAGCTCTACCCAGAACAAAGACATTCTCATCCCTTGACACGCTGCACCGCCGAGGAATTTCGTCTACCAGATGGACTGCAAAGTGAAGAATCACCATAGATGAGAAGTAATTTATGGTTTCCATTAATTCCTGCCACCAACCACACTGACTGGCATTTATCAGCGAGAAATAGATGAACAATTAGTCACAGGAATAAAAACGAGGGAGTAGACCCTTGAAATGAAAAGAGGACTATTACTGTTTAAAAATCAAAATTATATTGGCTCCTTTTAAAGTGATTAAGTGGAGAATTTTTAGGAGACTATGCCAAACACTCAAGTGTGAACCTGTTTAATTGTGGGAAAAAATTATAATGGGTCTATATGCTTTGGTGGGTACTGTCAAACTGCTCCTGGTATGAGACATTCTTCCAAGATTTAAGCAATGAGGACGAGTTGCCTTCAACCCTTATTGCCAAACAGTCATTAATTTGTACAGTTATTATGGGGGAATTGCAATGCAAGAGGAAGATGAAATCCAGCCCTGGGACAGGCAAAGACAGCAGCACTGGCCCTCCCACATCTCCCGATAGCCCAAGTTCCCACAGTCTTCCCTCAGAAAGGGATGTGCTCAAGTGCTGCTGCACTTGAAGGCACTTAAACATGGCCCCGTAGAGCAAAGTACTTATTTTAGACCACTAAGCTCATGCAAACCCCGGCCGATGTCAGTGTCCCTCACCTCCATACCGCCTGGGCTGCGTCCCAGGGCCTCTGCAGAGCTGGGCTCCAGGCACATGAGTTTGTTTATCCCAAAAGTTCTGGTGTGTTCCACAAATTATATTCAGAGCACAGCATTTCCAGGTTAAAAGATTATATCTATAAAAATGTTGATATGAGAGAAATATTCCCTATGGGTTTTTAAAGAATTACAGAGTCTTTCCCTGAACTATGGTTTATATCGTTTTCTTAATGGAATGCAGCTGGCTTAATGAATAAAAATATTCAAGAATAATTTATTCAGTGACTGATGGGGGGAAGTATCCCAAATAATTTATTTATATTCTATGAAACTGATCTATTAATGAAGGCATTTATTCATAAGAAATATGTTCAACAATGATGGTGAAAATTAATCAAACACGTTATTAGCAATTATTATTCCACTGTTTCTAATTGAGAGATAAAATGTCCTTTAGCTATAGTTTCTATATAAAGTGCACAGTGAAATAATTATTCAGGTACCCACACAGCAATAGTTCAGCAGATTTCAGGGGCAATGGGTGCATCAAACAATATCAATTAAACCCATTCTGGCTAAAAATTGCAATGTTCTCCTTGGGGTTTCTGCTACTTTCTAGTTATTTTGCATTGTTAATTTGGAGCAATGCTAACACAGAATACCAACAGGAATTTGACAGGAAATTAACATAGAGACTCCCCCCAGAGATCTTAGATGTTGCTAAGCCCATTTTTCCTTGCCCAGAGTTAATGAATAATCATCTCCTTGGCAATGGTTCCTGGAGTAGAGACTTGTACTTTGGTTTGTGTTAAATATAGAAAAATAAAAAGTGTCAGATAACGTAGGCATCAGGGGGATTTATCTAAAGAAACTTAGTGAGTAAATATCCTCCAATGCAGTGAATCATTTACTTGCTCCAAACTGTTAGAAATATTAATATATCTAACTTCCTTTTAAAGAAAGTTTTATATACAAGTAACATTTATTCCCGGTCATTCTAAAGATACCTCGACGTCTCTTCCACATCCAAAAGCAGCACTCCCTCCTCCCTCAGCCCTGCAACCAATTCATAAGACCAGGGATTTCTTTCATGGTTTCTTTCTCAAGTTGCAGGACAACTTCTTTCATAGGTGCTTTTCTGGTATTTCAGCACTTAATTTATTGCAGGCACAAAGGTGAGCGCTGAAGTCGTTTTCCTGTTGCTCTTGTGCTAACGAGAAGCTGACCTCTGGGGCAATCTCATGGGGAGCGAGATTTCCTTGAAAAACCTGAAACTCTGAGCTAGAGCTTAACGCCCTTCAGAAAATTGATTAAATTACCCCCACTTGCTGATTGCTGCAGAACGGGGGCTGCTGCGGCTCCTGGAGCAAGCTCATCTTTTCCCTCCTGGATATGCAACATCCCCAGTTCCAGCATGTTTTGCGGGCCAGGCTGGGCTTTCTGTGACACTCCGGCTATCCGCGCTTGTCAGTGGCTTCGTGCAGGATAGCGAGACTAAGAGTGAATTTGTGCCACGGCGGGAATCCCGATCTCCATCCCCTCCAGCACGTTGCAATGGGCCCAGAAGGCACAACAGCCATTTCCAGGATGACAGCAATCTTTACAGGCTCATCCATAACATCCACCCCAAGGAGAGACAGAATTACAGTGTTTTCTCCCAAAGTAGATAATACCGTCTTCTCCAGAGTATATTTTTCACCATGACATGTCACCAGCTACTGCCCCAGTCCCTCTCGCACAGCGGTGCGGACTGCTCACAGGCTGTTAGCAGGGTATGGACCCGCTCCCAAACATTTTATAAAAGCCGTTTGCAAGCTCCAGCAATAACCTGATGTCAAATTAGATACTGCGTATAAATAGGAACAAAACAGGCATCAGGGACTGGACTAGAGATACATGTAAGTATAGCGACGTGCTCCCAGATCCAGCCCGCACACGCGGGTTGTGACCGTGGGGATAACACACTCCGCCATCCTCTCCAGTTAGAAACGTGCCCGGACTGGAGGAGGGTCTCCCACCCGCCGCCGTCCTGCGCTGCGGGGGCACCCGGGGGTGTCACCAGCTGCTGGTGGCAGTCGCCTGGACATGCCTAACACGTCCCTTCTCCCGCGGTGCGGGAGAACGCTGTGCCTGCTTACCCCCTCGGACCACAGGGTGAAAATCATTTAAACCTAAAGCAGGAAACGTTCAACACAAACCTTAAAGAAATGAGAAGGAAGCAGAGGGGGGAAAGCATACCCTGGACATGTGTGCTCGGCACGGCAGGCGCTTCCGCGGGCCCACTTTGAGCTGGGGACCTTTTCATTTCAGCAGCCAAAATACGTGGCAAGGAGGTAACTAATGTTCCACAAAATGGTTAATATTGAGACCCACGCTCCAGAAAAGATATCAAACTTTCCCTGCCCCGCCCCTGCTGTCTTTTTCTAAACACTAGTGCCAAATTGGATCCAAAGTGAATTTTTTTTTGCCCCTCAGCTAGCTCCAATAAATCCCTTTCCCCTTTAGCCAGACCCTCAAGGAGAGCTGGAAAAGGCAGAAGAGGATGCTCAGGACCTTGTGTGGTAGGAGACCGACCAAAATGTAACCTCGCCATCACTGACCACAAGAAGTGCTAAACACCTAAAATATAAAACCCGTGAATGGCAGGTTTGTGCCGGTGGTGGAAATGACATGCCGAGCAGCATCCCTGCCGCCACGCCGCCGGCCACCCGGGCACAGCCCAGCCAGCTCCGCCTGGCGCACCCAGACCCACATCAGCACGGCTGAGCTCACCAACGTCCCACATGGACGTATTTTCCACGGGTTTTCCATATGCACTGCAATATAGGAGTGTATGTAAACTAGATCAAATCTTATATAAGCCTTTTGCATAGACTAGCAACATGTGATCTAGAATAATTTTCCATTTTTATATGTACTAAAGGACATGATATGCTAAACCCCTTGATATCCTTGCATTTTTAATGCACAGCAGAAACAAGTTTTTTTTCAGTAGACGTTTAGAATGATAGCGCTGCCATACAGAAAATTCTACTTACAAGTCCCATGCCTACACACTTAAATGCACCGTACTCAAAACTATCAGTTTGAACAAGGGCTGCAGCAGCACCAAGTCCCAGAAAATACCACAGAAAGCAAAACTCAAATCAGGAATACAAAAATAAAATATGCACACAGCTTAAAATGTAAGTCCAGATCGGAAAAAAAAAAATCTTGAACATATGGAACTGTACTTCTATAATTAGTGACACAAGGAGACAATTCACTCACATTCGTTTCTAGCCACATCCATGAACATGTGCAGGGTGAAGGGCCAGGCACCAGCCCCTCAGGACTTCAGCGCTGCACTGGTGCAGCTGGTTTGCGATAGCTCCAGTGGAAGCTGGTTACTATGGCTTGGGGCTTCGCGGAGGGAAGACTAGAAGTAAGCGCTAGAAGGCATTTCCCAATATTTCTCTCGCATGGATTATAACTGAGTTTTCCACTTTGAGGTTGTTTTTTTGCTTATTCCCCTCTCCTATTTTTTAACCAATATTCTAGAGTTGCACTTTGATTTACTTTTATAACTAACAAATGTACTCGTAAAGTCCTTTTTATCTGGTCTATGTCTACATATCCCTCTTTAAGTAATCCTTTTAAGAACCACTTACATCAGAACTGTTCCTTGAACCACTTCAAGGTAGAATTATCTTATAAAAAAGGCAAAAAAAAGTATAAGCCTCCATCCTGCAAAGCCTTGAGATTAGCTTTATCCAGTCTCTGAACCATGCTGGGCTCCGTCACCTGAGCCTGTGAGAGGACCCTGGCAGAATCAGCCCCAC
The DNA here is from genome assembly GCF_000737465.1 of Haliaeetus leucocephalus. Lineage (NCBI taxonomy): Eukaryota > Metazoa > Chordata > Aves > Accipitriformes > Accipitridae > Haliaeetus > Haliaeetus leucocephalus. The sequence continues at coordinate 1,430,837 of NW_010973420.1, forward strand.
CAGGTTAGTGATAGTCTAGAAAATGATCTGTAAGCACAGGAGAGGAAGGGGCAGAGGCTCCAACGTGTGCTTTAAGCCTGCTGTCGGACGACCCCCGTCCCCGCAGGGGAATTCCTGGGCAAGGGCAGGGGCTGAGGCCCGAGGGCACAGGGACGTGGTGGCCACGGCGGCCCCGCAGCGGGGCTCCTCCACGACCCCACATGAGGAGGTGAGGGCCCCCCCACTAAACAGGGCTGAGCTCTCCATCCTGCCGTTTGATAACTGACCCTGAAGAATTGGCTTCACCTCGCCAGGCCTCTGCTTTGCCACCCAAGGTACCACATGCCCACCGTCAGTACGGGCTGGAGGTGAGCAGGGGACAGAGGATGAAGAAATAGCAAAGGCAAACAGCGCACAGCGAACGCTTTCGCCCAGGCACACACCGCCTTTTGTAGGACGTGAAAAAACAAACGGAGTTTTGAAGTTCAGCCATCCCTCAAACACAGCTGTATCTGTAAATTCAGCCCTCTAATCGTGAATAGCAAGAGCAAAAGAAATCAATCCATCCGGCCCACTGGGGACAGGTAATCAGCTGTGAGCACCACCCGGTATTTGATAAGCTCTTATTGACGTCATTAAATCCAGGTTTCTGTTTGGAGAGTTCAGTCTTCTCCTCAAATAAAAACCAAAATCAAACAAAAAGGTAAATGTACAAAAGGATCTAGCTTATCCCAAGGTCTCTGGTGGGCACCAAAGACCTCTGAATAATTCAGAGGGTAGCTCTCCTCTGCCATCTGCATTCAGCTTTCCTCTCCCTCGGCGCAGACTAGGGAATAGTCATCTTTGTGATAACTTCAGATACTACTCCGAATTTGTGCGATGTCTCTACTGTTTCTCAGACTCCCTTGCAAATATTAGCAAGCTCAGAGCCAAAATGGTGATTTTTGCAAGGACTGCAAGATGAGGTTGGCAGAGCTCACCGAGATGCGGGAGAGAAGATCCTAATTAAAATGACTCCCTTGAGGTAGCTCCAACGCACGACCAAGGGCAATGTTAAATCAAAGTCTATCCATCCCCCCTGCAAGAACATTTATGACTAAAAAAAGTGAGTTTGTTTCTAAAATAATTTGGGAAAATCACAGTCAGGGAGCCACTCTGCCAAAGGTGGGGTTGTCCAGGCGACATCGGCGCACCTTTCGGCATGGGTAGGTGCCTTCCCGAGCAGAAAGCTGGCTGCTGCCCACACCTGCCGCACAGCCGCACAGAGGAGCATAACTAAGCCTATAAAGCCAGTTCATTCTGCAGCAGAGAGAAGTCAAGCTTTTGGCCTCAGGAGGTCGGTGATGTGTGCTGAGTTAGGATTTGACCACACCTGGATGCCTGCTCTGCCCTTGCCTGGCAGGGACCACTGGCAGCACAGGCAGACACCCGAGCCGTACCCATACACTCCCAGTGCGGGGCACTGATTGCGGTTTGTCAGACACAAGCTGGGCCTCGAGCTGCGCTGTCAGAAGAGCAGAAAAGCTGCTCCTCTCCCAGCCGCAAGACACGCGGGGCCCTTGAGCAGAGAGGAGTTTGCGTGAGCTGTAGGAGCTAATCACTGTGATTGCCCCATCAGCAATCACTTCAGACCTGACTGGAGAGACAGTCATCACTGGGAGCTTAATGGGATGCTCATATGTTGTAGTACACTGATCACTTCATTTAGGTGTTTCTTTCTGCTATCACCATCCTTTTGCTAAAGCAGTCTAGGGAATTAGAAGACTCTGAATGCACAGAGAGCGCTCTCAAGTAGGTACATGTCTGTCTGAATGTGGATCTTTCCTCTTTGGTTCAGGTGAAAACAAAGGCATTTTAAATAGTGTTTGCATCCTGTAATGGCTCCCTCAATACTTACGCAGACTAGGGCAGCAAATGGAGACTTTGAGAAAAGCAGTAATTACATAAAAGGGGTATTGGGAAAGAAGGAGGTAGAAAAGTACAGGCAAAAGCAGAGTGTATATGATGTAAGATTATTTATTGTTTAATTGATATACTGCAGGATATTGTTCTAATGGTATGGGGAAAAGAAATAATGATCAGTTAACTCATTATTAATGTTCATTTTCTTTTCCAGAATTGCCAGTGGGTTGAGTTAGTTATTAAGCATGACAGTTGGGCTTTAATATATCAGCTATAGATTCCAGTCACAGCAGTCTAGTTCAATAATTGGGTTTCTTTCTGCTTCATTTTGACTAATAGCATACTTACAGCAATTATTAGAATTCATCATAGCACAAAAATAGGCCATTTGAAATCTCACCGAAAATGGCAGCACAGCAGACCTCTGCTCATTATTTAGCAGCGAATTCAAAACAGCTACTCGGCAAACATCGAGCAGCTTCTCTGATAACTTTTCCACAGTCACAACATGAACGTCAACATTCAGTGAAAGCCAATAGTGCTTCAGGCGAGCCAAGGCAGTGTCAAACAAATAGGCTGCTGTCGCTACGAAAGTGCATTCAGACTTCGCAGGAAAATAAAATTCCCTCTGAAAATGTAAATTCATACGTGAATCTTTAGCTACAAGTAGTTCAGCCGAGCCAGGGAAGATTACTAGTGTTTGTGGAAAGGCAGATGTTTTAACGCTGTATCACCAGGCTGCTCATTGAGACTTGATAGCCTCCCTTCGAAAGGCTGCAGGTGCCAAATGGACACAGCTTCTGCCATGAGCAGCTTGAAATCCTCGTTGCTGATCTTGCAGACTCTTTAAAGAAGTAGTTTCACTTCCAACATGAGCACAGCTCTGCAACAAGCACCCTAAACTTCAGACCTACTGGTATCAAGGCACCCAGCAGAAATCTTACACATTCCCACCACGCCAGAGAGGGATGGGGCTTACAGCAGGAATGACAATTAGGCAAGATTTTGAGTGGCAAAGATATCATTAATTACAAAAATATAGAATGAAAATAGAAAACGTGAGAAAAGTCTGGTGTTCATAGCCACTGGAAGAAGGATCAAAGGACTGCAAGCTGCGTACTCGCCATCTCTTCCCGCAAGCTCACCAAGTGGATGGAGCCCAGGTTTTGAAGAGCCACATGGTATGGTGCAGGCATTGAAACCACTGCAGATTTGAAATCTGTTCACAAGTAAAAATAAGGATGGAATAATCAAGTAGCTGGTCACACAGAGACTAGTAAATGCCTCGCTACCTCGGTAGGCTGCAATAAACGTGTGCTTAAATAGGACCCATGTAAACCACCACAGGTTCCTCTTGCACAGGTGGCTTGGGCTCCGCTCGGGCGACAGCCCTGGAAACAAGCCCGGCAGCCAGGGTGGAGCGGGAAGGGGTTGTGTCCTGGCCACCGGCTGGCAGCCTTCCCTCCCAGTGCCAGGAGGGTGCAAGAGTAATTGGTGTCACCACAGAGCAAGAGAAGAACCAGGGAGAAAATTTCTATTGGCACCTTGGAGCTGAGCAGTAAAAGTAGAAGACTCAGTAATTAAGCAACCCTCAGATTAATATTTGAGAAAAACTAAAGACTGGAAAGCTACCGAAGACTTACTTCCCAAGATCATTCAGTGACATGCTACTTGAGAACTGAAGATAAAACAGGTCACAACCAACCTCATCCTCCAGCCGTTATTTAAGAGTCGGTAGGAGAAGATTATGGAAGTGAGAAAACACCAGTCTGTTAGAAGTTTTGCTCTGAATCAAAACTCCTTTGGCAAAGGAGCACCAAGCTTTCATGCATGGTGCTTTATCATTTCATGATATTGTTAAAAGCTTTGTTTTGTGTGTTCAGCTGCTGCATAGCCCATCATTTGGCTGAGCAGGCTGAGGTTTGGAACACCAGCAAATATGATTAGAGCAGTGAAATTGATGCTATAATTGTTGGTTTTGCATAGTTATCTGGTTAAATGATCACCGGGGGAAAAAAATACTATGTATGTATAATTAATCTGTTTAGAATTTTTTGTAAATTAATCATATTGGATATTAAAAATATTCCCTATTCTCATGTTAAGAAACACAATAATTCCTCATTATTTTCATTCTGGTGTTACTAGAAATTACGAAGCTGGACTTTGGTATCTACCTCTTGTGTTATTACCTATTGCACTGCCGGAAATGTGCTAAATAAATGAATTGCAAGTTCCCTGCAGCAAAGAGCTGATCTTTTAGGCCCTCTGACATACACATAGCAGTGAGCCAAAAAACAGAGCTGTTTGGGTGTCTAAAATCCTGTGTCTCTGGGTGTTCACAGTAGTTGGTCCCCATTAAGAGGTGAGCAGCTCCACAGATGACCAGAGGAACTGTAGCTATAGGTCTGTGTGTGCTATGAGATAATTTAAGTATGGCCCACCCAGAGCTACCTTTTTATTTCTTGATCTTTTAGTTTTCAGGTTCAAGTTTTATATTGCTAATATTTACTGACCTGAAAAATTCCTGAAAGATGCAAGTCTTCAGGAGGGACATGAGGGAGGCAGGAAAACAACACAGAGATGTATTTAAGAAAGAGATGGAGACACCGTTGAAGGAGACCAGGGGAAGATGACCAAGTTAGAAGTGTAAGTAGTACCAAAGGAAAGATGCCATGGCCCATAACAGTCAATGAGCTGTATCAGTCAAGAGTCTTACACTAGCACTGGGGTTGGCAAGGTGGACTTGATGTCAAGGGACACATCAAATATACAGGGAAGCCAGCAATACAAAAAAAAATAAAAAAGGAAAACAAATAATTTTAGATCGGTAAAGTAGCTATGGAGAGGAAACGGGGACATAGTCTGAAAAAAAACAAAAATCAGAATTAAGGCAGAAAATCAAAGACTAACCCAGCTCCCCAACAGCACCATATCCTTGAATAGCGTGCGAGGGTCTCCAGTGAAGATCAGCAGCCTCAGTAAACAACTGGCAGTTGCTGAGACCACTGGGCAAGACTGCACTACAGAGGCAGACTAGAGAGGATAAGATCCCATCACCTCCAACCTTACGTATTTTCGCTAGGAGAAATATTCTCTGAAAGCAAGCTTTGGGGCTTTACTGTAAAATATTTATGTCACTGTTTTGAAAAATTTATAGGCCACCAAAGTCTGTGACAAATCTCAGTCTCTGCCCTTGCATTTCCCCTCTACATAAACAGCTGACCCACTTTACCTAGGAAATAGAGGAAAGCATACCAGACCATACTGCATACTCTGTGTACGTATAGTACATACATATACCAGTATATATATAATGCTGCACATGCATATTGAAACTCATTAGATTTTTATTTTAAAAGAAATTTAGAAAATGACCCAAGACACTGCATTATACCGGAAACATGAACTGCTAGCGTGACTGCAGGAAAGGGAGCCTTTAAGAGAAATGGAGTTAAAGGAATAAATATTTGTAATACCACAGTACATATGTACAGTGTTATTCTTTCCCCATATGGTGAGACTTAGGTAAACAACTCCTAGAAACTGCACTAAAAGATGCAAAGCTTGCTTCAAATACAACTGTTCCTAAATACAGTGTTTTGTGCCAATATACATGTGAAAACATGGTTCAGACAATGTTGTGGCAAGAGTTAAAGATTTTCTGTAGCAAGAAGCTCTCTAGACATTTACTGAAATACACATGGTTTTAGGTGAGAAAAACATACATGTGACATTCACTTGATTTCTTCCCGATTTTGGGCAGTAGCTTTGAAGTACCTATTAATCCGGGCTCACCTGCTTTATCATTCTTTGCTTGAGAATCATGCCAAGGTATTCAGTCAACTCGCATGAAGGCTTGACAGAATCTTTGAGACCCCTGGATACCCTACGAGATTTTTGTTTGTTTGTTCGTTTGGGGCATTGGGGGTTGTTTTGACACTTCAGTTAATAGATCACAGACGGTGCAGTAAGTTCTCCGCGCAGCAGCACTGCCTGTGTCGGGGCAGAGGCTCCACATTCCCCAGTCCCATTTTCATCACTGATTTAGTGTGAGTTAATTCCAAGTTAAGATAATCAGCATCTGCTACATGTGTAATGAGGGGGGGCTAAATAAGTGGAAAATGCTATTTTGTTATGGGCCTAACACCACAGCATTAGTTAGTTGTATTTACTGAAGGCTGCAATATAAAACACTCTTAAGACAGCATCCAGCAGCACTATCCACCCTCTTGTTTTTCCACTTGCCCTTGCACAGGCAGGGAAAGGGCTTCGCAGGACCTGCTGCTCCGACTCCTTCAAATTCTCCTGCACCCACTGAGGGCAAGGCAGGCTCACTGCGGTGCTCATGACTTGATGGCGCAGACCTTCCAAAAAACTCTTCGCACCATTTAGGTAACGCATCTCCTGGCTCCATTGCAATAGCTACTTCTTTCATCTAGGTGTCTTGAAGAAAAGCACACTCTCAACCTGAAACAGTTGCCACAATTTTCTTTTGTTTCTCTGTTTCAACCTTTTAGACTACTCATTCCACTACAATAACCAGCACTGGGGAAAATACTGGAAAAACAGTTCAATTACCTGGTACACAGCAGATATTGCTTTGGCACTTGCAATAATGGCAAGCGACTAAGCTCAGACGCTGCTTTACCAAACTTGGAGGGGCTCTACACCAGCGTAGCAGCGCAAAGAGGCAGCGCGGACCCACCAGCCCCAAAGTCCTCTGCACCAAGAGAAACTTCTGCTCATCTTCTGCACATGCACAGCCTACCAGCGTAGCACACAGTAACACGAATACTAACACAGAAAAGTGGTCGGAGTGTACAGGATTAATTATCCTTGACCGAACATCCTAAAACAGCATCAACATCCCTTCTCAAAACTCAGTCCCATGCTTAAAGCATGAAAACAGGTGTATGTTCTTCAAAACCCCATCAAAGCACTTGCTGGTGCTGGCACCTTTCTCTAATTAGCTGTTTGCATTCACTTTGCAAATTTCAGTTTAAAAAAGAAAAATGAAGTTAGTTGAATTAAAAAAACAGTAATAAATTATTCATTAATCTACTCAGGCAATTTCATACCTTGCCATTCTAATTAACAGTAGCAATTAGAAAATAATAAATTGGATTTGTATAGTACTCCTGTCTCAGCTAACTAATAAGTAACTTTTAAACAAAGTTTACAGGTGCTCCTTGTCTTTAATATTAAAACATTAAAGAATTGAAATTGTTATACCCGAGTCCAAAATACTGCTGGTATGTTGTCCATTTCCCACCCAGTCGTGCTACATGTCTGGTTTTCACCAGCTCACAAGAACATCACAGAAGCAATGGAGGACAGCATCGAAGACCCACAGAGGTTTTTAAAAACCACATATTTCGTTTGTGTTTCAAATCTGGGCTCCGTTTCCTGTTCTCACCCCATAGACTACATACGTGAACTCTCTAAAAATGACCGTTTACTCTCGCTATTCTGGGACATCCAGTTCCTTTAGAGCCACCAGTCTTGCCAGGAATATCATTTCGGTGCCCCGAATGCCTCAGTTTTTCATTTCTTTGGTCACATGTTTAGATAAATTAGATGCTTCTTCCAGATGTATCACTCTACTGGACACACCACCTGTTTATGTGTGGTTTTGTGGAGTGAACAACCCGCGCAGCACAGAGATACCCTGCAGAAACAAGTGCAGATATATAATTGAAGCTGCTGGTTTGCTCATATTGGCATTTGGGTCGGGGTTTCGGAATCAATCATTTCAGAACATCAGGTAACTGAAAAAATACTGCTATACAGGCAGCCTTCTCACACCGTAGTGGTATGTGCAATAGAAACAACAAAATTTTTTTTGAAAAAGCATATTTGTTCTTTTCTACGACGATTTTGGAATCAAGTGCTGTAACACAAAGGTATTTTTTCAGCTTTGAAATAGCACCTCATTTTTACAGATTCTGCAATGCAAATTGGTCGCTGAATGCCACCTATGCATGAATTAGTGACCAATTAGCCAAAACCTCTCTTCCTTGTCACCAACCCGTCTTCAGCTATGACTCTGCACATTCAGAAATTATATGGTGATGGAAGATTTTATCCTCTTAATAACAATAATGCAAGATCATAGCAGGTGCAGTTTTAAATTTTAATTAAAACCTGGTCCCCAGCGATGCTCCAGAGTTACCGACTGTTGAGAGGAATCCCAGCTCCCTCAAACACGACTGCACCAGCCAAGGACATTCCATTTCATGGCCCGTGGCAGCAGCAAACCACTGCTACAAGGCTCTGATGCCAGGGTTCCACACTATAAACACAGCAGATATTCTCTTCTCTTCCTTTGCTACTGATTTTCCTTGGCAGGGGGTGGAAGAGTAGGAGCTCTAACTATTGAACGTACCTGAAGCTGATCAATAGCGGCATCGATGCAATTGTTTTTATTGTCCCTACTTCAGAGCTAAGGAGAAGAAAAACCTGCCAGCTTTTCGGGGTCACATTCTGCTCTCAGGTGAACGTGCTCCCCACGGGAAACTCCCACCCATCTGTGCAGCAGAGCTCCTGCCTTAACCGATCTCGGCTCACATCGTCGTCCCTTTCGCAGGTCCCAGGCTGCTGCCTGAGAAACCCTCCGTCGCTGCGGCCGCCCGGCCCCTCGCTGGAAGGGTCCCGGCCAGGTACCGCTGGCTCTGCCTGCGCTGGGGATGTCACCTCCTGTACACACACCTCGTAAAAGCGTTAGAAGCCACCAGCATTATCGTGCACGGCTATAAAGTTACGTCACTGCTTCCGTAATAAAATTTTCTCGGCGGGTTTTGAAGTCAGGTGTCAAAACTCTCTGTAGGCTGAAACTTGGCACGTGCACGCATGCAGACACACACACGCAACCCGATTTCTGGGAAGGGGAGAAGTGGGGAGAGTTTTTGCATTACCTCTGAATCCTGTGAAGGAGCAGAGGATTTTCTGTGGGGTATTTTCACAGGGAGAAGCTGCAGAGCTCCTGCGAGGACGGTGGGGAAGGCAGGGACTGCTGGAGGTGGGATGGGGACCGAACTGCCCTGCACTACCATTCCCAGCGCCCTCCTTCCTAACTCCCAGCTCTGGAAACAAAAGGGGCAAGGCAACTCGTTTGTCTGATGTTAAGGTCCCTTAGGTGAGGAATACATGTGTTCCAAACTCAGGCTAAAACCATGAGGGTATAGGGACACTTCAGACTCCCCTGCATACACTGCAGGGTCCCAATGAAGCTTTGAAGGAGAATTTCTTGGCAGCCCAGAGAGACTAAACCAACCCTTGAAACAAGCTTTGCTTCAGGTTAGTTTGGATGCACCTGAATGTTACTGCAAACTGCAGAGGAGAAATGCCTTTTGTCCTGGTTTCAGCTGGGATAGAGTTAATTTTCTTTCTAGTGGCTGGCATGGTGCTGTGTTTTGGGTTCAGTATGAGAAGAATGTTGATAACACACTGATGTTTTCTGTTGTTGCAGGGCAGTGTTTAGACTAAGTCAAGGATTTTTCAGCTTCTCACGCCCAGCCAGCGAGAAGGCTGGAGGGGCACAAGAAGTTGGGAGGGGACACAGCCAGGGCAGCTGACCCAAACTGGCCAAAGGGGTATTCCATACCATGGGACGTCATGCCCAGTATATAAACTGGGGGGAGTTGGCTGGGGGGAAGCACTGCTTGGGAACTAACTGGGCATCAGTTGGCAGGTGGTGAGCAATTGCATTGTGCATCACTTGTTTTTTACATCCAATTCTTTTATTATTATTGTTGTCATTTTATTCTTGTTATCATTATTATTTTCTTCCTTTCTGTCCTATTAAGCTGTTCTTATCTCAGCCCCTGAGTTTTACTTTTATTTTCCCAATTGTGTCCCCCATCCCACTGGGTGGGGGAGAAGTGAGCGAGTGGCTGTGTGGTGCTTAGTTACTGGCGGGGGTTAAGCCACGACACTTCTGTATAATCAGGACTTTACTCAGACACGACTACAAAGAGTGCAAACCCCTGCTTACAGAGGTCCCTCCTGCAGGGGCCCTGCAATTTCAGTGCTGGTGTTGGAAGAAGAAATCATGCAACTGGAAGCCACATCCAACAGTGCTTGTACAGGACATTGAGTGGGAACAGGGGAGGAGTTTTTAAGAAACATAAAGGAAAAGAGAGCCTCTTGCTATCTCTTGAAACTTCACCCAGCTCCTCATTTCAGAGCTGGAGCCCTCCTACCAGAAGAGAATAGGGCACAGACTGACTGTAACTGCAGCATCCTTCAGATCATTTGCAGCTGAAGGTGTTTAGTATACTTGACCTTTTGAAATGCAACAATAAGCACGTTTTCTTCACACTTACTTCACAGCCTACAAGTCTATTAAAAAATAGACCAAACTTGAAGCAGTCATTTGCTGTGACATTTTGTTCCCCGAATAACACAATGTTCCACCTTTATCTCAGTTTTCCTGTGGTTTGCTGGGTCGAAAATCCATGTCTAACCCTTGGGAGGTGAGTCATTTCCCCATGTGCTTCCACTCCTGCTGCAGCTGCAGCCCTCCTAGAGTCTAGATGATGAACATATATAGGGAAGAAGCATAGAGAAAGAACTATAACAATATATTAACATATTATCTGGCAATAAAAAAAGGGAATGTGGTTGACAATAAGGGTATTCTTATTTAATCTCATGCAACCATATTTAGTGGTATTAGTGGTTTGAGCATTACTATGCCTCATCCCAACTAGAAATTATCTGACTTTCTGGTTACACACAGCATTCGAACTCAGGAACACATCACAGCTACATCTTTTCACGGCACACGCAGCACTAGGATCTCCGTGACTGTTCCACAGAGCAGACCCTGAGCACAGCAGTTTGCTCCAGCCCCGAGCGCAGGGTGATCCCAACCTGAAAACTTCTGAAGGATAAATTATTAAGAGTATCATTACAGCAGGAACTCTGATGGTTATCATGAGATAATCATCACACATCTGTATTTATAAAGACACAGGGCATAGTCTGGTGCTTTCTGTTCCCAAGTGACATGATCTCATAACCACACACCCCTGGAGCTGTACCGTGGCTGCTGTTAACGGAGCGCTTTATGGTGGGGGAAGTATGCATTTCTATGCTGGAAGAACATGAAATTGGCAACTTGTAGCTGTAGTTTACACAAAGCTGTTTGTTTCTTGTAAACAGATTTATTTTCCTTCAGTGGTAGGGACCCAGGAGACCCACCGTACAGCAACATAACAGAGAGCATCTTCTTGCAGAGCAGTAGCGGGGGAAGGATGGACCTTCCGGCATGGGCAGAGTGCTCCCATGATGATTTTTTAAATGAAGAGGTGTAGTGAATATGTAAGGCTAGATAAGGTCAGAAAATCTTTTGCTGTAGGGAGTTCATTCATACTATTTGTGTTGCAGATGTTCCAGGCATCCTGCTCTGGGCCTGGGCTCCTGCTGGGCTAATAATTCTTCCCAAAGGGAGGTGGTGCCACGTTACTCATTGCTTGGGTCTGTCTGTAACCATCTGGTCGTTCCTCACAAGCTACGGCTCTAGCCCAAGCCTCTGCCTTCTGATCAGTAGCAAGCAGGATTAAAATTGTCCTTACCCTGCACCCAGAGAGATCTATTGATACAGACCCACGCTAACTATGGAAAATACCCATATCCAAAACATCTGCCTGACATGACTTCAGCTGATGCCCCCTCCCTGTGTCAGCCCCCAAAGCAGAGCACGAAGGAGAACTCGGCGGCGGTGGCTGAGGATCGACACCGAAACTCAAACTCTCTCAGGACTCCTGTCACCTCTCCACGTATTCTGCTCCACTGCTGCTCATCAGCGAGGAAGGACAGTGCCCACTCACCGCCCACGCGGCAGCCGAGGGGGCAGCTGGAGCTTGCACGGATGTACTTCAGCTCCCTCCCAGCTAATCGGGTTGGTGTCCGGGAACGGCATAACCACCACCACAACCATGGTGCTCGGTACGGCCGCAAAACCTGCTGGAAACGCATACAGCAATGTTTAGGCGGTTTTCTACGCTAACCTCCATTTTTCTTTCTGCTGTTCCTGGTACCTGTGCTGGCTGAGCCCAGGCTGTGGGTGCCCTTTGAGGAGAAATGAACTTTTGGGGCCAGCTGCCTAATGGCAAAGAGGTGCCAAACTCTTCAGAGTTACTGGTCTCCTCTGCCTGCCCTGCAATTAATAGCCACAAACCATTTCTCTCCCCTCATATTTCTTCTCCCTGGTCCCTCAGCCTCTACATCAGTTTCTCAACCCTTTTTTAATGTCTCTCATCTCCTCTGGAAGTCGCAGGATCTTCTGTCCCCTTCCTGAGGAAAGTGCCATGGGCTCCTTCCCCTTCCCACCCAGTTTACTCCTCCTGTGTGCTGGGAGATGCATCGGAAGATGGAAGTAGATAGTGGACCAAGCCATATATACGGGAGAGAAATTGGGGGAGTGCTTAGTTATTGGGCTTTTTTTTTTCATTCCTGTTTTTCCTCCCCTTCCTTCTCCAGCAGCTGAGGGAGTGCTGTAGAGGCTGCCGGACCCCTTTTCCTTTCTCCCATGCAAAGCTCCTCCTGAGAAAAGAAAGGAGATCTCTGACCTGGGCTCCAGCACGCCTGGGTCCTCCTCCTCTATGGCAAAACTGCTCACAGTGGTATTTTTCCTCAAAGCAACGCTGCAGCTCCCTCAGGATGAGGGCTTCCCGCAGCATCGCCTGCTGCGCCCGCGCCCGGCCAAACGCCATCATTAACGGCGTCACCGAGAAGGGCGACAGCTGCGGGACCTGCCCCACAAAGCGCCTGTTTCACACACTGCCGCTTACCTGCTGCTCTCTTCTGCTTGTATTTCCACCTCAGGAGATGGCAGCCTGCCTGGTTTGTCCAGCGTCTGCACGAATATCCAGCGTTTCCTCCGCCTCGTGTACTTGGCTACACGTGTCGGGAGCATTTGATGAACAGGGCTGGGGAATCTGGGGAGAGGGACCCCCTCTGACACAGTGGAGGAATTTATGGTGATGTGTAAGGAAAAGGGAAATTGAAGAGTAATTTGCCTTTGGGGGGAAAAAAAAAAGCTCTGCAGTGAATGTGCTAATTTTTTATCACAAGGGCCAAATATTTCAAGCAACGCCTAATTATTTCTTGTAATCATAGTTATTTACTTTGCGCAAGAGGAGAAAGAGACAGAAACACACAAAAACATCTTGGGAAACATCCCGTGCCCACCTGACTCTGCTCGTGACCTGGATGGCTCGGAGGAGCCCGGCTCAGACCACTGGGCGAGTCTTTGCACCCCCAGCAGCTGATGAGCGACGGCACGAAGGGTATTCAGCAGAGCACAGTCCTGAGGAGAGAAAAACCACCACCACCAGAGAAGGGCAGAGAGACTCGGACCCAAAAAACCCCCGGCAAAACCATACTTGTGTGCTGGAGCCGAACATGAAGTTCATTAACGGCGCTACGCTCTTCACAGCATAAAGCTTTAAATGCCACTTACTTACATTTACAAAGCTGAGCTTATGTTATCGCTGGGTTGTTTGATTTGATTCAGGGGAACTAACAAATCTGGTTTACACAGTTTTAAAAGATTGCCTGGGATGCCCAGCACCCTGGGTGGCCGCTCTTATTACAGTCAGTAAAAACCAGAAAACGAACAAAATATGCCCAGCAGCTTGGCGTGGTGTGTTGTGCTAAAAGGGGGCCCATTCCCGACTCCCGTGGCACACACACTGGTGCTGGTCTTCGCCTGGGAAAGCCGCTGTGAATTCATCGTGCAACTTTCGCAGCTGAAATAATACGCCGACCTGCGTGAACTAAATCTTCACAGTGGGCACGTTTTTTTTCCTACTGTTTCCAAACAAAAATCAAACACAAATAGTAAGAAACCAGCCCATCTCTACTAACGAATGGCAGCATGAGAACATCAGCAACATTTCAAGGCGGAGGGGGCGCAGGGAAAGAATAAAATCTTTCTGGTGCACTGAATTAGGCTTTTCCTGGAGTGGAGCAAGAACTTTTGTGCTTTAAAAACTCACTTTCCAGTAAACCCACAGGCTACGGGGAGAAGCAGCCTTTTTTCTTTTTTTAATCCTTACTCAGTTTTTCATTTAGCCTTCCATACCTTTTAATTACCAAACACACTGTTAAATTAAGTAAGAATCTGGTTCAAAACACTGAAATGAATCATTCTGTCAGCAAGAAGACGTGAGACTGAAGAGTCAGTTTATTGTATGACTTGGACTATTACTGACCACAGTTGCGGCTTGCTCCCCTCCTCTGCCTCCCCTCTCCCCCTGCCCTCTCCCACGCCAGCCCGGATCATCCTTCCGAGCAGCAGCAGCAGGAAGGGGCTGCGAGAAACTCTCACCCTGCTCCCCTCCTGGGACGGGTGCGCAGTGGTTTCGGTAGCACCCCTGTAACAGCTTCAGGGGAGAGGGGGCTTGAAAAAGAAAACTCGGTGCAAAGGCTGATGCAAAGGGGGCAACGAGCCACACGGAGAAGGTGAATCGCAGAGAAACGTGACGCTGCTTGAGGCCACACCACACGCCCCCAAAGAGGGGCTCCAGTTGGGCTCCGGCTGGTCCCCAGGTCCCCGTGGGCACCCAGGGAAAGGAAAACCCCCGTGCACCCCAAAGAGCGGGGAGGCATCCGCCGCCTCCTGGACGCCTCTGGCCAAAGCACATCTCAGAAGCACGGAAAAAAACTGTTCATACGGAAAAGTGAGCTTCACCCGCTGACATGATGGGCTGCAAAGTTCAGCGCAGCGAGAGTTTCCTCCCCGGCTGCTCCCCAGGGAATCACCTCTGCCAGAGCCGCTCCTCCAGCGCTCGGCCGGTCAGCCCCGTCGCAGGGACAGATTCCTCTGGCCGCTGCAGAACAGCGGGGACAACCACCGCAGCCCTTGTGCCACAGAGGAGCTACGGGACCTGTGCTCAAACCACCCCAGCTGTGCCCGAGAGGGACGGCCGTCCTGGTCTGGCACTTGGAGCAAAAGCGTTCCCCAGGCGGGTGTTGCAGGGCAAAGCAAGAAGCAAAGGCTCGGGGGAAAAGGAACCGTTGCAGTATCACAGAAGTTGTTTGCGTAAGGTATTATAAGAAAAAATCACATGTAATGGTCTTGAATCATAAATAAGCTAGGAAAACAGTGGTAATAATTCTTCACCGATGCTTTTGAAATCAACCCACTTTCCCAAGATTTTCTCAAATTGTAATATTTAATAAAAGCGTATACCTAATATCACACACGTACTATTATGAACACATCTATGTAGCATACACATGCAATACGTCACCCCTCACTGCACTGCCCACCTACCTGCCGTGGCTGCTGCCTCTGCCAAGCCACGACCTGCTGCTCCGCGCACCCTGGAGGCCACAGGACCACTGTGGGCAGGGGCTGCGGGGGCTGCTCTCCTGCCCGGCCTCCCCCTCTGGATCCCCCCCGAGGACACGCTTGCGACTCGGGCTGGCCAGCAGAGAGAAGCCTGTGGGCTCCGGGTGCATTTAGGAACCAACTGCGTCGTCGCTGAATGTCTTGGTGCAAATTCGGCGAACCACCTCTCACCAGGACATGCTTCTAAATACGGAGGGATGGAGACTCATCGACCTGAAGGGCTTTCTGTGGAAATGGGAGGACCTGGACCAGCGGGACTGCCGAAGCACAGCAGGGAGAGCGTCCAGGCAGGCTGCCGGCGGGCCAAGGCTGGGGTGATGGAAAATCCACGGTGGGAAGGAAACAACAGAGCGTCTGGTATTTTGAAACATGGCTACAGTTTTCCTGTGCACTCTGGCTGCGAGTCACTAGTGACAGGCTGAGAAATTCCTGTGCTAAGCCGATATCCCTCTGACCCCGGCGTGCAGCACCCTCGGGGCTGAGCCACGGGATGCAGCTCAGGGAGGAGACCTGGGAGAGGTCCTGGAGTCAGCGGGGTCCCTCGGGTCTGCGGGGGTCCCCCAGAGCCCAGCAGAGCCCTGCTGTGGGATCCCACCCTCAAATGCAACACCAGTAGGTTGTTCAGGAGACACGTCCCCACTCAGACGGATGCTGCAGAGGTGCCTGTGCAAGGGGGCAAAGAAGCAAAGAAGCCCCCGGGGGGGCAAATGTCAGAGAGGCAATCGGTCCCCTGCAGCATAAAACCTCACCTTTCGGTAAGCTGAGCAGCAACGTTGTTCTGCCCCAGGCAGCCACCTGCGCCAGAAGGAGCAGGAGAGCACAAAAAGGCTTCTGCCAGAAAGAAGAGTGGCCCAAAGCAGGTATTTCAGCAGCAATAGCAATGCTGCTCGCTGCCAGCCAGGCACCTTCCCCGGGAGATGCGTCTCTCCCATCCGCACCGGGACGGGGCAGGGGTGCGAAGGGGAATCGCC